>NC_050446.1:86050815-86396428 GCF_903995425.1 Onychomys torridus | reverse complement strand
TTGTTCAATAGCGCTCTAGTTCAGGCCCCACCTAACCGGCCAAAATACCAGGTGACAAGGACCTTAAATAGTCCAAGAGAATTATCACCTGAAGCTGAGAAAGAATTGGCATTGGTAGAAAAAAAAGTACATGAAGGACATGTAGATCATATTGATCCAAAGCTGGATTGCATTTTGGTTTTTACTCTTAGGATTCTCCTACAGGAATATTAATGCAGATAGAATATATTATATTGGAATGTATATTTTTACCAAATAAACCAAATAAAAAATTTAAAACTTATGTGGAAAAAAATCTCTGACTTAATTTTGAAAGGAAAATTGAGATTTCGTCAATTAGCAGGAATAGACCCAGCAGAAATTGTTGTACCTTTAACTAAAGAGGACATTGAAAAATTATGGACAGAAAGTGAACCTTGGCAAAGAGCTTGCAGTAATTTTTTGGGAGAAATTAACAGCAAATATCCTAAAAGCAATAGAATTGATCTTATAAAGAGAGCTGATTGGATCTTGCCTCAAATTGTACGTGAAAAACCCATATCTGGAGTTCGAACATTTTATACAGATGCCAACAAACAAGGAAAGGCAGGTTACAAATCAGAAAATTTAAGTGAAGTGGTTCAAAGTCCTTATAATTCAGTTCAAAAATCGGAATTGTATGCTATTCTGTTGGTATTAATGGATTTTTCAGAACCTCACAATATAGTTACTGACTCTCAGTATGCTGAAAGAGTGGTATTACATATTGTGACTGCAGAATTTATCCCTGATGCTCAGGAACCCTCTCCATTATTGCTAGGAGTCTTAGTTGGGGTCATTCTTGTGGATTCCTGGGAGTGTCCTTGGCATTAGGTTTCTCCCTAAACCCGAAATGGCTCCCACCTTCAAGACCTCTCTTTCATTACTCTCCTGCTCTGTTCCACCTCCAACCCATCCAACCCAATCCCTCATGTTCCCATTTCCTTTGCCCCTCTTCCCACCCTCCACCCCTGCCTCAGTTTACCCAGGATACCGCTTGTATTTCCCCTTCCCAGGGAAATCCTTTCCTCTTTGGGACCCCCTTGTTTCCTAGCTTCCTTGGCTGTAGATTGTAGCCTTGTTATCCTTTACTTTACACCTAATATCTGCTTATGAGTGAGTACACACAATGTTTGTCTTTCTGGGTCTGGGTTACCTGGCTCAGAATGATTTTTTTTTTCTAATGTCAATCTATTTCTAACTAAAGATCTTTATTTTGTGCATTCCTGCTGCCTTACAGACACTGAGCAATCCACAAGGCATAAATCTGGGCAGCTGGTAGATCAGAAGAGCTCTGTCTCTGAGAACCAGTGTCAAAGAGATGTTTCCAACATTTGATAGACAAAGTATGTTGAGAGTGTGAAATTCCAGCGATTGCATTTACTTTCATAAGAGACACAGCACCTGACATAAACCACATTTTAGGCTGAATTACTGCTTTTCAATACTTTTAAAATCCAACCAATCAGATCTGCAGAGAATATTGAGGAGGTACTTCACAGTAGATATTGAACACTAAATTGATGAGAGTTTTGAAATTACTTTTTAGAACTAAATTTAAAAAGTACTTAATTAAAATATAATAAAAAATTTTTTTCTTCCCTTTTCTCCCTCATAATTGCTCATGTCTGACATCTCTTCCCTACCAATTCAAGGCCTTATCTTTTACCACTGTTATATATATACATATAAATTATATACATACATATACACATACATAAGTATATATGTTTTATCCCATGTAACATATAAAGACAACGTGCTGAGTCCATTCCATGTTGTTTCCATGTGTATGTTTCTAGGAAAGATCACTTAGTACAGGACAAAAATGATTTATCCCCAAGGATCTCTATTTTAATCAGAAACTCTTGAACTCTCAATGAAAGGATATTTTGAAATTTAAGGACCTAATAAAGAGTCTCCTCATTGCAACCTTCATCTCCTTATTTCTAAGAGTATAGATGACAGGATTCATAAAAGGAGTGGTGATAGCATCAAAAATTGCTAAAAATTTATCTATGGGTAATGTAGGGAAAGGCCACACATAGACAATAATGCAAGGACCGAAGAAGAAAACCACCACAGTGATGTGAGCTGAGAGAGTGGAGAGGGCCTTGGAGGAAGCACCTGAGGAGTGTTTACGGACTGTGACCAGGATGAAGATGTAAGACACAACCAGGATGAAGAAGGTGGCCATGGAGATGAAACCACTGTTGGCAGTGACCAGGAACTCCAGTCTGTATGGGTCTGTACATGCAAGTTTGATGAACCTAGGAAAATCAGAATAAAAGCTATCCATTCTATCAGCTCCACAGAAGGGTAAATTTACAACAAAAGCCAATTGGGCCACAGAATGGATAAGGCCAATGGTCCAAGCCAGAGCCAAAAGAAAAATGCACATTCTTAGACTCATGATGGTGAGGTAGTGGAGGGGCTTACAGATAGCAATGTACCTACCAGTCATCGGCCATAACTTTGAGCAGCACCATCTCTGTTCCTCCGACAGTGTGAATGAAGCACATCTGAGTGATGCACCCATTCAGGGAGATGACTTTGTACTTCCTGAAGAGGTCATAAATCATCTTTGGAGTAGCAATGCTGGACACACCTGTATCTATGAAGGAGAGGTTTGCCAGCAGGAAGTACATGGGGGAGTGTAAGTGATGGTCTGAGATGATTGTGAGCACAATGAGAAGATTTCCCAGCATGCTTGCTACATAAAATACTGTGGAGAATAGAAAAAGGAGAATCTGAATTCTCCATGAATTGGTGAGGCCCAGCAACAAAAATTCTGATACCACAGAGTGATTTCCTCCATCCATCAACTTGTGAAAGTCTGACCATAAGGTGACTATTCTGTGGAGGGCACAAGAGGGAGAAAATATTATTATTAAGCAAAGGGGTGTCCTGGTTGTAAAGCAATGACTAAAGACACCCTGTTGTTTTCCAGGCAGATTTTACAGCTCTCTAATAGAGACCAGGTACAGAACTTTTCCTATGCTTGCACATATAGGGTCACTTCATTATTTAATCCCAAGTTTATTTTGAAATGTATAGCCAAGAAAGGAAAACTAGAGGCAAAGGCACTTGAGAATCTAAGGAGAGTCAAACACGCTCTAAAGACACTTGTACTCACTAGCTTCCATACAGGAAATTAGTGCCACGACATGGAGCCATGCTAAAAGAAATTTGTGCTTTTAGCTTTTGTGCTTTGATCCCTTACTTTGTTCTGGAGTTTTGTGTTTTAAATTACTGGCACATTTTGGTTTCCTAGGTTCACATTTAGTGTCATCAATGAAAAAGTTACCTTTTAAAAATATTAAATCTTTGCTTGCCCCAAATAGTGCTTTTTCATGAATTAAATTTGTTTTCAGATAATTTAATACATGTACACAATGTATACTGACCACTCTCATCCCCCATTCCTCACCATCTCCTATCTTCCTACCACCCCATCCACAATCCCTGGCAAATACTGTTTCATGTACTATCTATTCATTTTGTTTTGTGAGCAGTTAGTCTAATCAGGTCCACCAGTGTAGCTATGGGTCTGGATCTCTGTGTTGGAGTCTAGTGGGCTCAAAAGTGGGTATACAACAGGAGGCAATGATTGTTCCTTTCCTAGAATCTATCAATAGCCAGTGAAAGATAGTGCCCCATGAGCCTCTTATTCTTCCATGGAAACTGTATGCAGAGTCAGTCTGGGGCCCACTGCTGGTAACTGATTGATTATGAAAAATATAATTAGAAAAGAAGAACAATGGATGACTCTGTTTCCAGCCCTACCATTGACTGATACTGAGGAATGGAAATGTCGGTCTTGTTTGGAAAGAAAGGTAATGGAACTCTTACCTGAGTTAGTTCAACAGAATCTGTCCTCAGATGAGAAACACATTCTTAAAGAACTAAGAGATAATGAGAAGCTTCCATCATATGAGAACTGCAATTCCCAATGAGAAAAACAGAAATTGCTTTGAATAATGCTTAGAAGTGACAGAAATCAAAGCTCTATAGAACATTGAAACTGAAAGTATAAATTAGAATTTTATTGCTATTAAAAACTAAAAGGATAAGAAACTAGGAAAGTAATGTGTTCTTCCATAGTACTGTTTGTGTGTCAAGCTTTCTACCTTTATTTTGTAGCCCCCTGGAGCTTTCTGTAAACATCTTCTCCAAAAGCTTGAGAAAATCCACACATGCTCTTTTGGTACTCTGCTCTTTGCTTCTTCTAGAACACATGAAGCAAACATGTCAAAAACGAAATTGTAGCTTAAACTGGTCCATAATTTATGACCAATATTTGTAGGCAGATTGTCTGTTGTAATAAAGTCTGCTCTACTGCGAATCATCTGTCCACACACGTGTTTTACGTACGTGGTAACTCTCTAAGTGGGGAATGTCTCCTGGTTGAGAGGAGGATGACTTCACATTCAGACTGAGAGCAGCACCTTTACAAAACAAAAGAGCCTCATGTTGTTTCCCCAGTAGGAAGACTTCTAATTAGTGTGGCCCACTGAGTCTACATTGTCACCCAGGGAATAAAAAGGATGAAAGAAGTGAAGAACAAAAGCTTCTCACACAGATGCTCAGAAATATTTTTTGCCTCAGAATGAGTGATTAAAGTAACTGATGGGAAAGTCAGAACCTCAGAAATCCAATAGGCAGAGATGTTAGACAGAAACAGTTAACTACTTATTCTAGAATTAGCAATGAAGATTCAGCCAATGAGAAACCAACACACACTAAGCTATCACTCACTTTGGCAATTTGTGTCTTCCAGTTCCATAAAGTTCTAAGCCCCAGACCTCAGACTGTAGAGACTTTTCCATCAGAATGGGGGGTGGAATGGGGGGGGGAGGGTTGGGGGATGGGAGGAGGGAGGACAGGGGAATCTGTGGTTGACAAGTAGAATGAATAGAAAAATCTTTTAATAAAAAAGACATACAATCAAATAATTTTTTTTGTTTTTTTATGGATAGATTTTTTATTTTTTATTTTTATTTTTTTATTATTATTATGTGACAATATTTAACAAGACTTTCCATTTTTTTTTTCTTGAGACAGGGTTTCTTTTTCGCTTTGGAGCCTGTTCTGGACTAGCTCTGTAGATCTGGCAAGGAACTCACAGAGATCCACCTGCCTCTGACTCTCGAGTTCTGGGCTTACAGAAGTGCACCACCACCGCCCAGCAACTTTCCATTTTATAATTTTCCTTCACAGTGTTTTCTCTATTTCTACAATTTCCATCATTCTTCAGATATTAGTGCCTCAAGATAATTTCTAGGAATAAGTACAATTGGCAGACTTCAAGATTATTGTCATGTTCTCCTCCAACTCAATGCATGAAGAAAAGGAGGCAGTGGCACCCAATGTGGAATATATAGACAATACTCAAAAATGTTTTTAGACCAGTGTGTTTGGATCAAATACAGTGGCTATCATCTCATAGACAAAAGATGGCAAATTTTTGTGAATGTGGAGCAAAGGAAACCCATACAGTGTTGATGAGTGAAGATTAGTTTAGATGCTAAGTGAATATATGCAGATTCCTCCAGAAAAAATATTAGCATGTCAATAAGATGCTTGCATTCTCATAGTGATTGCTTTATTATTCAAAGGGTATATTATAATGCACACTACTGAAAAACAGAAATCTTAAAAAATATTTAGAAAACATGTATTCCTTGAATCTATGGGAGTTATATCTAGTTGAGGAGGAATACTTAATGAATTATATTTAATTTAGTGTAAACACCAAGGAGACACAGTGTTCTTTAAGAAAAAAATACTTTTAAATATATTTGAAGGTCCACTTTGATTACTCAGTAGCATGAATAGTATAATCTACTATTGAATGGGAAATATTTAACATATTTCAAATAATCTTTTTAAGGTATAACATTATTATTTATTGATTTTTTGGGGGAATTTCATATCATACACTCCAATCACACTCACTTCCCAGTCCCTCCATATCCACCCTTCAACTCAGCAGCATCCACCTAAAAGAACATTAATTAAAAACAAAACAGATAAAAAAAACCCATTTCACTCTTCAATCTTTCCTGTCTCATTAATAGCTCTTCATTAACCCTAATTGTACTGGGAGCTATGGTGTGTCACACAGTATACCCTTTTGTCCAGTCAATCCCATCCACAAATGTTCATTGCGGTGAGACACTGGTCTGGTTGAAGACCTCTCCCTCTGGTACACCATCATCACTGGACCCTCATTGAAATTCCTCTTGGATGTTCTGTTGTTGTCCCGAGTCATGGGAAACCTCTGGCTATTGTTCTACTTGTATTCCATGAGGTCATAGATGAAGTAGATGTTAGGGTAGGCCAACTCAATGCCCAGGATGTGGGTCTGAGTGATGGCTGAGCTGGTCAGTCCATGCTGCTGGGACCACCTCCTTCAGGTGAAGGGCAGAGCCAGTTATCCTAGGCCCATGCCATTAGGGCTAACCCTCTCATGCCCCTATTGTTGGTTGGGTCCTTCTCTTCCAAGTGTTGGCCAGCTCTCCCATGATGGGTGGGGTCAGCTCAGCATGGCTCTTGGATTTCAGCATGCATGGTTTCTATGACTCCCTGTGGTAACATGGGTCATGGACATCAACACAGATTCCATCTGCAGTAGGACCATGGATTCAGACATGGCTCTCTCTAGTCAGCAGCTCTGACCCAGATGCTACCAGGGCTCTGGTGGCAGCACAGTTCACCCAGATCAGTAAGTATGGTAATAGGATCCATGGACATCAATGAAGATCATGGCTGCTGTAGGGCCACAGACACACATTTGACCCCTGGTATTAGCCTGGGCCCAGAGGACCACATGGCCCAATGTGGCAGCACAGGCCACCAAAATTGGCATGGCATTGGTGGCAGCTTGTTCCTCAGACACCAACATGGTCACAGGTTGCACCTTAAAGTTTGGGAATCCACGTTGTCTTTGGTTACAACATTGCCCATGGACATCATCACTGACCCCATCTATGGTAGGACCATATCCTCAGCAGCAGATTTTGAACTTTTATTATGTTTAAAGTCTAATGTAAAATTCATTTTTAAATTTATACAGTAGATTAATAAACTATCTTTGGAATAAATTGCAGATAGCTGAGCCATGGCATTAATTATGTTTTCTGAAATGTAAGCCTATCCTGTGCCTAATGTCCTGTTTATTCTCTGAAGAGAAGTAGACCTACAACATCATGTGATACATTATTTTTTCAAAGTCAAACACAATGCTTTCTATGACAGAATGGCTATCTTCAGAGGTTTTAAATTTCTGCTCATGAGCTGAGCTCTCCAAGGCAGTGATTCTCACACATGCATCATATTTTATGGACAAGTACAAAGCTATGTACTTTGAATGTGAAATCAGGCACTGAACTGTTGTTTTTCTTACTGAGGGCCATTGATAAATAAATAACCTGTGTGTGGGTTACCTTCTTATTATTGTTCTCCAAGGAGGTCCTAGAAGCCCCCAAACAGTACACCTTGATTGTACCATATAGAGAAATCAGACTGGAATTAGGCTGAGTTAGCTTTCTTAGTGCCAGATGGTTCTATGCAGACTGTTGGGAGACTAAAGTCTTCAACAGTCTTATGCAGCAGTGAACTTAATGAGCTGCACTATTGGTCTGCCATGTAACATGTGTCCCCTTGTGCAATAGTGGCTTGGAGCCAAGGAGGGAATTCATAGTGTATGCTGTTCTGCTGTCCACTTTCTATAAGAACAGTGTGTTTGATTTTCTTTATACACAATTGGAGCATTCTTTTCAGTGGCTTTAAGGCATTGGGCATTTTTGGGTATAGTATAATTTCTAAATTTACTGTACTTTGATTATTGCTTTTAGTTGTTTTATTTCCTAATGTTATTCATTAGAATGAAGCTTTGTACAGCCAAATCTTTGTAGAAATCCATAATTATTTAGTATATTCAAAGGAAGTCATCATGAGTATATTTAGCTATTTTTAAAATTCATTGAATTATTTATAAATACAACAAAATAGCACAATGATACAAACATTCCAATTTTGTTTCCTTTTTTATTTCTTGTATTGTATAATGAGACATTAAGTCCTTTTGTTACACTGGACAAATCAAATGTTCCTCTAGGGAAAGAGTCCCTGAACTATAAGCATTTTAAAACTGTCTTGGTCATTGCCCACTTGAGGTATGTATAATTAGTTTTATATATTCTTGTGCTGGAATATCATAGGTACTTTGTGTTGGAGAACACAGGGAAATTGGAATCCATGAAGACTGCATTCATTTTATGCAGGTAAATGATGGCTATAAGGACATTCATCAATAAGAATAGTGCTCTATTTATAGATGTGATTCAGCTGTTGGAAATGCTATGTATTTGAGTCATATGTTAAATTGATTGAGTGAGCCTAAAGCAAAATTGATAGCATTTAGGAAAATCATTAGCTAGGCATAGGAAAATACTTGTAAAAGTTTATTGACATACTAGAGCCATTACTGATTTTTACTTTGAGCTGGAGCCATGTTGTTACCTGGGGAAATTTAAAAGGCATTAGAAAACATAAAATAGCTTTATGATATTTTCTATGTAGCATAGCTTATACTTAATCAGTCCATTCTCTGACAATGCATGCATTGACCTTAACCTCTTCTACTTGATAAATCAGCAAGTATTTATTGATACAAAACCAAATGCATAAAGGTTACATTTTTATCCACCAGCTTCAAAAGAGCTGGGCATACACTGATCATCTCCAAAACAGATACAAGTTTGTTGGCAGTCTTCCAGTGTGAAGAGTGTCATAGATACTTGACTGAAAATATATTTTGACTTGAACACCAAATAATCCAGATAATAGTTTTGGCATATTAGTGCCCAGCTTGGTAGATGGAGGCAGGAGGATTGCCTGAGTTTGAGGCCTACCTGGGATACACAATAGGACATTGTTTCAAAAACAGAAACTAAACATTTAGTTATTGAGTCAGTAAATTTAAGCTACAAAATTGTTCTGTTTTATTTATATATGTATTTATTTGAAATGGAAATAATCATTTAAATTTTCCATACTAATAATTAAATATAGAGATGTTCCTACAAATTTCAGAAGTAAATCTATGAAATATTTCGTTTGATTTTGTGAGTGAGCTTACTATAATTTCGAATTGAGAAAGAAACACAGAAGGATGATGGTTTGCAAGAACTGTGCTCAGTAGAGCCTTTGAACTTGATGAACTAGGAACCTCAATACCAATATTGTCCATCAATAAGGAATGAATGTCTTGGGATATGTTTTCCCCAATTCATTAGTTCTGTGTAGACTAAGGAAAAACGGTAAGTAGCACACTAGCCAAAGACATATGGTGGTATTTCCCATCATGAATATTTCATTAGTTATGAGTAAAGAATGTACTTATGAAACAGCACTTTCAAGTACAGCTAATGTGTAAGTGAAGACAATTCCAAATACAATCTCTTAGGAGTTTTCTCTGAGGGTATTTTTTGCTTTCAAGTAAGTGAATATCTTGTCCTTTGTCCTTGTATACAGATCTAGAAACTTTTAAAATGTTTGTATTTCATATATATATTTATTACTTGAAAAGATTCTTCTCTCATACAATGCATCCCAACTACAGTTTTCCCCCTCTGCCCCTCCTAGTTCCCCCTACTTCCCCTCTTCTCTAGATCTGCTCCCTCTTTATTTCCTCTTCAGAAAAGAAGAGGTCTCCAAAAGATGAAAGCCAAAACAGGACAAAACAAGATACAATCAGAGAAGGCAAAAGCCCCCATATCAAGGCTGGACAAGGCAACAAATAGGAGGAAATGAGTTTAAAGAGGAGGCAAAAGAGTCAGAGACACACCCACTCACTGTTAGGAGTCCCACAAAAACACCAAGCTCACAGGGTAACATGTATGCAGAGGACCTTGTGCAGACCCATGCAGGTCCCGTGCTTACTGTTTCAGTCTCTGGGGGCCCATGTGAGCCCTACTGAGTTGACTCGTGACCGTGTTATCCTGGGGTCCTCCATTCCCCCTGACTCCTACAGTCTTTTTCCCCCTTCATCGGTGGAGGTCCCCAATTTTTGAGGGGAGGGACCAGATGGAGACCTCCAATTTACACATCCTTTCTGCATAGTGTCTGGCTGTTTTTTCTCTGCCTCCACTCCAATCTGCTGCCAGAGGAAGCCTCTCTGATGATGACTGGACAAAGCATTGATCTACGAGTATAGTAGAATATCACTAGAACCATTTCATTGATTTCTTTTTCTAGTTGGGTTTGGTTCTACCCTAAGTCTCTGGCCTATCCAATTGCCTGTTTCTGGCCATCTAGGCAGTGTACGGAATGGGCTCCCTCTCGTGGTCTTGGCCTCAAGTTAAACAGATCTAGAATCTTTATATGACTTTTTCTATCCTAAGAATTTAGCTGTTTACACTGTTGACTTTTAATTTTAAACACCCAAATTTACCATATATGATATCTTCTGGTGTTTTACTGCAGTTATAACTCCCTTGTCTCTGATCACAATTCACCATACTCGGCTACACTCATTTTAGACAAATTCCTAGTTCTTACTAGATGAGGGGTTTGCAAATAAAAGGTAGGTAAATTCACAGCTGATAAATTGAGAATATCTTCCAAGAGTTTTAGAACTTCAAACCCCCAAATACCATAATAATTGTTGTTTTGTACAAGAATTCAAAAGAATTAAAAGGGAGAATGGATTTATGAAACCTATCATATGTGTAATGAACATATGCCAAAAAATTTATATATAACATACCTGTAGTTACTGTACTTTATTGTTATAATTATATGGTTCCTGAAGTGTACCTTTGAAAATCAATGCTTATCATTCATCATAAATTATCCATTATTTTATTTTTTTCCCCCTATAATTGCACAAATGCTATTCAGTTTTCCATTCTGAAGTTTTTTGACCTTTGTTAAAGCCTCTTTTAACAACTATGAAGTGATATTTCACTTTTATTTTAAAGTTCACTCCTTGATATTAAGTGGTTTTCATTTATTCATATGTTTGTCTTTAGTATGATTTTAATGTTATATTATACACAGACTTCCATAACTTTTATTAATATACTCTATTTGTACTATTTACAGTTTTCCTATTTCCTCCTCTAGGTAGCACTGATGTTCATGCTTATGGAAGGAGCAAATCACTCTGTGGTGTCGGAGTTTGTATTTCTTGGACTCACCAACTCCTGGGACATTCAGCTTCTTGTCTTTGTGTTCTCCTCTATGTTTTATGTGGCAAGCATAATGGGAAACTCCCTCATCATTTTTACCGTGGCTTCAGATCCTCAGTTACATTCTCCAATGTACTTTCTGTTGGCCAACCTCTCCTTCATTGACTTAGGTGTTTCCTGTGTCACTTCTCCTAAGATGATGTATGATCTGTTCAGAAAGCGTAAAGTCATCTCCTTTAGAGGTTGTGTCATTCAGATCTTCTCCATCCATGTCATTGGTGGTGTGGAGATGGTTTTACTCATAGCCATGGCCTTTGATAGATATGTAGCCATATGTAAACCTCTCCATTACCTGACCATTATGAGCCCAAGAATGTGTCTTTCCTTTGTAGTGACTGCCTGGTTAGTTGGCCTTACACACTCTCTTCTTCAATTGGCTTTTGTAGTCAATTTACCTTTCTGTGGACCAAATGTGTTGGATAGCTTCTACTGTGACCTTCCCCGATTCATCAAACTAGCCTGCATAGACACCCGTAAACTAGAGTTCATGGTCACAGCCAATAGTGGGTTCATCTCTGTGGGCTCCTTTATCATACTGATCGTTTCCTATATTGTCATCATAGTCACGGTACAAAAACACTCTTCAAGTGGTTCCTCTAAAGCCCTGTCCACACTTTCAGCTCACATCTCTGTGGTGGTCTTATTCTTTGGTCCTTTGATATTTGTCTACACATGGCCATCTTCCACCATACACCTGGATAAGTTTCTGGCCATATTTGATGCAGTTTTCACTCCCTTTCTGAATTCAGTGATCTACACATTCAGGAATCAGGAAATGAAGATGGCCATGAAGAGAGTATTCAGACAGCTCCTGAGTTACAGAAAGATCTCCTAAGTGCTGGTGTTGTGAACATAGAAGGGCCTTTTGACCAATCTCAGTGAAAATCTGCCTGTTTACATTGTTTTATCCACCAATATTTAGTCAATTTTTCTTCTACTTAGGAAGGTGAGACAATCCCTTCTGAAAACAGAAGGAATTACAAATATTTACAAAGTGAAGATTATAATAATCATAAGTCTCAATTCCCAAGGAATATTTTTGATATAAATCCTTAGACATAAAGAAGCTGGAAGCCTATATCAATAAATTTAGAACAGAGACAATAAGATATTTTAAAATCACATGTAGGGGAATTCTGCCAGTACTTACTAGGGATATTTGTTTTTCTTTTTAACCTATAATTTTTCTTTATTCTTGAGAATTTCATACATGTATTTAATGAAATATGATCATATTTTTTTCATTTCCATCCTTTAACTTTCCAATAGTTTTCCCCTTTCAACTTTGTATCTTTTTTTTTTATAACCTACTCAGTCTTGTCAGTACTGTCCATATGCATGGGTCTTGTGCCATCCACTGAAGCATGGGAAACCTCCCAGTGGGAACTTTCTCAAAGAGGAATGATTTTACTTTGACTAGGAGCTACCTAGCTACCTAGCTTTGCAATAGCTTCTCAATAAGGAATGATGCCTGAAAAGCACATCTTCCATCTAGGCTTGAAGTTTGGTTGGCTTGCTCTTGTGTACATCATGTGCAAGTAATTATAGCTGCTGTGAGTTCATGAGTGTGATACTTATGTCATGTCCAGAAGACTGCCTTCCATTGCACTCTTCCCCATCTTTGAGACGGACTTATATTATTTCTGCCTCCTCCTCCACCATTTTCCTTAAGCCTTGGCAGTGTAGTGGATGTTGATAAAGATACTCCATTTAGGGCTGAGCTCTTTGTCTCTTATTCTTACCACTTCCACAATCATACATTTCAGAATTTACTTTTGCCAACTGCAAAGAGAATGTTCTCTGACCAAGGCTGAGAGATGTCCTGGTCTGTGGACACAAACTTAACTATTTAGGAGTCAATGTTATAACATAAGTATTGAATAAAATAAAAATAGTAGGCTGTAATCTAGAACATATGAGTTTCCCAGGCATGTTCTTTTATATAGGATTTTACTATCAGTCATGTTATATAAATCCCTTTTGTGGAACAGTTCTCAAATCCACCAGAAAGCCAATAATCATGCCACTATGGCACTAGTTCCTGGCACGTCATTATTGCAATAAGAAAAGTCTAGCACTAGGTAAGACTATTGTGTTTTTCCTCTATGAGCCTACATAGCACCGTTTGGCATTATAAAATTTAGCTATTAGGAAAGTTTTAGTTCAAGATTGATTCCTCAATACTCTGCAACCAAAGTTTGTGATGTCCTCAACAGTAGGGTCTTGCCATGTAGCTGTGGAGGGTAACCAAGGGCAATGACAACAGCCTTTTTGTTTTTGAGTTCATTAGTTTTGACAGTCTTTCATTTTCTTAGTAGTTATTATTTTCCTACATGTGTATAATCCCTTAAACTGAATGTGATATGTGTTCTTCCCAGATGTCAACCAATTCTTTGTACCATCTGAAAAACTGCAGAAAGAAAGTGTAGCCATGTACATTTAAAAAGACAAATACACATAAATGTAAAGTAAAAGAAATGTCTAGAACAGTACACACTACTGGATTCTTTTTCCTGTAGAAAGAGGCAGGGGAAATGATTTAAAGTTTATGATGAAAGCATCTTTGCCTTTATGAGGGGTGTTCTAATCTTAAAAATAAGAGTAGAATCAAACACTCTCTATAATTAAAAATTATTTTAAAAATCAACAATAGTAGCCAATGATCTCTGCTTTTATTCTGTGACTTTGAATTCAGTTGCATTTCCTCATACTAAAATTAGAACTTTCAATTCTCATATTTCAGACACAGCTGTTGTTCTTACTAAATGAAACAGGTACTGTCCTTATTTAATTTTGCTGTGTTTCATGCTATTTTGAATATAAGAATGGTGTACCTGTGAACTGTCTGATCAGAAGACTATCATAAATATAGTGTATGCTATTTATTTGTAGAGGCATTTGAAAGGTGTTTGTGGACCATAGATAAGAATGCTTTTAGGTGTGCAGAAATGAATTTTGTTTCCCCTATTTTTGCTGCTGTGTAGAGACCCTCATTTTCGATCTATAAGATATTATTAAGAACCCAGTTATTCAAAAAGAAAGGAAGAGCCTAATGGATGAAAACTCTGGAGAAGAAAATACTAAAATTGCCTTTACAGATACAGAGCTCCAAGGGCAGGTACCAGGCTGAGCTCAGGGAATCCAACTGTTGAGAGAGAGGAGAGATACTGCAGGCCAGGGTCGTTCAGATCAAGATGGGAGGATGTGTAGAGATGACAGGCCACACTAGTGGAAGCCCATGAACTGTGGACTGGTGGCTGTCGAGCCCCCATGGTACTGGACTAGGCCGTTTGGGCACAAAAGGTGGTGGTTTGGCTCAAAATGTTTGGGGGCACCCAGGCAGGGGAATTGGGACCTGCCTCTGGTCTACAGGCAGGCCTCTAGAATCCAGTGCCTGTGGTGTGACACCTTGCACATCCTTGGTGCAGTGGGGAGTGGGGGCTTGAACCTGCCTAGGTTCAGTGTCCTGGGCTCTGCTGACTTCCCATGGGAGACCTTGATTTGGGAGATGTGGGGATGCATGGTGGCTTGAGAAAGAGGGCTTGGGAGTGGGAGGATGGAGGAGGGAGTAGGGAGTAGGGAGTAGGGAGGAGGGAGGAGGGAGGAGGGAGGAGGGAGGAGGGAGGAATCTGTGGATAGTATATGGAGTGAGTAGAAAATTTCTTAATAAAGAAAAATGAAAAAAACATGTATTGTTGAAAAGAAAAAAAATAGGCTTCAATGAAGTCCAAGATACTCAGAATAAAAAGGGACACAGATTCACTAGGTATAAAAACTACATTTAAGGGAGATCCTCTTTGTTTTGTTCTTTTGTATTTTATTTAATATTTTCAGCCCTGAATTAGATCCTTCCTTCCTTCCTTCCTTCCTTCCTTCCTTCCTTCCTTCCTTCCTTCCTCCCTTCTTTCCTTCCTCCCTCCCTCCCTCCCCTCCTTCCTTCATTTAATTTGTCGTAGACAAATGTTTAGTCAGCTCACAGTTTTGTAGGGTTATATGTCTAGGGAGCACGATGAGTCTCCTTGGCATATCACTACCATATTGATGGAATCACAGAAGGAGTATGTGCAAGAGAGAGAGGTCACAGTCAATGTAATGCCAAAGAGAGCAATTTAGAGATCAGGTTCACTTTTTTTTTAATAACACATTCCTTGGGAACTGGGGTCCAACATAAGTGTCACCACCTCTTTATGTTGCCACACTGGGAACAAAGCTTTGAGGACAGGATTCTTTAGGCCCAGAACTTCCCTTCGACTTTACCCAGAGCACAGCATGCACTCATAGACAAATACTAACATCCTCAGTTTAGTCAATCAGACACATTAAAATTAATTGCTATGTAGCCCTTGGGTGACCTAAGATGTCCCTTTTCATTCTGTCATCATTTCAATGTAGCCTAGCTGCTTTGCTTTTGGATCTAAGGTTTATTTAACTTTCTGAGTTTTATCCTGAATATTATCTTCTTAATTGCACCTTAATGAGTCCTTTATTCCTCATGAATTATTGAACCATGAACCCTCTTACCTAACATTTCAAAGATTATCCAGCTTTTTAGAAATTCTGTCACATTCCTTTACACTGTGAAGAGAAAGAATCAGATTCTGTTTGCCCTCACTCTTTCTCAGGTTTTGATAGTGATAAATGAAAAATATAGACAATAAAATATGTGAAGAAAAGTGCTATGCTTTCTGTATTGAAGATAATCATCCAGAAAGATACATCATTTGGCAAGATTTTAGGAGTGTTTCTATTAGAGCTGTGAAGAGGAGCATTCATTAATGAATCATCACCCACCTCCAGTAGACAGCACTGCTTAGAAGTCCTAGGGTGTTTCTCTGGTTTCAATGGCTGTTGTGTTCTCCTCAAACCTCTGGTCCTCTGCTGTCATTTCACCCTCCGCTTCGTTAATTGAGGGCATCAGTCTACAGCTCTTGATGTCCTGTAATCTAAGTGCCTGGCGCCTGCATCCCCACTACAATAGCCTGCCAACCTCCACTCTTGCCACTCTCCCAGCAATCTCCTCACTCTGCTTTGGTTTCAACCATTCCCTTTCAACTGGATTCTGCTCATGACATTTTCAGCTTTCAACAAAGCAAAAGCAAGAAAGCCAACAAACAAACAAAAGCTCTGGCCCAAGTGGTTTTCCCTGTGATAACCACATCTCTCCTTCTTTAGCACCAAATCAGCCGAAGGTGCTTAGTTTGTTCATGTGGTGGAGTACATTTACTGATTTTCATGTTAAACCATCCTCACATCTCTGGGATGAAGCGCATTTGATTATGGTGTATATGGATCTTGTTGATGTGTTCCTGAATTCAGTTTGTGAGTATTTCATTGAGCATTTTTGCACCAATGTTCATGAGGGAATTTTGTCTATAATTCTCTTTCTTTGTTGAATCATTGTTTAGTTTGGGTATCAGAGTGACTGTAGTCTCATAAAATGAATTTGGCAGTGTTCCTTCTATTTATATGTTGTGGAATAATTTGAGGAGTATTGGTATTAGCCTTTCTTTGAAGGTCTGGTAGAATTTTGCACTGAAACCATCTGGTCCTGAGCTTTATTTGGTTGGGAGACTTTCAATGCCTGTTTCCTTAGGGGCTATAGGTCTATTTAAATTGTTTATCTGACCTTGACTTTTAGATCTTCCAATTTTGTGGAGTACAGGTTTTTGAAATATGACCTACTGATTCTTTAGATTTCCTCAGTATCTGTTGTTATATATCCCTTTTCATTTCTGATTTTGTTAAGTTGGATATTCTCTCTATGCCTTTTAGTTAGTTTGGATAAAGGTTTTCCTATTTTGTTGATTTTCTGAAAGAACCAACTCTCTGTTTCATTGATTGTTTGTATTGTTCTCTTTATTTCTATTTGATTGGTTTAAACCATGAGTTTGATTATTTCCTGCCATCTACTCCCCTTGGGTATGTTCGCTTTTTTTTCTGTCTAGAGTTTTCAGGTGTGCTGATAGTTCACTAGTATGAGATCTCTCCAGTTTCTTTAGGAAGGCACTTAGTGTGATGAACTTTCATCTTAACACTGCATTCATTGAGTCCCAAATGTTAGGGCATGTGCATTCATTTCCATTGAAATTTAGGAAGTCTTTAATTTCTTTATCTACTGAATCAGTGGTGATTCAGTAGAGAGTTTTTCAGTTTCCATGGATTTGGAGGCTTTCTGTTGTTTTTGTTTTTGTTGATGAGTCTATGGTCAGTTTTGGAGAATGTTCCATAAAATGCCAAAAAGAAAGTGCATTCTTTTGTATTTAGGTGAAATGTTCTGTAGATAATTGTTCTGTCCATTTGAGTCATAATTTCTGTTAGCTCCATTATTTCTCTGTTTAGTTTTTATCTGGATGACCTGTCCATTAGTGTGAATTGGGTATTGAAGTCTCCCATAATTAATGTGTGGGGTTCGATGTGTGATTTAAGCTTTAATAGTGCTTCTTTTTACAAATGTGGGTGCCCTTGTGTTTGGGGCAAAGATGTTAAGAATTGCTATGTCCTCTTGGTAGATTTTCCTTTTGATGAGTGTGAAATGTCCTTCTCCATCTCCTTTGATTTAATTTTTATTGGAAGTCTAGTTTGTTATATATTAGAATAGCTACATCAGCTTGCTTATTAGGGCCATTTGCTTTCAAAATATTTTTCCAACTTCCCTTTTATTTTTCATTAAATATATAATTTTATAAAATACTTTTCAGCTACATAATGTTAAATTATTTCTGAGAAGCATATACAAATCTCCTCTGTAAACTGCTAGCACACAATCATAAAAAACAAGCAGCACCCACGCAGGGTGATAGAGATCCATCCTTGGTGCATAGGCAGCCTTTTGGAAATCTGGTGCCTGTGGTGTGATGCCTTGTGCAGCCTTGGTGCAGTGAGAAGGGGCTTGGACCTGCCTAGGCTCAGTGTGCTGGGCTCTGCTGACTCCCCATGGGAGACCTTGATTTGGGGGATGTGGGGATGTGGGGTGGCTTGGGTAAGAGGGCTGGAGTGGGCGGAGGGAGGAGGAGGATCTGTGGGTGGTATGTAGAGGGAGTCGAAAATTTCTTCCTTTTTTTTTTCTTTTCTTTTCTTTTTTTTTTTCCCGAGACAACGTTTCTTTGTGTAGCTTTGCTCCTGGAACTTACTTTGTAGACCAGGCTGGCCTTGAACTCACAGAGATCCACCTGCCTCTGCCTCCTGAGTGCTGGGATTAGAAGTGTGCATTACCACCGCCCTAGAAAATTTCTTAATAAAGAAAAATGAGGAAAAAAAAAAAGATTGACAACTTCCTTAATCCACATACTGCTTGTCTCTTGTGTCTGAAAGTTTTGCTGGGTATAGTAGTCTGGCTGGAATCTGTGATCTCTTAAAGTCTTCAAGTGATCGTTCCAGGACCTTTTGGTTTTTAGAGTTTATGTTGAGAAGTCAAGTGTAATTCTTATAGTTCTGCCTTTATATGTTATTTGCACCTTTCTTCCATGTAGCTTTTAATATTCTTTCTTTGTTTGGTATATTTAGTGTTTCGATTATCATGTGATATGTATATTTTTTTCTGATCCAGATTTTTGGTGTTCTATTATTATTATTATTATTATTATTATTATTATTATTATATTTGTGTTTTAATTTTACACATCAGCTATGGGGTCCCCTGTCTTCCCCCCTCCCTCCCCACCTTCACCTTCCCCCAATCCCCTCCCTCCATTCCTATCTCCTCCAGGGCCAAAACTCCCCTGGGGATTCATTTAAACCTGGTGGATTCAGTATAGGCAGGTCCAGTCCCCTCCTTCCAGGCTGAGCAAAGTGTTTGAGGGAAAGAAAGCTTAGGGGAGCAGGAGATCCCAGCTGGATCAAGAACAGAAAGGGAGAACAAGGAATAACAGACCATGATAAATGAAGACCACATGAGAACAGGAATAGGCAGAGTGCTGGAGAGGTCCCCTGAAATCTACAATGATACATCCACTGTAGACTACTGGCAATGGTTGAGAGAAAGCCTGATCTGACCTAGTCTGGCGATCAGATGGCCAAACACCCTAACGGTCCTGCTGGAACTCTCATCCAATAACTGATGGAAGTGGATGCAGAGATCCTCAGCCAGGCCCAAGGTGGAGCTCCGGGTGTCCAATTGTCAAGAAAGAGGAGGGACTGTAAGAGTGTGAATTGTTGAGCCCAAGATTGGAAAAACACTGGGATAAATAGACAAACGAATGGAAACACATGAATTATGAACCAAAGGCTGTGGAGCCCCCAGCTGGATCAGGCCCTCTGGATAAGTGAGACAATTGAATAGCTTGAACTGTTTGGGAGGCATCCAGGCTGTGGGACTGGGTCCTGTCCTTAGTGCATGAGCTGGTTGTTTGGAACCTTGGGCTTACACAGGGACACTTTGGTGTTCTTTAAGCTTCTTGTACCTCTATAGGCATGTCCTTCTTTAGGTAATGAGATTTTCTCCTATGATTTTATTGAATATATTTTCTGAGTTTTTCAGCTTGAGTTCTTCTATTTCTATTATTCTTAGGTTTGGTCTTTTCATGGTGTTCCAATTTTTTTACATCTAACATTTTCTTTGATGAATCTATTTCTGCTCTTGTGTCTTCAATGCCTGAGATTCTCTCTTCCATCTCTTGTATTATGTTGGTGATGGTTGCATCTGTAATTCCTGTTTGCTTACCAAGATTTTCCATTTCCAGAATTCCATTCATTTGTTTTCTTTATTGCTTTATTTCCAAATTTTCCTGTCTTGAACAGTTTTCTTCTCTTGTTTTTTTTTTTTCCCCCTTGGCTTTCTTGGCATTCTTAAGAGATTTGTTGATTTCCTCCAATTTTTTGTTCATCTTTCCTTCGATTTCTTTAAGAGATTTCCTTCATTTCCTCTTTAAAGACCTCTATCATCTTTATAAATGGTTTTAAGATCATTTTCTTGTGCTTCAGCTGGGTTGGAATGTTCAGGTCATGTTGTCGAAGGATAGCTTGGCTCTGGTAGTGCCATATTGCCCTTTCTGTTTTTGAGTGTGTTTTTACACTGGCATTTAGTCATCTGGTTTTGGGATGTTTACAGGGCTAGGTATTGATTCCTGAGTTAATAGTTGTTGTATGGATGTTTTGTTCTTTGGTTTCTGTTTCCTGTCTGGTCCTATGGCCTAAGTAGCCATGGCTTCTGGTGACTAGGGAGTCTTCAGGTACAGTAGAGTGTCTCTGCTGTTTTTTTGGTGGCTTGTAAGACCTCTGGGGTTTTAAGTGCCAATGTTGCCTCTATGGTTCTAAAAACTGTGTGACCTCTGGGGTTCTGGTTCCCATCTTGGCCTCTGGGATTCCTAGTATGTTGTGCCCTCCAGTATAGCAGAAATTTTCTGCCAAGATTGTGACCTGGGATATGTAAGCTCAGGGAGGGAGTGCATTTAGGGGCTGTTGGGCCAGCTTTACATAGTGTTAGCTAGTATGAGTGTGGGTAGTATCTTAGCTTGGGTCCCTAAAACTGCACTGGCCTTGGGTAAGGTAGAAGTTTTCTGCTGAAGCTTTGGGCAAGAATAAGGAGCTTAGAGGAGGGGGTACAGTCTGTGGTTGTAGGGCAGGCTTTAAGGAGTGTTAGTGGGCCATGGGAGGTATCTTACTTGGGGTCCCTAGGACCAGTCTGGTCTCTAGTAAAGCAGCCAGAGTTGCAGGCTGGAATATGGATCCCAACAGATGGGGTGCTGTTGGGAGATGTTGGGCATGCAATAAGCTCCCAGATTTCTTTAAGGTATTTATTCATTTCCTTCCACTGTTTGCTTGTGTTTTCCTGGATTTCTTTAAGGGACTTATTGATTTCCTCTTCAAGGTTCTCTAGCATCTTCAAATAGTTGGTTTTAAGGTCTTTTTCTTATGTTTCAGCATGTTGAAATATTTGGGGTCTGTTGTGGTAGGATTGATGGGCTGTAGTGGAGACATATTTTTCTAGCTGTTATTGATTATGTTTTTACACTAGGCGCTAGGCATTTGGACTGGGAAGATTATAGTTCTAGGTGCTGATGTCTGGTTTTGTCTCTGTTAACAGGATGAGTGTTTTGTTCCTTGTCTTCTGTTTCTTCTCTGTATTTTAGGAGAGTGTGGTGGCAGTGTGTTATCTGGTGAGAAATTTTCTGTGGACCTGATCGGTGTGGTCATTGGGGCTTCCAAATAAAATGTATTTCTAGGTACTGGGAACTGATACTTAGGAATGGGGTTAGGCTATGGGGACTGAGAGCTTCACTGAAGGGAAAAAACCCTGAATGTTCCACTAGAAATGATTATTTAATCTCCTTGGAATGGGAGTGTAGAGTCCAGAGAGGCCACCCCAGAAGGTCTGCTATAGTGTCTGCTGGAGTGGGGGGCTGGGATAAAGGAACAGGGGGAGGGAGGTTAGGAAGGGATGGTCTGGAGGATACACAGGAAGTGTGTGGTGGTGTGGAAGTAAGTCCGCAGCAGGTGTTCTGCTGTAGAACTAGGGAGAAGGCTGGGGATTGGGTTTGGAGGAGAGGAGGTGTTGTGTCCTGAGTGAAGCTCCACATCAACCCAAGCAGACACAAGAAGTTAAGGCAAGAGTTAATGCAGGGCAGCATAAAAGAAAGGGGGTATAGAGAGGGGGGATGATGGATCAGGGCCATAGAACAGACTCAGGAGCTGAACTGCAACCCTGAATGCCTGCTGTAGTGAGTATTAAGCATAAAAATTATAAACATTATTTTTGCCAAGTTACAGTTACAGTATTCACTAATCAAGATTCAGAGATTAGGGTCTTTCCTTGAATGTTCCATCATTGTCAATCAACATACAATGCAAGCCTTTCAGTCCAACCAATAAGATTCATTTGTTTTTTCTGTTCTTAGGAGCGGCCATGATGTTTCTAGAGAACTGAACATGTATAAGAACTATTTCTCTGATTTAAGGAGGAAGACGATCAAGTATTGAAATGTTCCCAGCTCCCCTTGGACTTTGTTACCTGAACTTTCACCCTGCAGATAAAATGGAATCTGCAGTCAAAATTGCAGCACTTAGGACAAGGTGCTTTTGCCTGTTCCCAAAAGAGGGAGTGGTGAATGTCTTCAGTTAGCTTTCCGATTTTTCTAGGATGCTCAGCTAGTGTGCTCCCTTGGAATGCCTCCTGGTGTTGGAGACTGGGATACTGGCATGAGTTGGGGGAAGAAAGTTTGGAGGAGATGATCTTTGTTATCTGTTGTGGATGAGGTCTGAGAGGAAATGAAACCCAATCAGGTGTTCTGTTACATGAATGGGATGAGACAGGAGGATTGGATCTGGAGGAGCAGAAGGAGAGGTGAAGGTCTGCAGTCACTCTAGCTGCTTCCTTGGCAGGAGTACTTGCATGTGTTTTTTTAAAAAGTTTTTTTATGTTTTTATTTTATTTTATTTTTTTTGGTTTTTCATGACAGGGTTTCTCTGTGAAGCTTTGTGCCTTTCCTGGAACTTACTTGGTAATCCAGGCTGGCCTCGAGCTCACAGAGATCCGTCTGACTCTGCCTCCCAAGTGCTGGGATTACAGGCGTGAGCCACTATTGTCTGGCTTAAAATGATTTATCATTTTATTTATTTATTTTTCCTTGGCTGAGGACCAAACCCAGGCCCTTGCGCTTGCTAGGCAAGTGCTCTACCACTGAGCTAAATCCTCAACCCCTTAAAAAGTTATTTTATGTGTATGAATCTTGTCTGCACATATCTATGTGGACTGTGTGCATACTTAGTGCCTGGAGAAGCCAGAAGATGGTGTCAGATCCCCTGGCATCTTGTGGTCTTGGGAACTGAACCCAGGCAGGTCCTATGCAAGAGCACTAAGTATTCTTATCCACTGAGTGAATTCTCCAGCTCCCACAGCTGATATTTCAATTGAGTTGTTTTTGAGTTCTTTGTATATTCTAGATATTAATCTGCTGTCAGATGTGTAGCTGGAAAATACTTTTTTCACTTATGGGGACTGCCTCTTTATTTGACTGTTTCCTTTGTTGCACTGAAGCTTTTCAGTTTGATGAAATCTTTGTCAATTGTTGGCCTTTGTGCCTGTGTTACTGTTGTCCTATTGAGAAAGTTCTTTGTAGTTAGAGTTTTCCTGCCTGGCTCACAGTCAGGACAAATCTCTCTCACTTGCCAGGCCCATAGACGCTCAGAACCAACCAAGTAAACACATAGAAACTTATATTCCTTACAAACTGTATGGCCGTGGCAGGCTTCTTGTTATCTACTTCTTCTATCCTAAATTAACCCATTTCTGTTAGTCTATACTTTGCCACATGACTTGTGGCTTGCTGGTGTCTTTACATGTTGCTTCTCATGGCAGCGGCTGACAGTGTCCCTCCCCCAGCCTTCCACCTCCCAGAATTCTCTTCTCTCTTGTCCCGACTGTACTTCCTGCCTGGCCACTGGCCAAACAGCATTTTATTTATACAGAGCGATATCCCTATTGAGAAAGTTCTTACCTGTGCTTGTAAGTTTATGTGTACTTCCTACTTTTCCCACAGCAATTACAGGGCATCTGGTCTTACACTGCGGTCCTTTTTTTACCTGGAGTTGAATTTTGTTCAGGGTGAGAGGTAAGTCTCTAACTTTCTCCATGTTGAGATGTAGTTTTCCTAACTCCATTTGTTGAAGATGAAGTCTTTTTTTCCCAATGTATATTTCTTGTGTCTTTCTCAAAGATGAGGCATCTGTGGTTACACAGAGGTATGCTTGGGTCATTTATTCTATGCCATTGATCTATGAGTCTGTTTTGTGCCAGTACCATGATGTTTGTATTACTGTGGCTCTATGGTATAATTTGAAATCAGTATGGTGATACCTTCTATAGTATTCTTTTTGTTCAGGATTACTTTGGCTACTATTTGTTCTTTTCTGTCTACATATAAATTTTGAGATTGGTTTTTATGTCTGTGAAGAATAGTCCTAGTATTTATTGAGGGTTTCATAAAATCTGTAGATTTATGTGGTGATATATTGTGTTCCCCAATGATTTGTGCACCTGAATAAAGCTTATCTGAGGATCAGAGAAAAAAGCCAGCCACTATATTAAACATAGAAGTCAGGCAGTGGTAGCATACATCTTTAATCCTAGCATCTGGATCTCTGTAAGTTCAAGGCCACACTGGGAACAAAGCCAGGCCTGGTGGCACATGTCTTAAATTCCAACACTAATTAACTAGTACAGACAGACAGGAAGTGATGCAGCTGGGCGGAGAGAGAAAGGGAGATGCAGAACAGAAAGGCATATAGGCGTGGGTATACAGGAAGCAGGTTTTTTTGACTGAGGATTTCTAAGTGGTAATGTGCCTGTCTTCTTTCTGTTTTTCTGATCTTTCAGCTTTCACCCAAATATCTGGCTCCAGTTTTCTTAAATTAATAAGACATTTAGTGATTCATGTAGACAGCAGAAGTCATCCTCGGATCTGACCAGGAGCAAATCTACCTTGCTAGCAGGAGCAGGGAGCAGGGAGCAAGGTCATGTGACCCTTCTCCAAGTCCTTATAAGAAGTCACAATGCAGGAAGCACCAACTCCTTTGGGCCATATAGCCCAAGGTCATGGGCAGAGCAAATACCACTACAGATTTATGTTGGTGGGATATCAATTTTCTCATTGATCCTTCTTTTCCATGAGCATGAGATCTCTCTTTCTATCTTCTGATATCATCCTCAATTTCTTTCTTCAGTGTTCTAAAGTTTTCATTGTAAAAGTTCTTCATTTTCTTGGATAAATTTTTACCCCCAGGTTTTTGTTTTTGTTTTCTAACAAATAGGATTATTCCCTGGATGTCTTTTTCAGTATGCTTGTCATTGCTTCTGATTTTTACATGTTAATTTTGTATGCTGACACTTTGCTGAAAGTATTTATCTTCTCTAAGAGTTTTTTGGTGGAGTCTTTAAGGTCTCTTATGTAGTGAATCATATCATTTGCAAATAGGGTTACCTTGATACATTGACTTCTTTTTTCTGTTTGTATTTCCTTCCTTCCTTCCTTTTTTTTGGAGCTGAGGACCGAACCCAGGGCCTTGAGCTTGCTAGGTAAGCGCTCTGCCACTGAGCTCAATCCCCAACCCCTTCCTTCCTTTTGACCTCCCTTCCTTTCTTAATTTTTGACCTTTATTCCTTCTTCTCTCCCCCCTCCATCTTTTCTTTTGTATTATTGAACTAGTTAAGACTTTAAGAATTATATTGAATTGGAGTGGATAAAATGGACACTCTTACCTTGTTCCTGCTCTTAGCCCCTGTTTCCTTGATCAGGAGTTTATTTCATTAACTTTTAATTTTATATCTTCTGTTGACTTCTGCACATCTAAATTTAGGTACAAATTCACACTCATATAATGTATAAAAGTAAAAGCTTCATAAATATTTCTTCTTAAAATACATTAAAGTGATTAAATGTTTATAGTCAGGATTTGAGCTCATTATCTACTTTTAGGGATTAATTATAATAGCTAGTTATCAATAGCTACAATAAAAATAGTATAATGGTATAAAAATGTCCAGTTTTGTTTTCCTTGTCCTTTTTAATGTTGTTTCATGAGATCTGAAATCCTTTAGTTGCACTGGACAAATCAAATGACCCTCCAGGGAGAGCGTCTAAACTATGAGAATATTTAACACTATCCAGTGTTTTCAGAATCTTCTGCTCACTGGGTCTCTTGAGGTTTGAATAATTAGCTTCCTATATTTTATGTTAGGTTATTACTTGGTACTTTAGGCTAGAGAAATCAGGGAAGCCAGTCTGTGAAGATGCTGTTTGTTTTATACAGGTAAGATGCACAGATATGTTTAAAGAATGAGAAGTGTGGCTTTATTTGTAGGTAAGAGTCTGCTATGAACATGGATTGGTCTTACCTAAAGTACTTGTGTTTGTCTAAAGCAAAGTAGATAGAAACCTGGAAAAGGAATTGAATAGCACAGAAAAATAGCAATGAAAAAGTTCTCTGATGTATAGAAAAAAGTTATTTGGATTTGACTTTGAGCTAGAATAACATTGCACATGAGGAAATATAAAAGACATTGGAAAACATCAGAAAGCTTTGTAATATTGTGTATTTGCTCCAGGTGCAATTTTCCAATACATACTCATTTTGCAATGTGATATGGAGAATTTGAAAACAGAATAATACTTACAGATCAGGAATTAGATTTACTTTTTACATTTTCTCCTCTTTTAAAGAGATTTATTAGTTTTCACTTTAATTTATGTATATGATTTTTTTTTGCTTCCATGTATGTATGTACACTTCTTGCAAGCACTACCTGAGGAAGCCAGAAGGATCATTGGGTCCTCTGGAACTAGAATTACAGATAGATACTGTTATGTGGGTACTGATAAACCGAACCAATTTCCTCTGCAATAGTAGTGAGTGCTCTCAATCACTGAGCCATCCCTCCACCTCCATCTCTGTGGTTTATAACAAATGTTTGTATTAATTTTATTTCTGACCCGTAAGTAAGACAGTTAAAGAGTTTTAACAAATGGAAAATTTTAATTTTTCTTAGGTGAGAGAAACTGTGGAGAATCAAAGTAATTAAAACGGAAAAAGGTATTGAATAGATTGAATCTTGAAATGCGAAAGTGATGGGTGTTGCTTCGTTTCATTTATTCTCACAAGTAGTTATTTGAAAAAGATACATAGTTACTTATATTTTCCTGAATAATCAATCAAAACACCAATTGTTCTTAAATTAGAAGGGTTTGGGTTTATTTGGATGTAAAGCAGGTTTCATGACAATCTGAGAAGTAACAATCCAGAGTCTGTCTTGAGGGAATAATAAACTTACAATATTTATCAAAACAGGAGAAAATATACACAACTGAGTGTTTGGATGGGTGCTTTGTTCACACCTAGCAGATGACTATAGGGTACTGAACTTACAACTCTGTATTAGGAAACTCCTTACTAAATATTTCCTTTAAGAATTAGGAAATTCTTAAAAATTTAGGTGTCTGTCTGAAAAATCTGTTTAGGAGAATTCTATGTATGACAGATTTAAGACTGTATAAAGGTATGAACTAGGGGACCACTCACAACATAAATAAAAAAATTAAGTCTGGCCTTTTGTATCATGGGTATTTTACAGTTGTAAATGAATGTATATTATATGATGAACAAGAATGATTTTAAAACCCAACCAACTGTAAGAAAAGATTTAAAATTACCTGTTGTGTATGTGTTTTCTCTGTGGTGTTTGTGGCTCATAGGTAATTAAACATCATACCTTCACTATCCAATTGCAGATATCCATATGAGTCTTTCTTTGGACTTATTTTTGGATACTACTCTGTGTCAAGTGAATCTAAGCCCTTCCTGTCTTGAACTTTATCTGTTTCTAAATTCTATGATATTTTGGTATCATATCATTCTACTCTAAACTCAAAAGCATTCCTGGGTTTTACCAAGGTGATGGTACACAGCAGATATAGGTCCATTGACAATGCTTCCCATAGCTTTAGAACTTGAAAGATGCTTGAAACACTGTGATTGGTTATAACTGTGGGGCTTTTGAAGAATGATTAAAAAGAGCTATGCAAATTGAAAAAATATTTACTTATTTAAACTTTTCTTTTTCTCCATAACTGCACATACTTTTCAAATTTCAAATTTTCAAATTTGTTGACTTTAGATTTCTCCTTTAACCTCATTGTCTTTTTCTTTATTTTTGTAATCTTTTGCCTTCTCCTTCCTCTGTCACTTAAGACCTCTGCATAGTCTCCTTTCTTGTCTTTACACCTAAAACCATGCATATTTTCATGTGTGTTTCAAATAATCAAAATACATCTTTATTTATGTTTTAAGAAAAACTTGTATACATTATGTTGTGATTCTGAGTTTTAGGATGGATTACAAAAATGACCATTGTAGTCCTTAAATCTATGGGAGTTGTAGCTAGTTGGGAAGGAACACTTAATGAATTACACCTAATTAATTATAAGCACTAAGGAGACACACAGAGTTCTTTGAGAAAAGTACATTGAAAGTACACTTTGATTACCAAATAACCTGAATACTATAATCTATTATTGAATAGGAGGTAGTTAACGTATTTTGAAGAATCTTTTATCAGAAGGACATAGTTAATACATTTTGAAACGTCTTTCAGAAATGGAATTCTGTGCTCTCTGTTTTATGATGCCATCTCCTTTAATTCATTCATTTCTCTCATATATTCACAGTATTATGGAAAAAATAAAAAACTTATTAGTATAAATATTAATTATTTGATGTAGAATACCTACATATTGAGTACACATTATGTTTATATTGTTACATGAATTGTTAGTTTTTAATATGTTCAATAGATTAATAAACTATCTCTGAAATGAATTGCGAGTAACTAAGCCATGGCATCAGTTTTGTTTTGTTTTTCTGAATTGAGAGCTCATCCTGTGCCTACTGTGTTGTTTATTCTCCAAGGATAAGTAGACCTACAACATATTGTGATACATTATTTTCAAAGTTGAGTAAATACTTCCTACTACAGAGGTTTTAAATTTCTGCTCATGAGCTGAGCTCTCCAGAAAGCGATTCTCACTTATGCATCATATTTTATGGACATGTCCTAAGCTAGAATGTGAAATCAGACCCTGAACTGTTGTTTTCTATATCAAACGCTATCACTGCAATCCAGAAATATCACATGGAACAGAACATTGCATGACTGCCACAGCTTCACTGTGTGGTCTCTGTTTCAGAACTCTATGGGCATAATAGGTGGTTTTTCCTTTTCTGGTTTTATGTAGGCACAACTAACAAATAAATATTGTATATATTTTTGGTGTACAACATTTTGCTTATATATACTTAATATATATATATATATATATACATAAATATATTAGCTTACTATAAAGTTACATTATATATGTTATATTTACATATCTTAAACTAATGAACATGTTTACCTAACATACTTATCTGTTGTGAGAACATTGATGATTGACTTTCAGCAATTTTCAAGCATTCAATTATCATTGTCCATAATCACCATGCTGTAGTAGATCTCCAGGAAGTAACCACCATGTCAATGGAGCTTTTGTATTTTTTTACCATCATCATCTTGCTCTACACCAATACTTGACACCACTTTTGCCTGGTTCAAAACTATATTCTTTGCTTTTATGAGCATGACTTCCCAGATTTTATATGTAAATAAGATCTCTCAGCATTTGTCTCCTTGTGTCTGTAGTTGCACTCAGTATAATAACCTCCAAGTTCATTAATGCTATCACGAGACACAAAATTCCCTTCTTTTCAAAGGCTATATGTGTACTGTCCATTTCTATGTGTGTTTGTGTGTGTCTGTGTGTATATGTCTACATTTATGTTTATTGTTCACTCATCTGTAAGGGAGCACTTGGGATGTTTTTATATTTGCTTTTATAAATAATGTTTCAATGATCATGGGCCAATACAGGGTCATTTCCTCTGGATGATTCATTCCAATATTAATAATGATTAATAATTCTCTCTCTCTGCTGTCTGTCCCTGTCTCTCTCTATCTTTTCTGTTTCCCTCTCTTTCCCACTCCAGTTCTCCTGTTTCTTCCTTTCCCCCCTCTGTCTCTCTTTCTCTATTTCTCCATTTTTCTGTTTGTTCCTCTCCTCTTTCTCCTCCCTCCCTCCCCCTCTCTCTCCCTCCCTCCCTCCCTCCCTCCCTCCTTCCTTTTTTCCCTCCCTCCCTTCCTTCTCCATTTCTTTCTTTGATGGGGATGAAATCCAGGGCCCTAGATACTGGAAGGGGTGTGCTCTATACCGGTAAAATACCAAGACCCTATTTTAAAATTATTATGGAAATGACTATGCTTTCTCTAGTGAATATACTAATTTATATTCCTAATAATTCTGTACAAGTTTCCTTTTTTAACAACTAACTAAAACTTCTTACTAATGAACCTTTGATAAAAGCTCTTTTAATAAGGTAAAGAAGGGGTGGTATTTCAGAGTGTTTTTAATTTGCCATCCCCTGACAAATAGCCATGCAAGCATTTGCTCATCTATCTGTCCAACGTAGATGCTAAATAAAACACTGATTTTCATAGCCTTGAGTTCTAACCTTTGGGACTATTGATATAATTACAGTAATTTTCAGTTTCTTCTGCTGCTGTCCTCCAGGTGGCACTCAAAAAGCATCAATGGAAGGAACAAATCACTCTGTGGTATCAGAATTCATGTTTGTGGGACTCACCAATTCCTGGAAGATGCAAGTACTTCTCTTTGTGTTTGCTTCAGTGTTTTACATGGCAAGCATGATGGGAAACTCCCTCATCATTTTCACAGTGGCTTCTGACCCTCACTTACACTCTCCCATGTACTTTCTGTTGGCCAATCTCTCCTTTATTGATTTAGGTGTTTCATGTGTTACTTGTCCCAAGATGATTTATGACCTGTTCAGAAAGCGCAAAGTCATCTCCTTTAGAGGTTGCGTCACTCAAATCTTCTTCATCCATGTCATCGGTGGTGTGGAGGTGGTGTTGCTTATAGGCATGGCTTATGACAGATATGTAGCCATATGTAAGCCTCTCCATTATTTGACCATTATGAATGCCAAAATGTGCATTTTCATCTTAGTATCTGCGTGGGTGGTTGGCCTTATGCATTCCCTGGTTCAATTTGTTTATATAGTTAATTTACCTTTCTGTGGACCAAATATTTTGGACAGTTTTTACTGTGACCTTCCTCGGTTCATCAGACTTGCTTGCATAGACACCAACCAATTAGAACTAATGGTATCAGCCAACAGTGGATTTATTTCTGTAGGCTCCTTCTTCATACTGGCCATATCTTATGTTGTTATAATAGTCACTGTTCAAAAACATTCCTCAAGTGGTTCCTCCAAAGCCCTGTCTACACTTTCTGCTCATATTTCTGTTGTGGTCCTGTTCTTTGGTCCTTTGATATTTGTTTATACATGGCCTTCCCCCTCCACACACCTGGATAAGTATCTGGCCATATTTGATGCAGTTGGTACTCCTTTTCTCAACCCTGTGATCTACACATTGAGGAATCAAGAAATGAAGACAGCAATGAAGAGAGTATGCAGACAGCTTCTGAAATATGGGAAGATCTCCTGAACGATTGTGGCATGAACATTTGTCATGGAACACATTTTGTTGTTGACCAAATTCAGTGAAAAATTACTTTCCCGGGTCAGATTTGCTTACCTATACTGACATTTGGGTGATTTTTCCTCTTCTGCTAGGGAGAGATTTGCAATGTGTTCTAGCAACAGAGAAGCAATTATATATATATAGCAAAGATTGTAATACTAGAGAGCTCAATTCCCAAAGAAGAATTTTTATTTGAAGTAAACTTTTAGTTATACAGAAGATACAAGGGCACTTTACTGCTTATGAGGGAAATGAAAACATTTCCTCTCTTTCTGAACATAAATTTTCTCACATGCAGGATTATCTGACAGCATTCCATGCAGAATTTAAAAATTGATCTGAGTCAAATTTTTCACTTTCTATACCTTACATATAGTCTAGCCAGTCTTTAGATTGTCCACCTGTTATTAAAAAAGTTTAGAATCTGCAAGCATGCACACTCAATTGCCATAAATATAAGCTGCCCAGTTAACATTATGAAATTTAAATTTACTCAAGTTTCCTTCTTATTTCCTTTCTATTTCACATATTCTTTTTTTCTGACTTAGTCTGTATCTAAGTCAAGAGTTCAGCCAAAAAATTTTCCTTCTGGGGTTCTATCACCTCTAACTTTGCATCCATATTGAAGTTACAACCTTTCTAGATAGCTTTGTGGGTTGAACGTTAGATAAACCTAGTTCCTGTAAGTGACCCATTATTGTGTATCATTTATATACCATTTCAACTTGACTGCTTAAACCATGAGTGAGATAGACCCTACATATTGGCTAACTTAATTATTTGTGGGCTCATAGACTGATTCATCAAATCCACCTTGTCCTTACACCAGGTATTGTTTTACCAGGGTACATATTTTATGCCAAATTAAACATAACACAAACTTCACTAGTCTACATATGTGCCCCATGACAAGCAAAAGTTTTCAGATTTGCTGACATGGTTTGATATAGGGCAGTTACAATGATAATCAGATGTGATCTCCAACAGAACATATATAAAGCCCATGATAAGCTGCAGAAATAGCTGTGCTACTCTCCTATTTACACCTCCTATTGTCTCACCCTGTTCTGGAACTATAGATTTGACTTACTATCCTAGAAATCCCTAGAGCTCTGTAGCTGATGAATGTTCTTGCTGTTTCTGAGTTTCTCTCTCATGTTCCTCTCATGTTCACATAAATCTCAAGCTATTACAGAATTCATTCAGTTGATTGTCTTGTTTTAGTCATTAAAGCAGGGTGTTTGGTCCTTGAGTAATTTCTTATAACACCTTAAAACAATTAAAAGAAATGAGTCAATACACATTTATAAAGGCAAATACAAATTAATATAAAGTAAAGCCCAAGAAAGACCTACAAGAGTACATTCTACATGATACTGTCTGAAGATATACAGGCAGAGGCCCTGAGTTAAGGGCCATAAAAAGGTATTTGCCTTTATTTGTGAAGTAGTTTTAAAGTGAGAATAGGATGCCAATGAAAAAAGGCCTTCTAAATATAGCAGGACTGACATACATACGAACTCACAAAGACTGTGGCAGCATGCGCAGCATCTGCATAGGTCTGTGCAAGATGGGGTCCCAGGACTGAGAGGGGAAATGGACAGAAGCACTCATTCCTAGCCCAGAAGCTATCTGCAAATGATAACCACTCACAAATGAAAAATTAATTCTCTCTGGTGTAGTCTCACTGGGTATAGAAACCACCAGCAGTAGGTGGCCAACACAAAATGAATTCTTGGCATTTTGGGAGGTTCTTTGTCTCATAACGCTTTGCCAGTTTTTTTTTTCCTGTTGTTTTTTAAACATTATAGGTCCTTTGCATTTATAGTGTGGTTTCTGCTTTTTTTTGTGATTTCTTTGTGAGTGAATGTGTGTGTCTCCGTGTCTGTAGGTACTTCTTGTGCTTTTTCTTTTGCTCTTTTCCTTCTGCGTGTTTCTTTGTTTTTCTTATTTCTGCTATACTATTATTATCATTGTCATATGCCTGTTTGTATTCTAATGGAGGAGGGAAAAGGTGTTGGAATGGGGCAGGGGGGAGAAGTGGGGGGAGGGGAAATTGTAATCTGAACATACTGTATGAAAAAAATATTTTCATAAAATAAAAGAGAATAGGTTCATAATACATTGTGTATATTTAGAACATACTTAAAAACTTAAAATGTTACTGAATGGTCATTGTTGCTATCAAGTCATGCTGTGGTGATTTATGGAGGATTATGAATTTTCAGAGTATCACCTGCCAGTATTAAAATGAGAAATTTATTTACTGTAATAGATACATCCTAGTGGTTTGCAGAAGCATTTGAAAGCAAGTTTGTGGGACACAGAGAGCAATAGCTTTAGAGGAGCCTATGGGAGAAGTCTGATGTTCTTCTCCTGCTCTTGCTTTGTGCACAACTTCTTGAAAGGCATTTGCAACTGTAAAGGCAGTGTTATGAATTAATGTGCAACTTTTGAAACTAAAATACATATGTTTGGACAATGTTATCATGATTTGTTTTCTTCTTTTGTTTATGTTTTAATTATATTTGTGTTTTAATTTTACACATCAGCCATGGGTTCCCCTATCCACACCCCTCCTGCTCCCAACCCCACCTTCCCCCCCAGCCCCTCCCCTCCATTCCCATCTCCTCCAGGGCCAAGACTCCCCTGGGGATTCAATTTAACCTGGTTGATTCAGTACAGGCAGGTCCAGTCCCCTCTTTCCAGGTTGAGCAAAGTGTCCCTGTGTAAGCCCAAGGTTCCAAACAGCCAGCTCATGCACTAAGGACAGGTCCTGGTCCCACTGCCTGGGTGCCTCCCAAATAGTTCAAGCTATTCAATTGTCTCACTTATCCAGAGGGTCTGATCCAGTTGGGGGCTCCACAGCTTTTGGTTCATAATTCATGTGTTTCCATTCATTTGTCTATTTTTCCTAGTGTTTTTCCAATCTTGGTCTCAACAATTCACAGTCTTATAGTCCCTCCTCTTTCTCGACAACTGGACTCCTGGAGCTCCACCTGGGGCCTGGCTGAGGATCTCTGCATCCACTTCCATCAGTCATTGGATGAGAGTTCTAGCATGCTAGTTAGGGTGTTTGGCCATCTGATCACCAGACTAGGTCAGATCAGGCTTTCTCTCAACCATTGCCAGTAGTCTACTGTGGATGTATTATTGTGGATTTCTAGGGACCTCTCCAGCACTCTGCCTATTCCTGTTCTCTGGGTCTTCATTTATCACGGTCTGTTATTCCTTGTTCTCCCTTTCTGTTCTTGATCCAGCTGGGATCTCCTGCTCCCCTAAGATCTCTTTCCCTTGAACTTTGACCTTCATTATTCCCACTGTCATCCAGGTTGCTCATGCAGAACTCATCAATTTCTCTGTCATTGTGCGATCCCTGAGTTTTTCCTAGGGTCCTGTTTTCTAGATAGCCTCCTTGTAGTTGTGTAGCAGTCTAGTCATCTTTATTTTACATCTAGTATCCTACTATGAGTGAGTACATACCATGTTTGTCTTTCTGAGTCTGGGTTACCTCACTCAGGATGATTTTTCTAGATCCATGCATTTGCACCCAAACCTCATGATGTCATTGTTTTTCTCTGCTGAGTAGTACTCCATTGTGTATATGTACCATATTTTCTTTATCCATTCTTCAGTTGAAGGGCATCTAGGTTGTTTCCAGGTTCTGGCTATTACAAACAATGATAATATGAACATAGCTGAGCAAATGCCCATGTGGTATGATTGAGCATTCCTTGGGTATATGCCCAAGAGTGCTATAGCTGGGTCTTGGGGGAGATGGATTCCCAATTTTCTAAGGAAGCGCCACATTGATTTCCAAAGTGGCTATACAAGCTTGCATTCCCACCAGCAGTGGAGGATAGTTCCCCTTGCTCCACATCCTCTCCAGCATTAGCTGTCTTCTGTGTTTTTGATCTTAGCCATTCTGACAGGTGTAAGATGGTATCTCAGAGTTGTTTGATTTGCATTTCCCAGATAATTAGGGATGTTGAGCAATTGCTTAAATGTCTTTCAGCCATTTGAACTTCCTATGTTGAGAATTCTCTGTTTAGTTCTATAGCCCATTTCTTAATTGGACTGTTGGGCATTTTGATGTCTAATTTCTTGAGTTCTTTATATATTCTGGATATCAGCCCTCTGTCAGATGTGGGGTTGGTGAAGACCTTTTCCCATTCTGTAGGCTGTCGCTTTGTCTTGTTGACCGTGTCCTTTGCTCTACAAAAGCTTCTGAGTTTCAACAGGTTCCATTGATTGATTGTTTCTCTCAGTGTCTGTGCTACTGGTGTTATATTTGGAAAGTGATCTCTGGTGCCAATACATTCAAAACTACTTCCTACATTCTCTTCTATCAGGTTCAGAGTAACTGGATTTATGTTGAGTTCTTGGATCCACTTGGACTTAAGTTTTGTGCATGGTGACAGATATGGATCTATTTGCAGCCTTCTACACGTTGACATCCAGTTATGCCAGCACCATTTGTTGAAGATGCTTTCTTTTTTCCATTGTACATTTTTGGCTTCTTTGTCAAAAATTGTATGTTCATAGGTGTGCGGGTTAATGTCAGGGTCTTCCATTCGATTCCAATGGTCCACATGTCAGTTTTTATGCCAGTACCAAGCTGTTTTTTATTATGGTAGCTCTATAGTAGAGCTTTAGGTCGGGGATTGTGATGCCTCCAGAGGTTGTTTTATTGTACAGGATTGTTTGGCTATCCTGGGTTTTTTCTTTTTCCATATCAAGTTGAGGACAGATTCTGTTGAACTAACTCAGGTAAGAGTTCCATTACCTTTCTTTCCAAACAAGACCAACATTTCCATTCCTCAGTATCAGTCAATGGTAGTGATGGAAAAAGAGTCATCCATTGTTCTTCTTTTCTAATTATATTTTTAATAATCAATCAGTTACCAGTAGTGGGTCCCAGACTGACTCTGCATACAGTTTCCATGGAAGAATAAGAAGCTCATGGGGCACTATCTTTCACTGGCTATTGATAGATTCTAGGAAAGGAACAATCATTGCCTCCTGTTGTATACCCACTTTTGAGCCCACCAGACTCCAACACAGAGCTCCAGGCCCATAGCTACACAGGTGGACCTGATTAGACTAACTGCTCACAAAACAAAATGAATAGATAGTACATGAAACAGTATTTGCCAGGGATTGTGGATGGGGTGGTAGGAAGATAGGAGATGGTGAGGAATGGGGGATGAGAGTGGTCAGTATACATTGTGTACATGTATTAAATTATCTGAGAACAAATTTAATTTGTGAAAAAGCACTATTTGGGGCAAGCAAAGATTTAATATTTTTAAAAGGTAACTTTTTCATTGATGACACTAAATGTAAACCTAGGAAACCAAATGTTTCAGTAATTTAAAACACAAAACTCCAGAACAAAGTAAGGGATCAAAGCACAAAGGCTAAAAGCACAAATTTCTTTTAGCATGCCTCCATGTCGTGGCACTAATTTCCTGTATGGAAGCTAGTGAGTACAAGTGTCTTTAGAGCGTGTTTGACTCTCCTTAGATTCCCAAGTGCCTTTGCCTCTAGTTTTCCTTTCTTGGCTATACACTTCAAAATAAACTTGGGATTAAATAATGAAGTGACCCTAAATGTGCAAGCATAGGAAAAGTTCTGTACCTGGTCTCTATGAGAGAGCTGTAAAATCTGCCTGGAAAACAACAGGATGTCTTTAGTCATTGCTTTACAACCAGGACACCCCTTTGCTTAATAATAATATTTTCTCCATCTTGTGCCCTCCACAGAATAGTCACCTTATGGTCAGACTTGCACAAGTTGATGGATGGAGGAAATCACTCTGTGGTATCAGAATTTTTGTTGCTGGGCCTCACCAATTCATGGAGAATTCAGATTCTCCTTTTTCTATTCTCCACAGTATTTTATGTAGCAAGCATGCTGGGAAATCTTCTCATTGTGCTCACAATCATCTCAGACCATCACTTACACTCCCCCATGTACTTCCTGCTGGCAAACCTCTCCTTCATAGATACAGGTGTGTCCAGCATTGCTACTCCAAAGATGATTTATGACCTCTTCAGGAAGTACAAAGTCATCTCCCTGAATGGGTGCATCACTCAGATGTTCTTCATTCACACTGTCAGAGGAACAGAGATGGTGCTGCTCATAGTTATGGCTGATGACTGGTAGGTTCATTGCTATCTGTAAGCCCCTCCACTACCTCACCATCATGAGTCTAAGAATGTGCATTTTTCTTTTGGCTCTGGCTTGGACCATTGGCCTTATCCATTCTGTGGCCCAATTGGCTTTTGTTGTAAATTTACCCTTCTGTGGAGCTAATAGAATGGATAGCTTTTATTCTGATTTTCCTCGGTTCATCAGACTTGCATGTACAGACACATACAGACTGGAGTTCCTGGTCACTGCCAACAGTGGTTTCATCTCCATGGCCACCTTCTTCATCCTGGTTGTGTCTTACATCTTCATCCTGGTCACAGTCCGTAAACACTCCTCAGGTGCTTCCTCCAAGGCCCCCTCCACTCTCTCAGCTCACATCACTGTGGTGGTTTTCTTCTTTGGTCCTTGCATTATTGTCTATGTGTGGCCTTTCCCTATGTTAACCATAGATAAATTTTCAGCAATTTTTGATGCTATCACCACTCCTTTCATGAATCCTGTTGTCTATACTCTTAGAAATAAGGAGATGAAGGTTGCAATGAGGAGACTCTTTATTAGGTCCTTAAATTTCAAAATATTCTTTCATTGAGAGTTCAAGAGTTTCTGATTAAAATAGAGATCCTTGGGGATAAATCATTTTTGTCCTGTACTAAGTGATCTTTCCTAGAAACATACACATGGAAACAACATGGAATGGACTCAGCACGTTGTCTTTATATGTTATATAGGATAAAACATATATACTTATGTATGTGTATATGTATGTATATAATTTATATGTATATATAACAGTGGTAAAAGATAAGGCCTTGAATTGGTAGGGAAGAGATGTCAGACGTGAGCAATTATGAGGGAGAAAAGGGAAGAAAAAAATTTTTTATTATATTTTAATTAAGTACTTTTTAAATTTAGTTCTAAAAAGTAATTTCAAAACTCTCGTCAATTTAGTGTTCAATATCTACTGTGAAGTACCTCTTCAATATTCTCTGCAGATCTGATTGGTTGGATTTTAAAAGTATTGAAAAGCAGTAATTCAGCCTAAAATGTGATTTATATCAGATGCTGTGTCTCTTATGAAAGTAAATGCAATCGCTGGAATTTCACACTCTCAACACACTTTGTTATATCAAATGTTGGAGACATCTCTTTGACACTCGTTCTCAGAGACAGAACTCTTCTGATCTACCAGCTGCCCAGATTTATGCCTTGTGGATTGCTCAGTGTCTGTAAGGCAGCAGGAATGCACAAAATAAAGATCTTTAGTTAGAAATAGATTGGAATTAGAAAAAATCATTCTGAGCCATGTAACCCAGACCCAGAAAGACAAACATTGTGTGTACTCACTCATAAGCAGATATTAGGTGTAAAGTAAAGGATAACAAGGCTACAATCTACAGCCAAGGAAGCTAGGAAACAAGGGGGGCCCAAAGAGGAAAGGATTTCCCTGGGAAGGGGAAATACAAGCGGTATCCTGGGTAAACTGAGGCAGGGGTGGAGGGTGGGAAGAGGGGCAAAGGAAATGGGAACATGAGGGATTAGGTTGGATGAATTGGAGGTGGAACAGAGCAGGAGGGTAATGAAAGAGAGGTCTTGAAGGTGGAGCCATTTCGGGTTTACGGAGAAACCTAATGCCAAGGACACTCCCAGGAATCCACAAGAATGACCCCAACTAAGACTCCTAGCAATAATGGAGAGGGTTCCTGAACGTGCCCTCTACTGTAATCAGATTGGTGACTATCCTAATTGTCATCAGGGAGCCTTTATCCAGTACCTGATGACAGCAGATTCAGAGATCCACAGCCAAGAACTGGACTGAAGTCTAGGAGTCTTGCTGAAGAATGGGATGAGCCACAGGGATCAAGATCATGACAGGGGAATGCCTATATAGAAAGCTAGTAGCTACAGCAAGAGCAAAATCTAAAATAAAAGATTCTGGGAAAAGCAAATTAGTCAATTATAATTCAGCAAACAATGTTGTTGACAGCTATTTGAGTAAATGATAAAAAAAAGTTCTGGCTTCTAGTAGGTTTACAATATTTCATGTGATGAACAGTCAATATTGAGTTATTTCAGATGCTTTTCAAAATGCTTGGTCATACATGAGGATTTATGCATAGTCTTACTGTGTTTTGTTATGCTATGTCAGTGGGTATCTCTGGGAGATATATTGCATCCTGTTATGCCATGGTCAGTGGATAGCTCTGGGAGGTCAGTCCTTTTCTAAAGGGAACATACCTTTGTGAAACAGGGTATCCAGCTTTTTGGATATCAAGTTTAAATACAGAAGAAGGTTTATGGAAGAAGATCTTCAATGTGTGAGTGCAAAGACTGACCAGAGAATCTCTGATCTGGTGAGAAAGGAGCAATCTCAACCTTAGTTCTGAAATTGACTTTTTACACATATTGTTGCAAAAGGTAGCAATGTCCTTGAATGTTGTTATATGAAGGTTTTTACTCATGCTATACCTTGCTTCAAGACAAACATTCATTTATTTATAATTAGAAAAAAATATTTCATGATACATAATTACATACTGTTTTGTGATTAATCAGTATGCTTTAACTTGTTCAATTTGTCACAATGAAAATATATCCTGCATATCAGATATTTACATTATGATTCATAACAGTAGCACAATTACAGTTATCAAGTAGCAATGAAAATAAATTTATGGTTGAGGGTCACCACAACATGAGGATCTGTATGATAGGGTCACAGCCTTAGGAAGGTTGAGAACCACTGAGATACAGAGTAAGACTTTAACTCAAAGGTAATAAATTATCTTCCCTTTAATTAAACAACAGTTTAATTAGTTCTAGGAAAATTTGTTTCTTGTATATTATGTGAGAAGCAAGAGGAAAAGGATAAAATGACAAGCTGTGATGTTTGTTCTTGGTGATGGTGGAGCTTTTTATAAAAGACACCAAGGTGGATATTGAATGAGGAGTAGAATTTTGACCCCATGAAAATGTAAGGAGGAGGAAATTGCACAATCATCTCTTGTCATCAATACCACATTCCTTCCTGCTTTCTTATTCTGTTTTCCTTTTTAGTTTCCTGTGGTTGACATATTCTGATCTACTTGTGAATTTGTCATATTGTCTTCAGAACTGTTTAAGTTAATTCATATCTTCTGTCTCTGGAAAATACAGCTCTCACATAGTGGAACCTTGTTATTTTCTTGAAAAATGTTAAAGGCTTTTGTCTATGTTCTTTGGAAGTGCCTCCGGTAACTTGATACACTGGTGTGCTCTAGCTACTATAGTCTGTGGTCTTTTGACTTTTTGTATATACTTCTCCACCACACTAAACTAATGACATTAAAACACTGTTTCTCATTCTATAGCTCTATAGAATAGAAACTCCTTCAGAGAAGGATCAATGCCTCATATAACTCTACATCCACAAGTTTCTGTTAAGATCTAAGCAGGCAATGAATAATTGTTCAACAAAACAAAGCTGCAGACAGACCTGCTGAAAAAAATCAATACTAAACTAACATATAAAGAAATGATTAAAATGGTTTAAATTAGGGATATAAAAATAAGAGACCCATAATCTCCACACCCTGCCCCCACAACCATCTGCTTGAGACCCCACCCACTTCCTGAGACTCAGAGACCAGCCCCCAGCTCCCATCCACCCTGGAACTCCCATCTGGACCAGAGGTGAGTGCGTGGAGTCACACCCAGAGAGGCCCATAACTAGGTCCCAGCCATGGGCACCTGCCATTCTGGGGAGACCTGCCCAACTTGGCCCCAGGTATTGGCCATAGGGCAGGACTCCCCCAACCCCACTGGGAAGGTTCCCCCTCTCCAAGACTCTCTGGTGGACCCTACAACCTCCACATCCTGCTCCCACACCCATCTGCCAGAGACCCCAGCCACTTCCACAGACTTAGACACCAGCCCGCAGCTTATTTCCTGTCCTGGAACACCCATCTGGAAAAAAGCCCCCAGCTCCCATCTGCCCTGGAACTCCCATCTGGACCAGAGAGACCTCAGCCACTTCCTGAGACTTAGAAACCAGTCCCCAGCTTACATCCTGCCCCAGAACTCCCATCTGGACCAAAGCTGCCAGCTCCCATCCACTCTGGAACTCTCATCTTGACCAGAGCTCCCATCTGGAACAGAGCTCCCATCCAGCCCAGAGCTTCCATGTGGACCAGAGAGAGGCTCCCTAAATCTGTCAGCTCTGTCTGGACCAAGTGCACTGATAAGACCAAGAATGAATCCACAAGGAGATAGGCAGACATCAAAGCAGAAGTTCGTCCAACAAAAGAAAGAGCAATACAGCATCACCAGAACCTAGCCCTTCTCCAACAGCTAGACCTGAACATCACTGAATGGAAGAAGAAGAAGAAAACAACCTGACAAGTAACATCATGAATAGGCTAGAGCCTTATATAGAAGAAATCAAAAATAAAGTGGAGGAACAGACAAACAAAAAGTGGGAAGAACGCTATAAAAAAAATAGAGGAAAGGACAAATAAAGCAGAAGAAAACAATAAGTCTTTGAAAGAAAATCATGAAAAAGCAAGGGAAACAGTCCAAGACCTGAAGAGGGAAATAGATAAATGAAGAAGACACTAGCAGAAGGAATGCTGGAAATAGAAAATTAGAGTAAACAAACAGGAACTTCAGAGGCAAGTATAACCAACAGAATGCAAGAGATGGAAGAGAGGATCTTTGGTGTTGAAGATACGGTAGAAGAAATAGATTCATCAGTCAAAGAAAACACTAAAGCCAACAAAGTCATTACCCAAAATGTCCAAGAAATTTGGGACACCATGAAAAGACCAAACCTATGAATAATAGGGTTAGAGGAAGGAGAAGAATACCAACTCAAAGGCATAGAAAACTTTCCCACCTTTTTCTCCATAACTGCACATACTTTTCAAGTAAGAGACCATGGATGCCAGCCATGACTAATATACCAAGCAAAACTTTCAATCATCATAGATGGAGTGAACAAGACCTTCCAAGAAAAAAACAGATTTAAACAATACTTATCCACAAACGCAGCCCTACAGAAAGCACTAGAAGGAAAATTCCAACCTAAGGAAGGCAGATACACCCATGAAAACACAGGCAATAGATAACACCACAGCAGTAAACCCCAAAGAAGAGAAGTACACACACACTACCACCAAATAATAAAAATAATAACAGGAACAAACAATCACTGGTCATTAATATCCCTTAATATCAATGGACTTAATTCACCTATAAAAAGACACAGACTAACAGAATGGATACGAAAACAGGACCCATCTTTCTGCTGCATACAAGAAACACACATCAAATTCAAGAATAAAAGAATAAAAGGCTGGGAAAAGACTTTCCAATCAAATGGTCTTAAGAAGCAAGCTGGTGTAGCCATCCTAATATCCAGCAAAATAGACTTAAAACTAAAATCAATCAAAAGAGATGAGGAAGGACATTATATACTCATTGCAGGAAAGATCCACCAGCATGCAGTTTCAATTCCTAACATTTATGCCCCCCAAAAGGACACCCACATATGTAAAAGAAATATTACTAAAGCTTAAATCGCACATAAAACCCCACACATTAATAGTGGGAGACTTCAACACCCCACCTTCACCTCTGGACAGATCTGCCAAATTGAAACTTAACAGAGAAATAATGGTATTAACTGATGTTATGACTCAAATGGACTTAATCGATATCTAAAGATAATTCCACCCAAACAAAAAAGGATATACCTTCTTCTCAGCACCCCATGGAACCTTATCTAAAATCAACCACATACTTGGCCACAAAGCAAATTTCAACAGATACAAAACAATTGGAAAAACCTCCTGTGTTCTATCAGACCACCATGTTTTAAAGTTAGATTTCAACAACAAAAACAACAACAACAAAATGCAGAAATCCTAGAATCCCATGGAAACAGAATAATGCTCAACTGAATCACCAATGGGTTAAGGAAGAAATAAAGAAAGAAATTAAAGACTTCATAGAGATCAATGAAAATGAATACACCACATTCCCAAACTTATAGAACACTGAAAGCAGTGCTAAGAGAGAAATTCACAGCACTGAATGCCCACATAAAGAAGTTGGAGAAATCTCACACTAGTGATGTGACAGCACACTTGACAGCTCTAGAACAGGAAGTAGCAAGGTCTCCCAGGAAGAACAGGCACCAGGAAATTATCAAATTGAGAGCTGAAATCAATAAAATAGAAATAAAAAGAACAATACAAAGGATTAATGTAACAAAGAGCTGGTTCTTTGAGAAGATCAACAAGATAGACAAGCCCTTATCCAAACAAACCAAAAGACAGAGAGAGAGCATCCAAATTAAAAAAATCAGAAATGAAAATGGGACATAACAACAGACAATGAGGAAATCCAGAGAATCATCAGGTCATACTTCAAAAACCTCTACTCCACAAAACTGGAAAATCTAAATGAAATGGATAATTTTCTGAATAGGTACCACATACCTAAGTTAAATCAAAACCAGATAAACCATCTAAATAGTCCATTAACCCTTAAGGAAATAGAATCAGTCATTAAAATTTACCCAACCAAAAAAAGCCCAGGACAAGATGGTTTCAGTGCAGAATTCTAACAGATCTTCAAAGAAGACTTAACACCAATACTCTTTAAATTGTTCCACACAATAGAAGCAGAAGGTATATTACCAAACTCCTCCTATGAGGCTACAATTACCCTGATTCCTAAACCAAACAAACATGCAACAAAGAAAGAGAACTACACACTGATCTCCCTCATGAACATCGATGCAAAAATACTCAATAAAATACTGGCAAACACACTCCAAGAACACATCACAAAAATTATCCACCATAATCAAGTAGGCTTCATCCCAGGGATGCAAGGGCAGTTCAACATATGAAAATCCATCAATGTAATATACCATATAAACAAACTCAAAGGAAAAAACCCACATGATCATCTCACTAGATGCAGAAAAGGCATTTGACAAAATCCAACACCCCTTCATGATAAAGGACTTGGAGCGATCAGGAATACAGGGAACATACCTAAACTTAATAAAGGCAATCTACAGCAAGCCAACAGCCAACATCAAATTAAATGGAGCAAAACTCAAAGCAATACCACTAAACTCAGGAATAAGGCAAGGCTGTCCCCTCTCCCCCTGCTTATTCAATATAGTACTTGAAGTTCTAGCCAGAGCTATAAGACAACATAAGGAGATTAAGGGGTTACAAATTGGAAAGGAAGAAGTCAAGCTTTCCCTATTCGCTGATGACATGATAGCATTCATGAGAGTCCCCAAAAATTCAACCAAGGAACTGAAACAGCTAATATAAACCTTCAGCAATATAGCAGGATACAAGATCAACTCAAAAAACCAGTAGCCCTCCTATAGACAATAGACAAACAGGCTGAGAAGGAAATCAGAGATACATCACCCTTTACAATAGCCACAAATGATATAAAATACCTTGGGGTTACTCTAACTAAGCAGTGAAGGACCTATATGACAAGAACTTTAATTGCTGAAAAAAAGAAATTTAAAAGAAGATGTCAGAAAATGGAAAGACCTCCCATGCTCATGGATAGGCAGGATTAACATAGTAAAAATGGTGATCTTACCAAAAGCAATCTACATATTCAACGCAATCCCCATCATATTACCAACACTATTCTTCACAGATCTGGAAAGAATAATACTCAACTTCATATGGAAAAACAAAAAATCCAGGATAGCCAAAAGAATCCTGTACAATAAAACAAGATCTGGAGGCATCACGATCCCTGACCTCAAGCTCTACTATAGAGCTACTGTAATAAAAACAGCTTGGTACTGGCATAAAATCTGACATGTGGACCAATGGAATCAAACTGAAGACCCAGACATTAACCCGCACACCTATGAACATATAATTTTTGACAAAGAAGCAAAGAATGTACAATGGATAAAAGAAAGCATCTTCAACAAATGGTGCTGGCATAACTGGTTGTCAGTGTGTAGAAGGCTGCAAATAGATCCATATCTGTCACCATGCACAAAACTTAAGTCCAAGTGGATCAAAGACCTCAAGATAAATCCAGTTACACTGAACCTGATAGAAGAGAAAGTAGGAAGTACTCTTGAACGCATTGGCACCAGGGATAACTTTCTAAATATAACACCAGTAGCACAGACACTGAGAGAAACAATCAATCAATGGGACCTGTTGAAACTGAGAAGCTTTTATAGAGCAAAGGACACGGTCAACAAGACAAAGTGATAGCCTACAGAATGGGAAAAGGTCTTCACCAACCCCACATCTGACAGAGGGCTGATATCCAGAATATATAAAGAACTCAAGAAATTAGACATCAAAATGCCCAACAGTCCAATTAAGAAATGGGCTATAGAACTAAACAGAGAATTCTCAACAGAGGAAGTTCAAATGGTTGAAAGATATTTAAGGAATTGCTCAACGTCCCTAATTATCCAGGAACAAAACGACCCTGAGATACCATCTTACACCTGTCAGAATGGCTAAGATCAAAACCACAGAAGACAGCTTATGGTGGAGAGATTGTGGAGCAAGGGGAACTCTCCTCCACTGCTGGTGGGAATGCAAGCTTGTACAGCCACTTTGGAAATCAATATCGTGCTTCCTTAGAAAATTGGGAATCCATCTCCCCAAGACCCAGCTGTAGCACTCTTGGGCATATATCCAAGGAATGCTCAATCATACCACAAGGGCATTTGCTCAGTTCTGTTCATATCAGCATTGTTTATAATAGCCAGAACCTGGAATCAACCTAGATGCCCTTCAACTGAAGAATGGATAAAGAAAATATGGTACATATACACAATGGAATACTACTCAGCAGAGTAAAACAATGACATCATGAGGTTTGCAGGCAAATGGATGGATCTAGAAAAAAATCATCCTGAGTGAGGTAACCCAGACTCAAAATGATGAACATAGTATGTACTCACTCATAGTAGGATACTAGATGTAAAACAAAGATGACTAAACTGCTACACATCTCCAGGGAGGCTTCCAGAAAACGGGACCCATAGGAAAGACACAGGGATTGCCCAATGACAGAGAAATGGATGAGATCTACTTGAACAACCTGGATGACAGTGGAAATAATGAAGGGCGAGATTTGAGGGAATGAGAGCTTAGGGAAGCAGGAGGTCTCAGCTGGATCAAGAACAGAAAGGGAGAACAAGGAATAACAGACCATAATAAATGATGACCACCTGAGAACAGGAAGAGCCAGAGTGCTGGAGAGGTCCCCAGAAATCAACTCTGATGCATCATCTGTAGTCTGCTGGCAATGGTAGAGAGGAAGCCTGATGTGACCTAGTCTGGTGATCAAATGGCCAAATACCCTAATGGCCATGCTGGAACTCTCATCCTGATGGAAGTGGATGCAGAGATCCTCTGCTGGGCTCCAGGTAGAGCTCCAGTAGTCCAATTGTTGAGAAAGTGGAGGGACTGTAAGAGTGTCAATTGTTGAGACCAAGATTGGAAAAGCACAGGGACAAATAGCCAAATAAATGGAAGCACATGAATTTTGAACCAATGGCTATAGAGCCCCCATCTAGATTAGGCTCTATGGATAAGTGAGACAATTGAATAGCTTGTACTGTTTGGTAGGCACCAAGGCAGTGAGACCCAGACCTGTCCTTAGTGCATGAGCTGGCTGTTTGGAACCTTGGGCTTACACAGGGACACTTTGCTCAGCCTGGAAGGAGGAGCCTGGACCTGCTTGTACTGAATCAACCAGGTTAAATTTAATCCCCAGGGGAGTCTTGGCCCTGGAGAAGGTGGGAATGGAGGGAGGGGCTGGGGGGAATTTGGGGTCAGGGGGCGGGAGGGAGTAGGACAGGGGAACCCATGGCTGATGTGTAAAATCAAAACACAAATACAATAAATAAAAAAAGGAGAAAAAAAGAACTAAGAGATAATGAGAAGCTTTCATCATATGGGAGCTGCAATTCCCAATGAGAAAAACAGATTGTTTTGACTTATGCCTAGAGGTGACAGATATCAAATCTCTGTACAACATTGAAGCTGAAAGTATAAATTACAATTCTATTGCTATTCAAAACTAAAAGGATAAGAAACTAGGAAAGTAATGTGGAGTAGAAAATATGAACAAATTATTCACTGTTCTCCCATAGTACTGTTTGTGTGTCAAGCTTTCTACCTTTATTTTGTAGCCCCCTGGAGCTTTCTGTAAACATCTTCTCCAAAAGCTTGAGAAAATCCATACATGCTCTTTTGGTACTCTGCTCTTTGCTTCTTCTAGAACACATGAAGCAAACATGTCAAAAACGAAATTGTAGCTTAAACTGGTCCATAATTTATGACCAATATTTGTAGGCAGATTGTCTGTCCATAGGTAGGTTGTAAAGAAGTCTGCTCTACTGCGAATCATCTGTCCACACATGTGTTTTACGTACGTGGTAATTCTCTAAGTGGGGGAATGTCTCCTGGTTGAGAGGAGGATGACTTCACATTCAGACTGAGAGCAGCACCTTTACAAAACAAAAGAGCCTTATGTTGTTTTTCCCAGTAGAAAGACTTCTAATTAGTGTGGCCCACTGAGTCTATATTGTCACCCAGGGAATAAAAAGGATGAAAGAAGTGAAGAACAAAAGCTTCTCACACAGATGCTCAGAAATATTTTTTGCCTCAGAATGAGTGATTAAAGTAACTGATGGGAAAGTCAGAACCTCAGAAATCCAATAGGCAGAGATGTTAGACAGAAACAGTTAACTACCTATTCTAGAATTAGCAATGAAGATTCAGCCAATGAGAAACCAACACACACTAAGCTATCACTCACTTTGGCAATTTGTGTCTTCCAGTTCCATAAAGTTCTAAGCCCCAGACCTCAGACTGTAGAGACTTTTCCATCAGAATGGGGCGTGGTATGGGGGGGGGGGTTTGGGGGTGGGTGGGAAGAGGAGGACAGGGGAATCTGTGGTTGACAAGTAGAATGAATAGAAAATCTCTTCATAAACAAGAAATATTGTCAAATAATTGGGTGCTAATTCCTAACTAGAAGAGGCAATGCTATCTCAGAATTTTAAAACAATCATCTGTGACAATATTTAACAAGACTTTCCATTTTTTTTTTCTTGAGACAGGGTTTCTTTTTTGCTTTGGAGCCTGTTCTGGACTAGCTCTGTAGATCAGGCTGGCATGGAAGTCACAGAGATCCACCTGCCTCTGACTCTCGAGTGCTGGGCTTACAGACGTGCGCCACCACCGCCCAGCCACTTTCCATTTTATAATTTTCCTTCACAGTGTTTTCTCTATTTCTACAATTTCCATCCTTCTTCAGATATTAGTGCCTCAAGATAATTTCTAGGAATAAGTACAATTGGCAAACTCCAAGATTACTGCCATGTTCTCCTCCAACTCAATGCATGAAGAAAAGGAAGTAGTGGCACCCAATGTGGAATAGATAGACAATACTCAATAAATGTTTTTCGACCAGTGTGTTTGGATCAAATACAGTGGCTATCATCACAAAGACAAAAGATGGCAAATTCTTGTGAATGTGGTGCAAAGGAAACTCATACAGTGTTGATGAGTGAAGATTAGTTTAGATCCTAAGTGAATATATGGAGATTCCTCCAGAAATATATTAGCATGTCAATAAGATGCTTGCATTCTCATAGTGATTGCTGCATTATTCAAAGGGTATATTATAATGCACACTACTGAAAAACAGAGATCTTAAAAAATATTTAGAAAACATGTATTCCTTGAATCTATGGGAGTTGTATCTAGTTGAGAAGGAACACTTAATGAATTATATTTAATTTAGTGTAAGCACCAAGGAGACACAGTGTTCTTTAAGAAAAAAAATACTTTTAAATATATTTGAAGGTCCACTTTGATTACTCAGTATCATGAATAGTATAATCTACTATTGAGATATTTAACATATCTCAAATAATCTTTTTAAGGTATAACATTATTATTTATTGATTTTTTGGGGGAATTTCACATCATACACCCCAATCACACTCACTTCCCAGTCCCTCCATATCCACCCTTCAACTCAGCAGCATTCCCCTAAAAGAACATTAATTAAAAACAAAATGGATTGAAAAAAAAAAAAAAACAACCATTTCACTCTTCCGTCTTTCTTGTTTCATTAATAGCTCTTCATTAACCCTAATTGTACTGGGAGCTATGGTGTGTCACACAGTATACCCTTTTGTCCAATCAACCCCATCCACAAATGTTCATTGCTGTGAGTCATTGGTCTGGTTGAAGGCCTCTCCCTCTGGTACACCATCATCACTGGACCCTCATTGAAATTCCTCTTGGATGTTCTGTTGTTGCCCCGAGTCATGGGGAACCTGTGGTTATTGATCTACATGTGTTCCATGAGGTCATAGATGAAGTAGATGTTAGGGTAGACCAACTCAATGCCCAGGATGTGGGTCTGGATGATGGCTAAGCTGGTTAGTCCATGCTGCTGGGACCACCTCCTTCAGGTGAAGGGCAGAGTCATTTCTCCTAGGCCCATGCCATTGGGGCTAACTCTCCCATGCTCACGCTGTTGTTCCAAGTGTTGCCCAGCTCTCCCATGAGGAGTGGGGTCAGCTCAGCATGGCCTTTGGATTTCAACATGCCTGGTTCCTATGACTCCCTGTGGTAACATGGATCATGGACATCAATACAGACTCCATCTGCAGTAGGACCATGGTTTCAGACATGGCTCTCTCTAGTCAGCAGCTCTGGCCCAGATGCTACCAGGGCTCTGGTGGCAGCACAGGTCACCCAGATCAGTATGGCTCTGAGGGCTGCATGACACTCAGACACTGACATGATCTCAGGTGGCTGACCAGACCCTGGGCATCCACACAACCCTTGGTGGTAATAGGATCCATGGACATCAATGAAGATCATGGCTGCTGTAGGGCCACAGACTCACATATGACCCCTGGCATTAGCCTGGGCCCAGAGGACCACATGGCCCCATGTGGCAGCACAGGTCACCCAAATTGGCATGACATTGGTGGCAGCATGTTCCTCCGACACCAACATGGTCACAGGTTGCAGCTTAAACTTTGGGAATCCATGTGGCCTTTGGTTACAACATTGCCCATGGACATCAACACATACCCCACCTGTGGTAGGACCATATCCTCAGCATCAGGGTTTTGAACTTTTATTATGTTTAAAGTCTAATGTAAAATTCATTTTTAAATTTATACAATACATTAATAAACTATCTCTGGAATAAATTGCAGGTGGCTGAGCCATGTCATTATTTTTTTTTGAATTGAAAGCCTATCCTGTGCCTCCTGTGTTGTTTATTCTCTAAAGAGAAGTAGAGCTACAACATCATGTGATACATTATGTTTTCAAAGTCAGACATGATGCTTTCTATGACAGAATGACTATCTTCAGAGGTTTTAAATTTCTGCTCATGAGCTGAGCTCTCCAAGGCAGTGATTCTCACATATGCATCATATTTTATGGACAAGTACAAAGCTATGTACTTTGAAAGTGAAATCAGGCACTGAACTGTTGTTTTTCTTACTGAAGGCGATCGATAAATAAATAAGCTGTGTGTGGGGTACCTTCTTATTATTGTTCTCCAAGGAGGTCCTAGAAGCCCCCAAACAGTACACCTTGATTGTACCATATAGAGAAATCAGACTGGAATTAGGCTGAGTTAGCTTTCATAGTGCCAGATGGTTCTATGCAGACTGCTGGGAGACTAAAGTCTTCAACAGTCTTATGCAGTGGTGAACTCAATGATCTGCAATCTACCATGTAACATGTGTCCCCTTGTGCAATAGTGGCTTGGAGTCAAGGAGGGAATTCATAGTGTATGCTGTTCTGCTGTCCATTTTCTATAAGAACAGTGGGGCCTGGACCTATCCTTAGTGCATGAGCTGGCTGTTTGGAACCTTGGGCTTACACAGGGACACTTTGCTCAGCCTGGAAGGAGGGGATTGGACCTGCCTGTACTGAATCCACCAGGTTTAAATGAATCCCCAGGGAAGTCCCTGGAGGAGATGGGAATGGAGGGAGGGCCTGGGGGGAACGTGTGGCCGAGGGCAGGAAGGGGGAGGACAGGGGAACTCATGGCTGATGCGTAAAATTAAAACACAAATATAATAAATAAATAAGGAGAAAAAACATTAAAAAAGATTATTGTGTTTGATTATCTTTAATTATACTCAAGTGGAGCTTCTTTTCAGTGGCTTTAAGATATTGGACATTTTTGGGTATAGTATAATTTCTAAATTTACTGTAAATTGATTATTGCTTTTAGTTATTTTATTTCTAAATGTTATTCATTAGAATAACGCTTTGTATTGTCAAATCTATGTAGAAATCTATAATTATTTAGTATATTAAAAGAGGTCATCATGAGTATATTTACCTTGTTTAAAAATTAATTGAACTATTTCTAAATACAACAAATAGCACAATGATACAAAACCTCCCAATTTAGTTTCCTTTTTTATTTCTAGTATTGTATAATGGGGTATGAAATCTTTTTGTTACTCTGGACAAATCAAATAATCCTCTAGGGAAAGAGTCCCTGAACCACAAGCATTTTTTAATTATATTTGTGTTTTAATTTTACACATCAGCCATGGGTTTCCCTATCCTCACCCCTCCTGCCTCCACCCCCGCCTCCCCCTCATCTCCTCCCTGCCATTCCCATCTCCTCCAGGGACAAGACTCCCCTGGGGATTCAGCTCAACCTGGTAGATTCAGTACAGGCAGGTACAGTCCCCTCCTTCCAGGCTGAGTAAAGTATCTCTGCATAAACCCAAGGTTCCAAACAGCCAGCTCATGCACTAAGGACAGGTCCGCATCCCACTGCCTGGGTGCCTCCCAAAAAGTTCAAGCTATTCCATTGTCTCACTTATCCAGAGGGCCTGATCCAGCTGGGGGCTCCACAGCTTTTGGTTCATTATTCACATGTTTCCATTAGTTTGTCTATTTGTCCCTGTGTTTTTTCCAATCTTGGTCTCAACAGTTCACACTCTTACAGTCCCTCCTCTTTCTCGACAGTTGGTGTCCTGGACCTCCACATGGGTCCTCGCCAAGGATCTGTCTTGGTCATTGCCCACTTGAGATATTTATAATTACTTTTATATATTCTTGTGCTGGATTATCATAGGTACTTTGTGTTGGAGAACACAGGGAAATTGGAATCCATGAAGACTGCCTTCAATTTATGCAGGTAAATGACATTCATCAATAAGAATAGTGCTCTATTTATAGATCTGATTCCACTGTTGGAAATGCTATGAATTTGAGTCATATATTAAATTGATTGAGTGAGCCTAAAGCAAAATTGATAGCATTTAGGAAAATCATTAGCTAGGCATAGGAAAATACTTGTAAAAGTTTATTGACATACTAGAGCCATTACTGATTTATACTTTGAGCTAGAGCAATGCTGTTTCCTGGGGAAATTTAAAAGGCATTAGAAAACATAAAATAGCTTTATGATATTTTCTATGTAGCATAGCTTATACTTAATCATTCCATTCTCTGACAATGCATGCATTGACCTTATCCTCTTCTACTTGATAAATCAGCAAGTATTTATTGATATAAAACCAAAAGCATAAAGGTGACATTTTTTCTATCCACCAGCTTCAAAGAGCTGGGCATACATTGAGCATCTCCAAAACAGATACAAGTTTATTGGCAGTCTTCCAGTGTGAAGAGTGTCATAGATACCTGACCAAAAATATTATTTGACATGAATACCAAATAATCCACTGCTGAAAACATACTTTCAATGTAATTTCATTTTTAGATATGACACGGATAATTTCAAAACAAAATAATACCCAGAGCTACCTGGAATTGTATTTATTTTTCCGTTTTTCTTCTACCATTATAGGTAATATTTGTATTAATTTTGTATCTGAACGATAAGTAGAATAGATAAGGGTATAGAATTTTGATGAATAGTAACTTTTAAGGGTAATATAAAGTGAGATAGAGAATCAGAATAACATGAAATGGATTGTAAAAGATATTTTTGGCATATTGGTGCACAGCTTGGTAGATGGAGGCAGGAGGATTGCCTGAGTTTGAGATCAACCTGGGATACACAAAAGGACATTGTTTCAAAAACAGAAACTAAACATTTAGTTTATTGAGTTTAGTAAATTTGAAGCTACAAAATCGTTGTGTTTTATTTATTTATGTATTAAATAATCATTTAAATTTTCCACAAAAATAATTAAAAAGAGATGTTTCTACAAATTTGAGAAGTAAAACTATGAAATAATTTAATTGAGTGTGTGAGTGAGCTTGCAATAATTTCAAATTGAGGAAGAAACACACAAGGATGATGGTTTACATGAACTGTGCTCAGTAGAGACTTTGAACTTGATGAACTAGGAACCTCAATACCAATATTGTCCATTAATAAGGAATGAATGTCTTGGGATATGTTTTCCTCGAATCATTAGTTCTGTGTAGACTAAGGCAAAGTGGTAAGTACTACACTAGGCAAAGACATATGGTGGTATTTCCCATCATGGATATTTCATTAGTTATGAGTAAAGAATGTACTTATGAAACAGCACTTTCAAGTACAGCTAATGTGTAAGTGAAGACAATTCCAAATACAATCTCTTAGGAGTTTTCTCTGAGGGTATTTTGGTTTCCAAGTAAGTGAATATCTTGGCCTTGTATACAGATCTAGAAACTTTTAAAATGTTTGTATTTCATATATATATATTTATTACTTGAAAAGATTCTTCTCTCATACAATGCATCCCAACTACAGTTTTCCCCTCTGTCCCTCCTAGTTCCCCCTACCTCCCCTCTTCTCTAGATCTGCTCCCTCTTTATTTCCTCTTCAGAAAAGAAGAGGTCTCCAAAAGATGAAAGCCAAAACAGGACAAAACGAGATACAATAAAAGAAGGCAAAAGCCCCCATATCAAGGCTGGACAAGGCAACCAAATAGGAGGAAATGAGTTTAAAGAGGAGGCAAAAGAGTCAGAGACACACCCACTCACTGTTAGGAGTCCCACAAAAACACCAAGCTCACAGGGTAACATCTTTTCACAATCCCTAGGTGTTCTAGATGGCTTTCCCTCTTCAGTTTTATTAAGGTATAACAACTAATGAATAGAAAAATCTCTTAATAATAATAACCAATAAAATATAAAAACCTAAAAAGAGAAAAAAAACTAATGAATAAAACTTGTTTCTAATTAGAGAATCCAGTGTGATGATGTGACATATGTGTGCATTATGAAACAATTACATCAAAGTAGTTAGTCACATCACCCATTTATTTCCTGTGAGAACATTTAAAATCTCCTCTCAGCATTTTCAAACATACAGCCCAGCTTTACTGTCAACCAGAGTTACAATTATGCATGACGGATCTCCAGAAACATTGTCTTCCTAGCAGAATATCTTCCCCCACTTGCCAACATATTTTCTTTCCACTTTCCAGCCATCTTTATTTCTCCATGGTATACCCCTGTATTCACTGCTCTTATGAACATTCCTTCTTTGGATTCTATGAGTTTGTGAGATTGTGTGTATTGTTCTTTCTACATCTCTTTAATTTCATATATAACAATGACCTCCAGGATTATGCAGATTATTATAAAACAGAATTCCCTTCTTTTAAAAAGCTGAAGAATATTCTGTTGTGTCTGTGTGTTAGTGTGTGTTTGTATACTATCCACTCAACTGCCAATGAGCATTTAGATTTTTCTATATTGATTTTTAAGTAATGCTGCTAGGATAATGGGAAGAAATTATTTGCATATGCTGGTGGAATTTCCTCAGACTGTAACGAATTGTGCAAAAAGGATTCTCATTCAATCATATGGCAGTTCTAATTTAATCCTTCCTTCCTTTGCTGTCTCGATCTCTCCCTCTTTCCCTCCCTCTCCCTATATACTTTCCTCCCTTTCCCTTTTCTTCTTTCTTTTTTTCCCCAAACCATGGACAATGCCTTAGTAAGAGAGTGCTTCATTCCTGAGCTACATAAAACCATATTTTGAAATTTTGAGATGTATTATAATTTTCTTTTGTAATGTTGCACTACTTTATATGTATCAACAAGTTAAAGATAGATTTATTTTTCACATCCATTCTGAAGTTTTGTGACCTTTGTTAAAGCCTCTTTTAACAAGTATGAAGTGATATTTCACTTGTATTTTAAAGTTCACTCCTTGATATTAAGTGGTTTTCATTTTTTCATATGTTTGTCTTTAGTATGATTTTAATGATAGATTACACTCAGACTTCCATAACTTTTCTTAATATACTCTATTAGTACAATTTACAGTTTTCCCATTTCCTCTTCCAGGTAGCACTGATGTTCATGCTTATGGAAGGAGCAAATCACTCTGTGGTGTCAGAGTTTGTATTTCTTGGAATCACCAACTCCTGGGACATTCAGATTCTTGTCTTTGTGTTCACCTCTATGTTTTATGTGGCAAGCATAATGGGAAACTCCCTCATCATTTTTACCGTGGCTTCAGATCCTCAGTTACATTCTCCAATGTACTTTCTGTTGGCCAACCTCTCCTTCATTGACTTAGGTGTTTCCTGTGTCACTTCTCCTAAGATGATGTATGATCTGTTCAGAAAGTACAAAGTCATCTCCTTTAGAGGTTGTGTCATTCAGATCTTCTCCATCCATGTCATCGGTGGTGTGGAGATGGTTTTACTCATAGCCATGGCCTTTGATAGATATGTAGCCATATGTAAACCTCTCCATTACCTGACCATTATGAGCCCAAGAATTTGTCTTTCCTTTGTAGTGACTGCCTGGTTAGTTGGCCTTACACACTCTCTTCTTCAATTGGCTTTTGTAGTCAACTTACCTTTCTGTGGACCAAATGTGTTGGATAGCTACTACTGTGACCTTCCCCGGTTCATCAAACTTGCATGCATAGACACCCGTAAACTAGAGTTCATGGTCACAGCCAACAGTGGGTTCATCTCTGTGGGCTCCTTTATCATACTGATCATTTCCTATATTGTCATCATAGTCACGGTACAAAAACACTCTTCAAGTGGTTCCTCTAAAGCCCTGTCCACACTTTCAGCTCACATCTCTGTGGTGGTCTTATTCTTTGGTCCTTTGATATTTGCCTACACATGGCCATCTTCCACCATACACCTGGATAAGTTTCTGTCCTTATTTGATGCGGTTTTCACTCCCTTTCTGAATCCTGTGATCTACACATTCAGGAATCAGGAAATGAAGACGGCAATGAAGAGAGTATTGAGACAGCTCCTGAGTTACAGAAAGATCTCCTAAGTGCTGGTGTTGTGAACATAGAAGGGCCTTTTGACCAATCTCAGTGAAAATCTGCCTGTCTACATTGTTTATATCCACCAATATTTAGTCAATTTTTCTTCTACTTAGGAAGGTGAGACAATCCCTTCTGAAAACAGAGGAAATTACAAATATTTACAAAGTGAAGATTATAATAATCACAAGTCTCAATTCCCAAGGAATATTTTTGATATAAATCCTTAGACATAAAGAAGCTGGAAGCCTATATTAATAAATTTAGAACAGAGACAATAAGATTTTTTAAAATCACATGTAGGGGAATTCTGGCAGTACTTACCAGGGGTATTTGTTTTCTTTTCTTTCCTTTCCTTTTCTTTTCTTTTCTTTTCTTTTCTTTTCTTTTCTTTTCTTTTCTTTTCTTTTCCTTCCTTCTTTCCTTCCTTCCTTCCTTCCTTCCTTCCTTCCTTCCTTCCTTCCTTCCTTCCATTCTTTCTTTCTTATATTTGTGTTTTAATTTTACACATCAGCCATGGGTACCCCTGTTCTCCCCCCTCCCGCTCTGGAGGAGATGGGAATGGAGGGGAGAGGCTAGGGGGAAGGTGTTTTTCTTTTTAATGTATAATTTTTGTTTATTCTTGAGAATTTTATACACGTATTTATTGAAATATGATCACATTTCTTGATTTCCATCCTTTAACTTTCCAATAGGTTTCCCTCTCAACTTTGTATCTTTTTTTTATAACCTACTCAGTCTTGTCAGTACCGTTCATATGCATGGGTCTTTTCCCATCCTCTTAAGCATGGGAAACCTCCCAGTAGGAACATTCTCAAAGAAGAATGATTTTACTTTGCCTAGGAGCTATCAACTGCAATAGCTTCTCAATACGGAATGATGACTAAAAAGCACATCTCCCATCTAGGCTTGAAGTTTGGTTGGCTTGCTCTTGTGTACATCATGTGCAAGTAATTATAGCTGCTGTGAGTTCATGAGTGTGATAGTTATGTCATGTCCAGAAGACTGCCTTCCATTGCACTCTTCCCCATCTTTGGGATGGACTTACATTATTTCTGCCTCTCCTCCACCATCTTCTTTGAGCCTTGGCAGTGTAGTGGATGTTGATAAAGATACTCCATTTAGGGCTGAGCTCTTTGTCTCTTATTCTCACCACTTCCACAATCGTACATTTCAGAATTTACTTTTGCTAACTGCAAAGAGAAGCTACTCTGACCAAGGTTGAGAGAAGTCCTGGTCTGTGGACACTAACTTAACTATTTAGGAGTCAATGTTATAACATAAGTATTGAATAAATAAAAATAGTAGGCTGTACTCTATAATACATGAGTTTCCCAGGCATGATCTTTTGTCTAGGATTTTACTATCAGGCATGTTATATAAATCCCTTTTGTGGAACAGTTCTCAAATCCACCAGAAAGCCAACAGTCATGTCACTATGGCACTAGTGCCAGGTGGGTCATTATTGCAATATGCAAAGTCCAGTAAGACTATTGTGTTTTTCCTCCATGAGCCTACATAGCACCTTTTGGCATTATAAAATTTAGCTATTAGGAAAGTTTTAGTTCAAGATTGATTCCTCAATACTCTGCAGCCAAAGTTTGTGATGTCCTCAACAGTAGGGTCTTGCCATGTAGCTGTGGAGGGTAACCAAGGGCAATGACAACAGCCTTTTTGTTTTAGAGTTCATTAGTTTTGACAATCTTTCATTTTCTTAGTAGTTATTATTTTCCTACATGAACACTTGTGTATAATCCCTTAAACTGAATGTGATATGTATTCTTCCCAGATTTCAACCAATTCTTTGTACCATCTGAAAAACTGCAGAAAGAAAGTGCAGCCATGTACATTTATAAAGATAAATACACATAAATGTAAAGTACAAGAAAGGTCTAGATCAGTACACGCTACAGGATTCTTTTCCCTATAGAAAGAGGCAGGGGAAATGATTTAAAGTTTATGATGAAAGCATCTTTGCCTTTATGAGGGGTGTTCTAATCTTAAAAATGAGAATAGATTCAAACACTCTCTATAATTAGAAATTATTTTATAAATCAACAATACTATCCAATGATCTCTGCTTTTATTCTGTGACTTTGAATTCAGTTGCATTTCCTCATACTAAAATTGGGACTTTTAACGCTCATATTTCAGACACAGCTTTTGTTCTTTATAACTGAAAAAGGTACTGTCCTTATTTAATTTTGCTGTGTTTCATGCTGCTTTGAATGTAAGAATGGTGTACCTGTGAACTGTCTGATCAGAAGACTATCATAAATATAGTGTATGCTATTAATTTGTAGAGGCATTTGAAAGGTGTTTGTGGACCATAGATATGAATACTTTTAGGTGTGCAGAAATGAATTATGTTTCCCCAATTTTTTCTGCTGTGTAGAGATCCTTATTTTCGATCTATAAGACATTATTAAGAACCCAGTTATTCAAAAGAAAGGAAGAGCCTAATGGATGAAAACTCTGGAGAAGAAAAGATTAAAATGGCCTTTACAGATACAGAGATCCATGGCCAGGTACCAGGCTGAGCTCTGGGAATCCAATAGATGAGAGAGAGTAGAGGTACTTCAGGCAAGGAGATTGAGATCATGATGGGAGGATGTTCAGAGATGACCAGCTACTCTAGTGGAGGCCCATGAATGGTGGACTGGTGGCTGTGGAGCCCCCATGGGACTGGACTAGGCCCTCTTGCTGTGGGATGTTCTGCATGTCAAATGTGTTGCTCTGATTAGTTAAAATAAATAAAGTGCTGATTGGCCAACAGCCAGGCAGGAAGGATAGGGTAGGTGGGACAAGGTAGAGGAGAAGGCTGGGAACAGGTAGGCTGGGAGGAGACACTACCAGCCGCTGCCATCAGAAGCAACATGTAAAGACACCGGCAAGCCACAAGCTATGTGGCAAAGTATAGACTAACAGAAATGGGTTAATTTAAGATAGAAGAAGTAGATAAAAAGAAGCCTGCCACGGCCATACAGTTTGTAAGCAATATAAGTTTCTGTGTGCTTTCTTGGTTGGGTCTGAGTGGCTGTGGGACTGGCGGGTAAGAGAGATTTGTCCTACCTGGTTCAGGCAGGAAAACTCTAACTACAAATGGTGCCCAACGTGTTGCCAAGAATTTCCACCTAAAACCTGACAATAAAGATTCCAAAAGGGAGCTAAAAACAGCTTCCTAGTTGTCTCTCTCAAGTTAGCGGGAGCCTGCCAGTTTGAGCTACTATGGCGGGTTCCTTGTGTGCGTCTGACCTGCAGTGTGGCGGGAATGAGGCATCTACAAGCGGCACTTTACTCTGCCGCGTGGTAGATTTAGCCTTTGCCAGTTTAAAAAAAAAAAAAAAAAAAGAAAGTAAAGGTTTCTGGGCTATGTGCTACTTTGGTAGAACTGATTCTGATAGTTGATGGTACACATGACTCCAGACCCAGAGCTGGCAGTAAACTGTACCACTGCTGTGTTGGGAAGCTGAGGTGGGCGGAGCCAGCAGCCACAGAGGCGTTTCAGTCTTACAAAGATGGATATTACACAGAGAATCTGGTTTGTGTTGTCTTTGGGATTTTTAAGTGCAGGAAAAGATTTGATCATAAAAGATGTTGAGTTAAACAAATATGTAAATTTTAAAGGTACCTTGACTTCAAAATTGGGATATAAGGATATGTTGTTTTGGAAAAGAGTCTCTGCTTTTGTTTCCACAGAAAGTCAGAGGCTGTGGATTTGTTCTAGATTAAGATACATCAGGTTTGTTCAGCCAAGACCAAAAGGTCTCTGATGACACCATGGCCCAGATGATCCAACATCCAGAATGGTTTCAAGGCAACTGGCTCAGAGGTTCACCCTCATGGACTACTCCATAATCCTAAAATTTTCTTTATGTCCCCATAAGATACAGCGCCCCCCTCCAGCAGGAAGTAGTAAGAAAAACTACGCCCAAATTCCCAGCTGGCTTTGGAGATGGAATTGGCTCACTCCTTCTCTAAACCCAGACATATTGTTAAAAAAAAAAGGTTAAGAGATTCTTGTGTTCCAAATCAGAAAAGCCCTCTGGTGTGGGACAGAGAAAAAAACCAATATTTTTATTTAAAGTAGGTTGATTACAAATGCGAACTCTTTCTAAAGATGAAGAGGGGATATGATATAGATATAATAGTCTGAAAGAGTAGATTAAGGAACTTACTTCTAAAGAGCAACAACTTGTTTAAAACATTTTACATTGGTATAGATTTTAGTCTATTGATACAAACTTAAAGTTAATCTTGTTATACTGTGTGTATATTTCTACTACTGTTTAAGGTATTGTGTTTGTACAGCTCATTTAAAATTATAATGGATAATTAAAAATAGATTAATAATTTGTCATCTATGATAATCATACTCATAGTCATGTTAGTTAAGTTTTCTAGGTATACATAGATATATTTCAGATAGACAGGTAATCTTCAAACACTTCAAAGGTCTACAGAGTATGGCATTTAAAATATTTTTAAAATTTAGACTTTCTGGACAGTGAGACATGTCTGCTCCTGGCAGCATCGTTTTATTTCAGAGAGGTGGATGGGCATTAAAGACACTTCATAATGGAGTTTATCTTCACCTTGGCAAAAATAGCCATTTGGGCAAGAAATTGTTCTTGCCTAGACTGCTTGATCAACTGGACATGCAGAACCCATAGAAAGGTGACCACTGAACTTTGCTTGACAAAATGGTCCTTCAGGTTCCTGCTTCTCAGAGGGAGCTGCCAGACATTCTACAGGACACTGAAAAAAGTGACCAAGAGACTCTAGCCCTGTGGGCTGAAGATAAACGCCCCAACTTTACAAAGGAATATTAGGTGATTCTCCAGGCTGCCAGCTGTCTCTGTCTACTCTTGTAAGACTCCCAAAAAATGCTTGCATCCTTCTCCTGGTTCTCAGGTAATATATCCTTCTGAGGTCTTTGATATGGTTGAAGACTAGATAGTTACAATTTCCTCAGTTATGATAAAAGATAAGTTAGATATAAAACCTTAGACTCACAAATATAAGATAGATAGGATATCTTCTTTAATATTGTAATTATAATTCTTGATTATTGTTTTATTATCTAAAATTTTACTATATAAAAGTTAAAACCTTGCTTTTTAAAAAAAAGAAAAGGGGAAGTGTTATGGGGTGCTCTGTATGTCAAATGTGTTGCTCTGATTGGTTAAAATAAATAAAGTGCTGATTGGCCAATAGCCAGGCAGGAAGGATAGGGTAGGCGGGACAAAGAAGAGGAGAAGGCTTGGAACAGGAAGGCTGGGAGGAGACACTGCCAGCTGCTGCCATGAGAAGCAACATGTAAAGACACCAGTAAGCCACAAGCCATGCGGCAAAGTATAAACTAACAGAAATGGGTTAATTTAAGATAGAAGAAGTAGATAAAAAGAAGCCTGCCACGGCCATACAGTTTGTAAGCAATATAAGTTTCTGTGTGCTTTCTTGGTTGGGTCTGAGTGGCTGTGGGACTGGCGGGTAAGAGAGATTTGTCCTACCTGGTTCAGGCAGGAAAACTCTAACTACACCCTCTGGATACTGAAGACGGTGGTTTGGGTTGACCTGTTTGGGGAGCACACAGATAGGGGAATTAGGATCTGTCCCTGGTCTACAGGCAGGCTTCTGGAATCTGGTGCCTGTGGTGTGACACCTCGAACAGCCTTGGTGCAGTGTGTGTGAGGTGCTTGAACCTGCCTAGGCTCAGTGTGCTGGGATATGATGACTCCCCATGGGAGACCTTGATCAGGGGTTGTGGGGATGCAGAGTGGCTTGGGAAAGAGGCCTGGGGGGTGGGAGGAGGGAGGACGGAGGCAGGGGTATCTGCGGATAGTATATGGAGTGAGTAGAAAATTTCTTAATAAAGAAAAATGAAAAAAAAAAACCCAAAACATATGTAATGTTTTTTTTTTCTTCTAGAGTTTTCAGGTGTGCTGATCGTTCACTAGTATGAGATCTCTCCAATTTCTTTATGAAAGCACTTAATGTGATGAACTTTCATCTTAACACTGCTTTCATTGAGTCCCAAAAGTTAGGGCATGTGCATTCATTTCCATTGAATTTTAGGAAGTCTTTAATTTCTTTATCTATTGAATCAGTGGTGATTCAGTAGAGAGTTTTTCAGTTTCCATGGATTTGGAGGCTTTCTGTTATTTCTGTTTTTGTTGATGAGTCTACGGTTGGTTTTGGAGAATGTTCCATAAAATGCCAAAAAGAAAGTGTATTCTTTTGTGTTTAGGTAAAATGTTCCGTAGATAATTATTCTGTCCATTTGAGTCATAATTTCTGTTAGCTCCTTATTTCTCTGTTTAGCTTTTATCTGGATGACCTGTCCATTAGTGTGAATAGGGTATTGAAGTCTCCCATAATTAATGTGTGGGGTTTGATGTGTGATTTAAACTTTAATAGTGTTTCTTTTGGCAAATGTGGGTGCCCTTGTGTTTGGGGCAAAGATGTTAAGAATTGGAAAGTCCTCTTGGTAGATTTTTCTTTTGATGAGTGTGAAATGTCCTTCTCCACCTCCTTTGATTTAATTTTTGTTGGAAGTCTAGTTTGTTATATATTAGAATAGCTACATCAGCTTGCTTATTAGGGCCATTTACTTAGAAAATATTTTTCCAACCCTTTACTCTGAGGTAATGTATATCTTTGGTTTTGAGGTGTGTTTCTTGTATGCAGAAGGATGGAGCATGTTTTCATATCTGTTCTGTTAGCCTGTGTCTTTTTATTGGCATATTGAGTCCATTGATATTGAGAGATATTAATGACCAATGGTTGTTAATTCTTTTTATTTTATTGTTATTGGTAGTGTGTGTGTGTGTGTGTGTGTGTGTGTGTGTGTGTGTGTGTGGTGTGTATGTATGTGTGTTTCCATTTGGGTTTTGCTGGTGTGAGATTATCTATTGCCTGTGTTTACATGGGTTTAGTTAACTTCCTTGGGTTGGAATTTTCCTTCTAGTACCTTCTGTGGGGCTGGATAATTGGATAGATATTGTTTAAATTTGATTTTATCATATTTTCTCCATTTATAGTGTCTGAAAGTTTTTTCCAAAGAAAAGTATTTATCTGATGTTAACATGTTAGCATTAAACCATGAATATTATTGAAAATTAAATATACATTAAAGGAATATGTACCCTTTATTTTCATTAAATATATAAATTTATAAAATACTTTCAGCTATATGATGTTAAATTATTTCTTAGAAGCATATACAAATCTCCTCTGTAAACTGCAAACACACAATCATAAGAGACAAACAGCACCCAGGCAGGGGATTTGGGATTCATCTCTGGTGCATGGGCAGACTTTTGGGAATCTGGTGCCTGTTGTGTGATGATTGAGAAGCCTTGGAGCAGTGAGAAGGGGCTTGGACCTTCTTAGGCTCAGTGTGCCAGGCTCTCCTGACTCCCCATGGGAGACCTTGATTTGGGGGATGTAGGGATGTGGGGTGACTTGGGAAAGAGGACTGGGAGTGGGAGGAGGGAGGAGGAGGATCTGTGGGTGGTGTGTAGAGGGAGTAGAAAATTTCTTTGCTTGTGTTTTTTTTTTTCTTTGAGACTGTGTTTCTCTGTGTAGCTTTGCTCCTGGAACTAGCTTTGTAGACCAGGGTGGGCCTGAAGTCACAGAGATCCACCTGCCTCTGCCTCCCGAGTGCTGGTATTACAGGCATGTGCCACCACCACCCTAGAAAATTTCTTTTTTTCCTCCTTTTATATTTAGTATATTTGTGTTTTAATTTTACACATCAGCCAAGGGTTCCCCTGTCTTCCCACCTCTGACCCCACCCCCTTTCTCCCAGCCCCTCCCCTCCATTCCCATCTCCTCCAGGGCCAAGACTCTCCTGGGGATTTAATTCAACCTGGTTGATTCAGTACAGGCAGGTCCAGTCCCCTCCTTCCAGGCTGAGGAGGTGTCCCTGTGTAAGCCCAAGGTTCTAAACAGCCAGCTCATGCACTAAGGACAGGTCTGGGTTCCATTGCCTGGGTGCCACCCAAACAGTTCAAGCTATTCAGTTGTCTCACTTATCCAGAGGGCCTGATCCAGTTGGGGGCTCCACAGCTTTTGGTTCATAATTCATGTGTTTCCATTAGTTTTGCTATTTGTCCCTGTGCTTTTCCAATCTTGGTCTCAACAATTCACATTCTTATAGTCCCTCTTCTTAAATGCATGAGATCTACGTGAACAACCTGGAAGACAGTGGGAGTAATGAAGGGCAAGTTTCAAGGGAAAGAGAGCTTAGGGGAGCAGGAGATCCCAGCTGGATCAAGAACAGAAAGGGAGAACAAGGAATAACAAACCATTATAAAGGAAGACCACACGAGAACAGGAAGAAGCAAAGTGCTAGAGAGTTCCCCAGAAATCCACAATTATATATCCACTGTAGACTACAAGCAATGGTCAAGAAAAAGCCTGATCTGGCCTAGTCTGGTGATCAGATGGCCAAACACCTTAATGGTTGTGCTGGAACTCTCATCCAATAACTGATGGAAGTGGTTTCAGAGATCCTAGGCCAGGCCCAAGGTGGAGCTCCAGGAGTCCAATTGTCCAGAAAATTTCTTAATAAAGAAAAATGAGAAAAAAAGAGTGGCAACTTCCTTAATCCACATCCTGCTTTTCTCTTATGGTGTCTGAAAGTTTTGCTGGGTATAGTAGTCTGGGCTAGAATCTGTGGTTTCTTAATGTCTTCAAGACATCTTTCCAGGACCTTTTGGTTTTTAGAGTTTCTGTTGAGAAGTCAAGTGTAATTCTTATAGTTCTGCCTTTGTATGTTATTTGGCCCTTTGTTCCTTGTAGCTTTTAATATTCTTTCTTTGTTCTGTACATTTAGTGTTTGGATTATTATGCGATATGTATATTTTTTTCTGATCCAGTTTGTTTGGTATTCTTTAAGCTTCTTTTATTATTATTATTATTATTATTATTATTATTATTATTATTATTAGTTTTATTTTATAAATCAGCCATGGGTTCCCCTGTCCTCCCCACTCCCGCCCCCCCCCCCAGCTTCCCACCAGCCCCTCCCCTCCATTCTGATGTCCTCCAGGACCAAGACTCCCCTGGGGATTCATGAAACCTGGTGGATTCAGTACAGGCAGGTCCAGTCCCCTCCTTCCAGGCTGAGGAGGTGTCCCTGTGTAAGCCCAAGGTTCCAAACAGCCAGCTCATGCACTAAGGACAGGTCCAGGTCCCACAACCTGGATGCCTCCCAAACAGTTCAAGCTATTCAATAGTCTCACTTATCCAGAGGGCCTGATCTATCTGGGGGCTCCATAGCCGTTGGTTCATAATTCATATGCTTCCATTCGTTTGGCTATTTGTCCCTGTGCTTTTTGCAATCTTGGATTCAACAATTCACGCTCTTGCAGTCCCTCTTCTTTCTCGACAGTTGGACACCTGGAGCTCCACGTGGGGCTTGGCTGAGGATCTCTGCATCCACTTCCATCAGGTATTGGATGAGAGTTCCAAGACGACTGTTAGGGTGTTTAGTCATCTGATCACCAGACTAGGTCAGATCAGGCTTTCTCTCTACCATTGCCAGCAGTCTACAGAGGATATATCATTGTTGATTTCTGGGGACCTCTCGAGCACTCTGCCTAGTCCTGTTCTCATGTGGTTTTCATTTATCATGGTCTGTTATTCCTTGTTCTCTGATTCTGTTCTTGATCCAGCTGGGATCTCCTGCTCCCCTAAGCTTTCTTTCCCTCAAATCTTGCCCTTCATTACTCCCACTGTCGTCCAGGTTGTTAATGTATATCTCATCCATTTCTCTGTAAATGGGTGATCCCAGGGTCTTTCCTAGGGTCCCGTTTTCTAGGTAGCCTCCCTGGAATTGTGTAGCAGTCTAGTCATATTTGTTTTACATCTAGCATCCTCCTATATGAGTGAGTACATGCTATGTTTGTCCTTCTGAGTCTGGGTTACCTCACTCAGGATCCATTTGCCTGCAAACCTCATGATGTCATTGTTTTTCTCTGTTGAGTAGTACTCCATTGTGTATATGTACCATATTTTCTTTATCCATTCTTCAGTTGAAGGGCATCTAGGTTGTTTCCAGGTTCTGGCTATTATAAACAATGCTGATATGAACATAGCAGAGCAAATGCCCATGTGGTATGATTGAGCATTCCTTGGGTATATGCCCAAGAGTGCTACAGCTGGGTCTTGGGGGAGATGGATTCCCAATTTTCTGAGGAAGCGTTATATTGATTTCAAAAGTGTCTATACAAGCTTGCATTCCCACCAGCAGTGGGGGAGAGTTCCCCTTGCTCCACATCCTCTCCAGCATAAGCTGTCTTCTGTGTTTTTGATCTTAGCCATTCTGACAGGTGTAAGGTGGTATCTCAGAGTCGTCTTGATTTGCATTTCCCGGATAGTTAGGGATGTTGAGCAATTGCTTAAATGTCTTTCAGCCATTTGAACTTCCTCTGTGGAGAATTCTCTGTTTAGTTCTATAGCCCATTTCTTAATTGGACTGTTGGGCATCTTGAGTTCTTTATATATTCTGGATATCAGCCCTCTGTAAGATGTGGGGTTGCTGAAGAACTTTTCCCAGTCTGTAGGCTGTCACTTTGTCTTGTTGACCGTACGCTTTGCTCTACAAAAGCTTCTCAGTTTCAACAGGTCCCATTGATTGATTGTTTCTCTCAGTGTCTGTGCTACTGGTGTTATATTTAGAAAGTGATCTCTGGTGCCAATGCATTCAAGAGTACTTCCTACTTTCTCTTCTATCAGGTTCAGAGTAACTGGATTTATGTTGAGGTCTTTGATCCAATGGATTTAAGTTTTGTGCATGGTGACATATATGGATCTATTTGCAGCCTTCTACACATTGACATCCAGTTATGCCAGCACCATTTGTTGAAGATGCTTTCTTTTTTCCATTGTACATTTTTGGCTTCTTTGTCAAAAATTATATGTTCATAGTTGTGCGGGTTAATGTCAGGGTATTCAATTCAATTCCATTGGTCCACATGTCAGTTTTTATGCCAATACCAAGCTGTTTTTTATAACAGAAGCTCTATAGTAGACTTGAGGTTGGGGATTGTGATGCCTCCAGGGGTTGTTTTATTGTACAGGATTCTTTTGGCTATCCTCGGTTTTTTGTTTTTCCATATGAAGTTGAGTATTATTCTTTCCAGAATATTCTGTGAAGAATAGTGTTGGTAATTTGATGGGGATTGCGTTGAATCTGTAGATTGCTTTTGTAAGATCACCATTTTTACTATGTTAATCCTGCCTATCCATGAGCATGGGAGATCTTCCCATTTTCTGACATATTCTTCAATTTCTTTTTTCAGGGACTTAAAGTTCTTGTCATATGGGTCCTTCACATGCTTAGTTAGAGTAAGCCCAAGGTATTTTATATCATTTGTGGCTATTGTAAAGGGTGATGTATCTCTGATTTCCTTCTCAGCCTCTTTGTCTATTGTGTATAGGAGGGCTACTGGTTTTTTTGAGTTGCTCTTGTATCCTGGAATGTTGCTGAAGGTTTTTATTAGCTGTATCAGTTCCTTTTTTGAATTTTTGGGGTCACTCATGTATACTATCATGTCATCAGCAAATAGGGAAGGCTTGACTTCTTCCTTTCCAATTTGTATCCCCTTAATCTCTTTATGTTGTCTCATAGCTTTGGCTAGAAATTCAAGTACTTTATTGAATAAGTATGGGGAGAGGGGACAGCCTTGCCTTGTTCTTTATTTTAGTGATATTAATTTGAGTTTCTCTCCATTTAATTTGATGTTGGCTGTTGGCTTGCTGTAGATTGCCTTTATTATGTTTAGGTATGGTCCCTGTATTCATGATTGCTCCAAGACCTTTATCATGAAGGGGTGTTGGATTTTGTCAAATGCCCTTTCTGCATCTAGTGAGATGATCATGTGGTTTTTTCTTTGAGTTTGTTTATATGGTGTATTACATTGATGGACTTTCGTATGTTAAACCACCCTTGCATCCCTTGGACGAAGCCTACTTGATCATGGTGGATAATTGTTTTGATGTGTTCTTGGAGTCTGTTCGCCAGAATTTTATTGAGTATTTTTGCATCAATGTTCATGAGGGAGATCGGTGTGTCGTTCTCTTTCTTTGTTGCATGTTTGTTTGGTTTATGAATCAGGGTAATTGTAGCCTCATAGAAGGAGTTTCACAATATACCTTCTGCTTCTATTGTGTGGAACAATTTAAAGAGTATTGGTATTAAGTCTTCTTTGGAGATCTGGTAGAATTCTGCACTGAAACCATCTGGTCCCTGGGCTTTTTTTTGGTTGTGAGACTTTTAATGACTGATCGTATTTCCTTAGGGGTTGTTGGACTATTTAAATGGTTTATCTGGTCTTGATATTACTTAGGTATGTGGTTCCTATCCAGAAAATTATCCTTTTCTTGTAGATTTTCCAGTTTTGTGGAGTAGAGGTGTTTGAAGTATGACCTGATGATTGTCTGGATTACCTCATTGTCTGTTGTTATGTCTCCCTTTTCATTTCTGATTTTGTTAATTTGGATTCTCTTTTTCTGTAGTTTTGTTAGTTTGGATGATGGCTTGTCTATCTTGTTGATTTTCTCAAGGAACCAACTCTTTTTTTCATTAATCCTTTGTATTGTTCTCTTTGTTTCTATTTTATTGGTTTTACCTCTCAATTTGATAATTTCCTGGTGTCTGTTCCTCCTTGGAGACTTTGCTACTTCCTGTTCAAGGCCTTTCATGTGTGCTGTCAAGCCTGTAATGTGAGATTTCTCCATCTTCTTTATGTGGGCATTCAGTGCTATGAATTTCCCTTGTAGCACTGCTTTCATAGTGTCCCATAAGTTTGGGAATGTGGTGTATTCATTTTCATTGATCTCTAGGGAGTCTTTAATTTCTTTTTTTTTTCTTCCTTAACTCATTGGTGATTCAGTTGAGCATTATTCAGTTTCCATGAAATTGTAGGATTTCTGTAGTTTTTTCTGTTGTGGAGATCTAACTTTAAACCATGGTGGTTCAATAGAACACAGGAGGTTATTCCAATTGTTTTGTATCTGTTGAGATTTGCTTTGTGGCTAAGTATGTGTTCTATTTTAGAGAAGGTTACATGGGTTGCTGAGAAGAAGGTATATTTTTTTTGTTTGGGTGGAATGTTCTGTAGATGTCAGTTAAGTCCATCTGAGCAATAACTTCAGTTAAGACTCTTATGCCTCTGTTAAGTTTCAATTTGTCCAATCTGTCCAGAGGTGAGAGTGGGGTGTTGAAGTCTCCCACTATTAATGTGTGGGGTTTTATATGTGATTTAAGCTTTAATAATATTTCTTTTACATATGTGGGTGCCCTTGTGTTTGGGGAATTACTGTTCAGAATCAAGACTTCATCTTGGTGGATCTTTCCTGCAATGAGTATGTAATGTCCTTCATCTTCTCTTTTGATTGATTGTAGTTTGAAGTCTATTTTTCTGGATATTAGGATGGCTACACCAGCTTGCTTCTTAAGACCATTTGACTGGAAAGTCTTTTCCCATCCTTTTATTCTTAGGAGGTGTCTGTCTTTGAATTTGAGGTGTGTTTCTTGTATGCAGCAGAAAGATGGGTCCTGTTTTCGTATCCATTCTGTTAGTCCATGTCTTTTTATAGGTGAATTAAGTCCATTGATATTAAGGGATATTAATGACGAGTGATTGTTCGTTCCCGTTATTATTTTTATTTTTTCGTGGTAGTGTGTGTGTACTTCTCTTCTTTGTGTTTACTGCTGTGGTGTTATCTATTGCCTGTTTTCATGGGTGTATCTGCCTTCCTTGGGTTGGAATTTTCCTTCTAGTGCTTTCTGTAGGGCTGGGTTTGTGGATAAGTATTGTTTAAATCTGGTTTTTTCTTGGAAGGTCTTGTTTGCTCCATCTATGATGATTGAAAGTTTTGCTGGGTATATTAGTCTAGGCTGGCATCCATGGTCTCTTAGTGTCTGCATTATATCTGTCCAGGTCCTTCTGGCTTTCAAAGTCTCCTTTGAGAATTCGGGTGTTACTCTGATGGGTTTGCCTTTATAAGTCACTTGGCCCTTTTCCTTTGCTGCCCTTAATATTATTTCTTTATTCTGTATATTTAGTTGTTTAATTATTATGTGGTGAGGGGACTTTTTGCGGGGGTCTAGTCTGTCTGGTGTTCTATTGGCCTCTTTTTATCTTCATAGGCATTTCCTTCTTTAAGTTGGGAAAGTTTTCTTCTATTATCTTGTTAAATATATTTTCTGTGCCTTTGAGTTGGTATTCTTCCCATTCTTCTATCCCTATTATTTGTAGGTTTGGTCTTTTCATGGTGTCCCAAATTTCTTGGACATTTTGGGTCATGACTTTGTTGGTTTTAGTGTTTTCTTTGACTGCTGAATCTATTTCTTCTACCGTATCTTCAACACCAGAGATCCTCTCTTCCATCTCTTGCATTCTGTTGGTTATACTTGCCTCTGAAGTTCCTGTTTGTTTACTCAGATTTTCTATTTCCAGCATTCCTTCTGCTGGTGTCTTTTTCATTTTTTCTATTTCCCTCTTCAGGTCTTGGACTGTCTTCCTTGCTTTTTCATGATTTTCTTTCAAGGACTTATTTTTTTCTTCTGCTTTAATTGTCCTTTCCTCTACTTTAATTTGTCTGTTCCTCTACTTTAGTTTTGATTTCTTCTATATAATGGTCTAGCCTCTTCATGATGTCACTTATAAGGTTGTCTTCTTCTTCTTCTTCTTCTTCTTCTTCTTCTTCTTCTTCTTCTTCTTCTTCTTCTTCTTCTTCCATTCTGTGATGTTCAGGTCTAGCTGTTGGAGAAGGGCTAGGTTCTGGTGACGCTGTATTGCTCTTTATCTTTTTGTATGTACTTCTGCCTTGGCGTCTGCCCATCTCCTCTTGGTATCGTTCTTGGTCTTATCAGTGTACTTGGTCCAGAGATAGCTGGCAGATTTGGGGAGCCTCTCTCTGGTCCAGATGGAAGCTCTGGGCCAGATGGGAGCCCTGGTCCATGTAAGATTGCTGGCCAGATAGGAGCTGGGGGCTGGACTTTGAGTCTCGGGAAGTCCCTGGGGTCTCCTTATTTTGTCCAGATGGGAGCTCATCTTGTCCAGATGGGAGTTCCTCTGGTCTCTTGTCCAGATGGGAGTTCCAGGTCAGGATGGAAGCTCTGGGTTGGTCTCTGATTCTCAGGAAGTGGTTGGGGTCTCTGGCAGATGGGTGTGGGGGCAGGGTGTGGAGACTGCAGGGTCTGCCTGCAGTGTTGGAAAAGGGGAGCCTTCCCACAGGGCCCACCGATTGGCCATTGCCTCTCTGGCTATACCCCAGGCACCCACCTCTGGTCCAGATCTCTTTAAGCTTCTTATACCTCTATAGGCAATCCTTCTTTAGGTAATGAAATTTTCTCCTATGGTTTTGTTGAATATATTTTCTGGGTTTTTGAGCTTGAATTCTTCTATTTCTATTATTCTTAGGGTTGGTCTTTTCATGGTGTTCCAGATTTCCTGGATGTTTTGTGTTTGGAAATTTTTTTACATGTAACATTTTCTTTGATGAATCTATTTCTGCTCTTGTGTCTTCAATGCCTGAGATTCTCTCTTCCATCTCTTATATTATGTTGGCAATTCTTGCATCTGTAGTTCCTGTTTGCTTACCCGGATTTCCATTCCCAGAATTCCATTCTTTTCTGTATTCTTTATTGCTTTTATTTCCAAATTTTCCTTTCTTGAACTGTTTTCTTCACTTTTTTTTTCTTGGCTTTCTTGGCATTGTTTAATAGATTTGTTGATTTCCTCCAATTTTTTGTTCATCTTTCCCTCAATTTCTTTAAGAGATTTCCTTCATTTCCTCTTTAAGGGCCTCTATCATCTTTATAAATGGTTTTAAGGTCATTTTCTTGTGCTTCAGCTGGGTTGGAATGTTCAGGTCATGTTGTCGAAGGATAGCTTGGCTCTGTTAGTGCCATATTGCCCTTTGTGTTGTTGATTGTGTTCTTACACTGGCATTTAGTCATCTGGGTTTGGGATGCTTACAGGGCTAGTTATTGATTCCTGAGTTTATACTTGTTGGATGGATGTTTTGTTCTTTGGTTTCTGTTTCCTGTCTGGTCCTATGGCCTAAGTGGCCATGGCTTCTGTTGACCAGAGAGTCTTCAGGTCCAGTAGGATGTCTCTGCTGTTTTTTTGGTGGCTTGTAAGACCTCTTTTAAGGGGTTTAAGTACCAATGTTGCCTCTATAGTTCTAAAAACTGTGTGGCCTCTGGGGTTCTGGTTACCATCTTGGCCTCTGGGATTCCTAGTATGGTGTGCCCTCCAGGATAGCAGAAATTTTCTGCCAAGATTGTGAGCTGGGATATGTAACCTGAGGGAGGGAGTGCATTTAGGGGTTGTAGGCCAGCTTTAGGTAGTGTTAGCTGAGTGTGGGCAGTATCTTAACTTGGGTCCCTAAAACTAGCCTGGCCTTGGGTAAGGCAGAAATTTTCTGCCAAAGCTTTGGGTTGGAATAAGGATCTTAGAGGAGAGAGATTACAGTCTGGGGTTGTAGGGCAGGCTTTAAGGAGTGTTAGTGGGCCGTGGGAGGTGTCGTATTGGGGTCCCTAGGTCCAGTCTGGTCTCTAGTAAAGCAGCCAGAGTTGCAGGCTGAAATATGGATTCCAATGGATGGGGTGCTGTTGGGAGATGTTGGACAGGCATTAAGCTCCCAGATTTCTTTAAGGTATTTATTCATTTCCTTCCACTGTTTGCTTGTCTTTCCTGGATTTCTTTAAGGAACTTATTATTTTCCTCTTTAAGGTCCTCTAGCATCTTCAAATAGTTGGTTTTAAGGTCTTTTTCTTATGTTTCAGCATGTTGAAATATTCAGGGTCTGTTGTGGTAGGATTGATGGGCTGTAGTGGAGAGATATTTTCTAGCTGTTATTGATTATGTTTTTACACTAGGCTCGAGGCATTTGGACTGGGAAGATTATAGTTCTAGGTGCTGATGTCTGGTTTTGTCTCTGTTAATAGGATGAGTGTTTTGTTCCTTGTTTTCTGTTTCCTCTCTGTATTTTAGGAGAGTGTGGTGGCAGTGTGTTGTCTGGTGATAAATTTTCTGTGGACCTGATTGGTGTGGTCATTGGGGCTTCCAAATACTGGGAGCTGATACTTAGGAATTGGGTTAGGCTATGGGGACTGAGAGCTTCACTGAAGGGGAAAAACCCTGAATGTTCCATCAGAAATGATTATTTAATCTCCTTGGAATGGGAGTGTAGAGTCCAGAGAGGTTACCCCAGATGGTCTGCTATAGTGCCTTCTGGAGTGGGGGGCTGGGATAAAGGAACAGGGGGAGGTAGTTTAGGAAGGAATGGTCTGGGGGATACACAGGAAGTGTGTGGTGGTGTGGAAGTAAGGCCACAGCAGGTGTTCTGCTGTAGAACTAGGGAGAATGCTGGGGATTGGGTTTGGAGGAGAGGAGTTGTTGTGTCCTGAGTGAAGCTCCACATCAACCCAAGCAGACACAAGAAGTTAAGGGCAGCATAAAAGAAGGGGGGAGTAGAGGAGGGACAAATGATGGATCAGGGCCATAGAACTGACTCAGGAGCTGAAGTGCAATCCTGAATGCCTGCTGAAGTGAGTATTAAGCATAAAAATTATAAACAGTTTTTGCCAAGTTACAGTTACAGTATTCACCAATCCGGATTCAGAGATTAGGGGCTTTCCTTGAGTGTCCCATCATTGTCAATCAACATACAATGCAAGCCTTTCAGTCCAACCTATCAGATTCATTTGTCTTTTCTGTTCTTAGGAGCAGCTACGATGTTTCTTGAGAACTGAATATGTATAAGAACTATTTCTCTGGTTTAAGGAGGAAGTCAATCAACTATTTTAAGGTTTTCAGCTCCCCTAGGATTGTAAAGACTTTTCCATCAGAAATATAGTCAAATAATTGGGTGCTAATTCCTAACTAGAAGAGGTAATGCTATGTCAGAGTCTTCAAACTACTATCTGTGACTATATTTAACAAGACTTTACATTTTATAATTTTCCTTCTCAGTGTTTTCTCTGTTTCTACAATTTCCATCATTCTTCAGATATTAGTGCCTCAAGATAATTTCTAGGAATAAGTACAATTGGCAAACTCCAAGATTATTGTCATGTTCTCCTCCAACTCAATGTAAGAAAAGGCAGCAGTGGCACCCAATGTGGAGCATATAGACAATACTTAATAAATATTTTTTTCTACCAGTGTATTTGCATCAAATACAGTGGTTATCAGCACAAAGACAAAAGATGACAAATTCTTGTGAATCTGGAGCAAAGGAAACTCATACAGTGTTGATGAATGAAGATTAGTTTAGAGGTCAAGTGAATATATGGAGATTCCTCCAGAAAAAATATTAGCATCTCAATAAGATGTTTGCAGTCTTATATTGAATGGTGCATTATTCAAATAATATATTACAATGCACACTATTGAAGAACAGAGAAACTTAGGGATCATTCTGAAAATGTGCAGTCCTTAAATCTTTGGGATTTGTATCTAGTTTATAAGAAACACTTGTTGTTTTTAATCAAAATTTCAATTGTTTGATTTTATCAGTAAAACTTGGGAGCCAGATGCTGGGGTGAAAGCCTGCTAGCTCAAAGAGGCAGAGAAAGTACCCATATTACCTTCTTTCCTCTCTGCTATCCCAGAAAGGCCATTTTTATATGCCATCTCAAACAAACAAACAAACAAACAAACAAACAAATGTTTGTTTAAACCTCAAACTAAATGTCGTCTTTTCTACTTCTTGTGCATTTCTCTATTCATCTCTCTAATTTCCTCTTACTCTTAATGTTTTTTCCTTGTCCACTTCTTGTCAACTGACGGCTCTGCCTCTTGACCTATGGTTGACTTTATTTAATCCTGTTTGCAATAAGCAGAAATCTCTGGAATTAAAGGTATGTACCTTGGCTGAGTGCAAGTGGCCATGTCAGAGAAGCAACAGGTGGCAATTGAAGTTCAAGGTGTCAGCCCACCAGGAGGTGAGTCCTTGATGGGTAAGTCTTGGATAGGCAAGGCCCTAAGACCACAGATTCCAAAATGTCTTTTGCTTCTGCTCTGCCTTTACATGTTTGCTGCTGCTATCCTTGTCAGGTATCTGGAGTAATGTGAATGGGTGTGGGGAGATCCCTACTGCCTGTAATGTAGTGTGTTTATCTCATGGATACATCCTATTCTATTGGACATTTTTACCTGTGGATTAGTATGAAGATGATTTCTTCCTAAGCTGTACTGTCTAATTGTTAATAATAATGATAGTTTAAATAGAGTTTTGATGATTAAAAATAAAAAAGGAAGTGTCGCACAGCTAGAATACATGAGTTTTTATTGAGGAGCTATATAGACTGTGGCTTAGCTTAATGATTAAGAAATACAATTGAGGCTGGGCGTTGGTGGTGCATGCCTTTAATCCCAGCACTCAGGAGGCAGAGGCAGGTGGATCTTTGTGAGTTCGCCTGGTCTACAGAGCGAGATCCAGGAAAAGCTCTAAGCTACATAGAGAAACCCTGTCTTGAAAAACAAAACAAAAAATAAAAATAAAAAAGAAATACAATTGAGTCCCAAAACCTGAGCTAGTTTAAATATTTTTTTTTTCTGAGATAGGTTTTCTCTGTGTAGTTTTGGTGCCTATCCTGGATCTTGCTCTGTAGATCAAGCTGGCCTTGAACTCACAGAGATCTGCCTGTCTCTGCCTCCTGAGTGCTGGGATTAAAGGCAGATGACACCACTACCCAGTTTTAATTTCTTAATCTGAATGTTGGGAGATGTATTCACAGGTTTTGGTGTGCATCATAGCTGAAACAAAGCCTCAAAATAACTTCCGGTTAGATCAGATGTTTTGATAATAGCTTTGAGATGAAAAAAACCTTAGAAAACAATCAAAGTTCACAAGGACACATAGCTGAATTATAGATTCATTAGCTTAGGGTCAAAAATACAAAGATTCCCAATTGTTACTAGCTGATGTACTTTACTTTCCTTCCTAGGAATGATTGATGATCAAAGGTGATGATCAATTCCTTGTACCCATTTTTGCCCTCAATCCTCTGATATAAGAAACTATTGATGAGTGGTATGTACCCTAACAATTTAAAGTAGAGCTGACTGATTACTTTTCATGTGTAAAAGTTTAGGTTTGCAGTTCCTTTAAGATTTCTTATAAGATTACCTTTCAAGAGATAAAGTGATTGATTCTTTCTTTGTAACCACAGCATGCAGCCTGCCAACAAAATTGGTTGAGAAAAATACCCTCTGCTTGCTCATATTCTGTTAATCTATAACAAGTTACTTAGATGTAAATGTATGTGGGTTCTTGAGATGACTTTGTTTTAATCATGTAAGGGAGATGAGAAGCATTTTACCTGTATTCATTATAATCATTCACTTGAAAAATAGAATGTAACCTATTATATTATATTATAATTCATGTATTACCTGAAAAAAACTTTGCTGGTGGTATATATGCTGTAGATACAGTAGAAGAATAAAAAAGGAAATCATCAAAAGAGTGTGTAAGTGTCTTTTCCTCTAACCTCCTCAGACAAAACAAGTCACAGTATGCTGACTCTGTGATTTCCCTTTGAGCCTCCACTTCTGGAGGCTTGCCCCTAGGCAGTGATAGCTGAGCAACACCACAAGTAGAAATAGGCTTTTCCAGTAAAATTGCAATCCTGGGGTTCACAGTGTGATCCAATATCCTGCAACATTTCCCCCTTTTCTCTAAATAAAAAGGAAAGGTTTTAGAGCATCAAATTAAAACCAAAGGATTATGTGATTAGTGGCAATAGAACAGTTCCTTATTTTCTGTTTTCCTTTGTCCCAAACAAGGTGGCTCTTCTGATATGAGGCAGATTTTTTTTTCATTTTTCTTTATTAAGAAATTTTCTACTCACTCTACATACTATCCACAGATCCCCCCTCCTCCCACCCCCAGCCCTCTTTTCCAAGCCACCCCACATCCCCACATCTCCCAAATCAAGGTCTCTCATGAGGAGTCAGCAGAGCCCAGCACACTGAGCCTAGGCAGGTCCAAGCCCCTTCCCACTGCACCAAGGCTGTGCAAGATGTCACACCATAGGCACCGGATTCCAGAAGCCTGTCCATAGACCAGGGACTGATCCTGATCCACCAAGGCAGATATTTTTTTATTTTCCTTTAACAAGCATGTGTGTGTTTTGAGAAGGAGAGGACCACACTCCAATCCCAAAGCCAGCTTTAATTTTTAATTGAATTGGGACCACATAAAGACCACTTACCACTTATGTCTGTAGAGGGCAGCAGAGACAAGCACTTGGGAATCCACTATGGGTGGACCACTTACCTGGTGGGAAGAAAAGAAAGGAGGGCCCCCAGGGCCTGTTTCTCCCCTGGCCCACATCAGGTGATTGTCTAGCAGGAAGGGGCAGCAGCTCAGCCTTTGGGCAAGATGGTGGCATAGGTGCAGGTGCTAGTCTGGGGCTCTGAGATTGTATTCCAGGCTAGTCAGCGAGAGGTGGGAGATACCACTTGGCCAATTTACACTTTTTCTTAGCACATTTTCTCTTGATGATCTGTCCTTTTTCTTCAGAGGTTTCACTTGTCCAGTGGTTTCTGGATTCCTTAGTTGGATGCTTTTATTTTCCTGGTTCTCCATTTTCCCTTATTTGTTTTAGTAATTAGGTGTAGTTGGAGACCTTCTCTCCAGCCCCCACCAAGCCCTGTTATTCCAACAATCCATTTATAAAATAAACATACAGACATTTATATTATTTAAACTCTTTGGTCATTAGCTCAGGACTATCATTTGTCTAGCTCTTATTTTTATATTTAGTCCATTTTTATTAATCTATATTTTGCCACATGGCTTGTGGCTTATCTGTACCTTACATCTCGCTTGTCATGGTGACTGGCAGCTCTCTCCCTCTCCTTCCTGTTCCCTGAATTTCCTTTTCTGCTTGTCCCACCTATATTTCCTGCCTGGCTACTGGTCAATCAGCATTTTATTTACATAGAGCGATATCCACAACAATTAGGAGTAAACTTTCAATTTTTTTGAATGTGTAATCTATCATTCTTGCTGAATTATTCTGAATTTGCTCCCTAGTAAGTTTTAATATTCTAGTCTAAATTAAACATGTTGTCAGTTTGTCCACCATTTCCTTATCTACAGATGATTTGTCTGTCTTGCTTATATGGGCGACATAAAATTTGATGTCTTTGCTAAATTTTGCTAGGTTTTACCATTTCCAGTCCTGCCTCCCATGACCAGATATCTTTGCCATTTATCTGCCAGTTATTGATTTTCCATTTTGATGACTATATAGCTATACCATTGCTTATGCAACATGAATTGGTGAAGGTAGAGATTTTTCTTTTTCTTTCCTGGTAGTTTGTCTTATAACCAAGGGTGCTGCCCTGATTTTGTGGTTCCTTCCTCAATATTGACCCTCTATCCCCTGGTCTATAGGCTGCCACTTTCCATTATTTTGGTTCCATCAATGATTGATGAACTATCAGTAGACTATGCATTAGCCACATGTTGTGACCATTCTATTGGTCTCCACAGGTTAATAGGTGTCTTTTTTTGGTGTGTGTGTGGGGAGGGATAAGCAGTTTAGGGATGGGGATTATAGGCAACTGAGTTATTTCCTCAGTATAGGAAGGCACAGATCCCTTTGCTACTACATCCTGGTCATAAAGGAATTCAGAGAGGTACCAGTTCCACTGTAATACCTTCCCTTCTATGGTTAAGCCTGTGAATGATTCTGCCTTCAAGGAGATCCATCATTGGAATGGATGCCCTTATGACCATAGAATGGTTGGCAGTGACTGAGTGTAAGGTTTTCCATGCCTTTTAAAGTGTCCAGATTTGTTTCTCAAAAAGTCTCTTTTGTATATATTTTTTTTTGTTGACAAATAAAGCTTGCCTGGAGATCAGAGGGTAGAGTTAACCTTTAGTTAACCACAGAGGCCAGGCAGTGGTGGCACACACCTTCAATCCCAGCACTTGGGAGAAGGAAGCAGGAAGATTAGGACTTCAAGGCCACCTTGCGTTACGTGATATTGAATCAGACTAAAAGAGAAACAGAGCCAGGCAGTGGTGGTGCATGCTACCTTTAATCCCAGAACTAGGGAGTTGGAAACAGGAATATAAAGTGGGTAGAGACAGGATCACAGCCCCATTCAGTCTGAGTATTCATAGAAACAGAACTCCCTGCCCCAATTTGGTCTGAGGATCTGTAGAGGTAAGAAGTTTCTAGTGGCTGCTGCTCTGCTTCTCTGATCTTTCAGCTTTCACCCTCAATATCTGACTCTTGGTTTTTATTGTTAAGACTAATTAGGATCATACATCATCTGATATCCAACTTTTGGGGTATGAATTCATGAACAAGTCACTTGCCTATAGCTCTGCAGCCACCGGCACAGCCTGGAGCTGCATGTGGGGGCTCCCACTAAAGTCACTGCCTTGAATGCTAGGTTTTCCTTTCTTCTTTCCCCCAAGCCATCTGAGAAAGTTTGGGACTTTTCTGTTGCAGCCTCTCTGCAGCAAAGTCCACAAAGCCGCCAGAGTTAGTCCCTCACCACTGGTCAGCTCTTCTGTCAGACAGCTTCCACCACACAAGCTTCTTTCCCACTATTCCCTGTATGCATTTTTCAGATATCAGGCTCCCTTTCCTTGTGGGTTGTGGGCTTTCCCTGTACCCCCTCTTTGGGCTGCTGCCACACTAGGTAGCTGCCTTGACACCTGCCTGGGCTCCTACTGTTCTACACAGCATCAGTCAGCCTCGCACTTCACCATTATCTTCACTGTCATTGTCAGCAGATTTGGTGAGACAATTGGGAATTCTTAAAGGAAGGAATTAGTCAAAAAAGAGAGTTTTTTCCCATGTTAAAAAATGGGAAACACTATTACAGTGGAGGGAGTTAGGTCTCTATATATTTACACAATGCATGGTTTAAAAACCAGAACAATTAAGTGAAGGAATAATCAACTTAACCAGGATTGATATAATGTTAATTGTCATTTTGATAATCCTTATTGTCAGTTTGATAATTTTTGGTTTATCTCTAAAAAAGTTAGTTGATATGAGTTTCAAGGTACAGGCCTTCAAAAAACTTATTGAAACAAGTCATAGAGATATTCATACCCAGACAGAGAAATTTAAAGGTGAACCAACTTCACCATTACATTATAAAATTAGAGAGAAACAGCCCAAGATTTAAAAAAAACAACATAACTTATATTATCACCTTATAGGAACAACTGCCAAATGACAGATATACTCAAGGCTGTATAAAAAGCTGACTGGATTCCTGTAGAAATATTAGATTTGAGAAGATTTAAGAAAGTGATAGTCTTACATGGTATGCATTCACCTTTTGTGAAGCAGATGTTAAATTCATGGTCAACTAGTAACAGAATTGTCCCATAAGACTAGAAAGACTTGGTTACAGCAATATTGGAGCCTGGTCCTCAATTGTAGCAGAGGAGCTAGTAGAAAGATGAGGCTAGGACCATTGAACAATGAAGTAGGGCTAGAGGTATTGAAATCTCTCAAGACCAAGTTCTTGGAGAGGATGATTATGCTGATGCACAAAGACAGTTTCTATATGATGACCATACCCTGGCTCTATGCCATGAAACAGCTTTGAATGCTTGGGACAGAATTGAAGAAGTAAGAAAGAGAACTGAGTCATTTACTAAAGTTCTACAGGGCCCAAAAGAAACCTTCACTGATTTTGTGTAAAGATTGACTTCAGCTGTAAATAGAATGATACCAAATTCAGAAGCTAAACAAATAATAGTTGAATCTTTGGCTTTTGAAAATGTTAATTCACAATGCAAAGAGTAATTAGGCCTTTAAAGGCAAGATTAGCACTCATAGATTTAACAGCATGGGAGTCCAACTCCCAGGACTGTTACCCAGGGTAACTCAGAGAAAGACTTCTTATATTTTTGGTTGTGAGCCTAGCCTTTAACGGCTGAGCCATCTCTCCAGCCCGAGAAAGACTTCTTAAGCGCGGGGATAGAAAGATTTCTTATTTATAGCAATTCACACATGATCTGAGGGTAATTCTGTTTTACTTCATCTTGAAAATATCTGGAAATCTCTCTTGCCCCACATAGTTACATTCCACATTGTTACATTCTCTATACATTCTCCACACAGCCATATACCTCTTTTGCACAGTCACATCTTTTTTCTATACCGTTTCATTTTCTCTGTCTCCACACAGATACAAATCTCTGCACATCCATAGCGGTAGCTGAAAGTTTTCCTATGTCCCGGCCTGCTGGCAGTCGGGACAAATCTCTCCCACTCTGGTCCCCCAAATAAACACACAGAGGCTTATGTTTTTTAAAACTGCTTGGCCATTAGCTCAGGTCTACCACTGATTAGCTCTTACATTGAAACTCAGCCCATTTCTGTTAATCTATATGTTACCACGTGTTATATGGCTTTACCTGTGTGCCATTACATGCTGCTCCCTGGACGGTGGGCTGGTGTCTCATGATTCAGCCTTCCTCTTCCCAGAATTCTCCTTGTCTGCTTATCCTGCCTATACTTCCTGCCTGGCTACTGGGTAATCAGCAGTCTATTAAACCAGTGTACAAAAGCATTATTCCACATCTCATTTACATAACTCTTTCATCATACAGCAACATTTATTCCTGCACAGCCATATATTTCTATATACAGTTACGTCTCTTTTTTATATAGCTCCAAACCTCTCTTCTATACACATTCCTTCTCTCTACCCTGCTACATTCCTTCACACACTACTAGATCATTCCCTCACTCTTTACTCACTTGCTCTCTCACTCTTTCACTCTCCTCTATGCACATCTCTTCCCTGTGTCTCTTTTCTATATAGCTACACAAGCTCTCTCCTCTACAAATCTACTCATCTTCTGCCCAGCTCTCTCTGCACACATCTCCTGCTCTTTCCCACACACAGATACACTTTCACCTCTGTCCAGCTCTTTACACAGTCAGACATCTCAGAATCTCTTTCTGAAAACCTCTCTTGCTCTCTCTCCTGTCTAGCTACTCACCTTCTCTCCTCAGCTCCCTCTACACCCGCCCCCCACTCACACACTCTCTCACTCCTCCTTCTCCCCCTCACTGCCAAACTCTGGACAATTATATTTTCAGGGTCAGACCCCTTCTCATAACACATGATAAGTCACACCGGCCAGTGAGTAATGCTTGGCCATCTACATAGCTCTTTCCCAGACAGAGAATGGCATTGAAATTCAGGACTTAACAGTAACAATTAGTTGGTTGAACCCTGAGTGGTTGGGGTATATACAGAAAGAGAATTATTGCAAGGGTTATGTCTACCAAAGTTGCTTCAATTCTGACCTTGATACAGCAATAAACATCTGGAACTTACATTTGTGTATTCTTGGCAGGGGCAGCTAGTTTGTTTTGATTTTGTTCTGAAATCTAAAATTAGCTGTCTTTGTGATTGAGAATACTTTTACTTTTCTGTGTCAGTTACGAAAAATATTTTAATGTTATCAGAATTATAAAGCTTAAGCAGAAATCATCTTCCTAACCATCTACAGCTATATGTGTGCCCAAAGATGTAAAACACACTACTAATGGGCTGTGGAAAGAACCCCTAGCTGTTCTTTTTAAGGAAGTAAGTGGTGGCACATGAGAGTTACAGACAGAAAATAACAGGTTTCCACAGCCAGTGAACCCACAGACTTTGCCTAGTAGGGCTCCCCAACAGAGAGCTATTCATCTGGTGGGTCAAACTGTTAAATACTAATAGCCACTTCCTGTATACTCCCACGGCCTCCTGCATACTCCCCCTTTTTCATTTAATAAAAAAAGAAGCATGTAAATATCTTTAAAGGCAGTGAGGAATGTGAATAATTAAAAGTCTAAAGATGATTGATAGGCAATATTATAATGATTCTAAAATTAATAAGGATCAGTAATCTATATTGATATTTAATCAATAATATATATTTGCAAACAATAACTAATAACCCATATTATAAATTATAAATATAATATATATTTATAATTAATAATAAATAATATATATTTATAATTAATTATAAATAAAAAATTTGCTATATTGATGGCAAACTGAGAGCCAGTCTAAACACTTTGTAGACATAGTAATATAGGATCTCAGAACATCTCTGGTCCTATAAAGGGTGAGGAGTAATATAAAAATCTATAGTAGTTAATATGATGTGATGTTGAATGTGTCTAAATATTTAACATTTGAACATAATGTTTAATTTGAACATTAAAGAATAACATTTTCTAGAATATTAATTTTATCTATTAACCTTTGATCAATTTCTTTTTGAATGACAAATTGCAATGAAATATTTTTAGATAAAGAGCTTACCTGTATAGCCGTGTGTATCTGCTGAACCAAGGCTGTGGTTGAAGCTGACCTATGACTCTAAACTTGTAATCAAAGCAACTAATAAACCATTTAGCTATGAGAGGGTAGTAACAATTAGTCTCAATGCATATATAGCAAGATTTACACACCAGAACAATTGTCATAAGTACATAAGAAGACTGTGTGATAAAATATACATCTCAGGGTCATGGGCAGAATTTATACAACTTAGCAACAATTTAGTAACAGAACATCTTTCTGTAGAACATCATTCTTTTTTCCTTCCTTCCTTCCTTCCTTCCTTCCTTCCTTCCTTCCTTCCTTCCTTCCTTTACTTTCCTTCCTTCCTACCTACCTTCCTTCCTACCTTCCTTCCTTCCTTCCTTCCTTCCTTCCTTCCTTCCTTCCTTTCTTTCTTTCTTTTCCATTTTTCATGCCAACCACAGTTCCCCCTCCCTCCCCTTTTCCTGCTATCCCCACCTCCCCTCACCCCACCTCCTCCATCCATTCCTCACAGGGGGTAAGACCCCCCTTGGGGAGTCAACACAGGCTGGCATACTAAGTTGGGACAGGACCAAGCCCCTCTCCTCTGCATCAAGGCTGAGCAAGGCATCCCACCATAGGGAATGGGATTCTAAAAAGCCAGTTCATGTACCCAGGGTAAGTCCTGGTCCCACTGCCAAAGGCTCCACAAACAGAACAAGCCACACAACTGTTACCCACATTTAGAGGGCCTGGTTTGGTCTCATTCAGGCTCCCCAGCTCTCAGTCCAGAGTCTGTGAGTTTCCACTAGCTTGTGTCAGATGACTCTGTGGTTTTTCCCACCATGATTTTGACCCCTCCCTTGCTCCTATAATCCCTCCTCTCTCTTCCCAACTAAAGTCCAGGAGCTCGGCCAAGTGCTTGGCTGTGGGTCTCTGCATCTGTTTCCATCAATCACTGGATGTAGGTTCTGTGATGACAGTTAGGGTAGTCACCAATCTGACTACAGAGGAAAGTTAGTTCAGATACCCTCTCCACCATTGCTAGGAGTCTTAGTTGGGATTATCCTTGTGGGTTCCTGGGGATTTCTATAGCACCAAGTTTCACCCTTACCCCATAATGGCTCCTTTTTTCAAGATATCTCTTGCAATGCTCTCCTCCATCCTTTCTCCAATTTGGCCATCTTGATCCCTCATGTTCCCTCCCCTCCCCTTCCCCCTCTCCAAGTTTACCCAGGAGATCCTAACTATTTCCCCTTCCTGGGGGAATCAATGCATGTCTGTAGCTGGAGAGCTTCTCTCCAGCCCCCACCAAGCCCTGTCATTCCGACAGCCCACTTATAAAATAAACACACAGAGACTTATATTACTTATAAACTGTATGGCCATGGCAGGCTTCTTGTTTTCTACCTCTTCTACCTTAAATTAATGCATTTCTATTAATCTATACTTTGCCATGTGGCTTGTGGCTTACCAGTACCTTACATCTCATTTGTCATGGCAGTGGCTGGCAGTGTCTCCCTGCCTTAGCCTTCCATTTCCAAGAATTCTCTTCTCTGCTTGTCCTGCCTATCCTTCCTGCCTGGCTACTGGCCAATCAGTTTTTTTTTTATTTATTAACCAATTAAAGCAACACATTTGACATACAGAACATCTCACCGCACATGTCCCTCTTAGGGTCTTCCTCTTTACCTAGCTTCCTTGGTGTTGTGGATTATAGTCTGGTTATCCTTTGCTTTGTATCTAATATCCACTTATGAGTGAGTAAGTACCATGTTTGTCTTTCTGGGTATGGGTTATCTCACTCAGGATGTTTTTTTTTCTTCTTCTAGTTCCATCTATTTGCCTACAAATTTCATGATGTCATTTTTTTAACTGCTGTGTAATACTTCTTTGTGTAAATGTACCACATTTTCTTTATCCATTCTTTGGTTGAGGGGCATCTAGGTTGTTTCCAAGTCCTGGATATTACAAATAATGCTTCTATGAACAGAGTTGAGCAAGTGTCCTTGTGGTATGGTTGAATATCTTTTGGTTATATGTCTAAGAGTAGTAATGCTGGTTCTTTTTTAAAATTTTATAATTTAATTTAATTTTACATATCTGCCATTGGTTCCCCTGTCTTCCCCGTTTCTGCCCCTGCCCCTGTCTTCCCCCCAGCCCACTCCCCACTCCCGACTCTTCCAGGACAAAGACTCCCCTGGAGATTTAGCTCAACCTGGTACATTCAGTTCAGGCAGGTCTAGTCCCCTCCTCCTAGGCTGAGCAAAGTGTCCCTGCATAAGTCCCAGGTTCCAAATAGCCAGCTCATGCACTAAGGACAGGTCCAGGTCCCACTACCTGGGTGCCTCCCAAACAGTTCAAGCTAATCAACTGTCTCACTTATCCAGAGCGCCTGATCCAGTTGGGGGCTCCTCAGTTTTTGGTTCATAGTTCATGAGTTTCCATTAGTTTGGCTATTTGTCCCTGTGCTTTTTCCAATCTTGGTCTCAACAATTCTCGCTCATACCATCCCCTCACTTCCAATTGGACTCCTGGAACTCCACCTGGGGCCTGGCTGTGGCTCTTTGCATCTGCTTCCCTCAGTCATTGGATGAGATTTCAAGGACGCCAGTTAGGATGTTTGGCCATCCGATCACCAGAGTAGGTCAGTTCGGACTTTCTCTTGACCATTGCCAGTAGTCTACAGTGGAGGTATCTTTGTGGATTTCTGGGAACCTCTCTAGCACTTTGCTTCTTCCTATTCTATGTGGTCTTAATGGTGAAATTATTTAGGCCACTCCACGTAGTTAAAAGGGAGGTTTATTTTGTGGGGTAACTTACAATGAAGGGGTAGGTTGCAGGGTCTGGCAAAGGTATAATGCAGTCCAGCGGTGTTCTTTGGAGAACTCTGCTCAGTCTACCTTCAGCGTCCAGGGTCCCGGAACCAAGCGCGTGACCTCCTCTCCCTCTGTCTTCCATTTCCTTCTCCGCCCTGCCTTGTGGGCATGACCATTACTGAAGCCTCAATGGGGGTTGGAACTTCCAGGCCAATGCTGGGATGGCTATCCACTACATGATCTTCATTTATCATGGTCTGTTATACCTTGTTTTCCCTCTCTGTTCTTGATCCAGCTGGGATCTCTCACTCCCCTAAGCTTTCTTTTCCTCGAACCTTGCCCTTCATTACCCCCACTCACATCCAGGTTGTTCATGTAGATCTCATCCATTTCTCTGTATTGGGCAATCCTTGTGTCTTTTGTAGAGTCCTGTTTTCTAGGTAGCCTCCCTGGAGTGCTGGTTCTTGAGGTAGGTTGATTTCCAATTTTCTGAGAAACTACCATACTGATTTCCAGAGTGGTTATACAAGATTGTAGTCCCACCATCAGTGGAGGAATGTTCCCCTTACTCCACATCCTTTCCAATTTAAGCAGTAATCAGTGTTTTTGATCTTAGCCATTCTGACAGGTGTCAGATGGTATCTTAGAGTCATTTTGATTTGAATATCCCTGATGGCTAAGGGTGTTGAGCATTGACATTCCTTAAATGTCTTTTGGCCATTTGAGATTCTTCTGTTGAGAATTCTCTGTTTAGCTCTGTAACCCATTTTTTTTTTTAAATTGGATTATTTGGTATTTTGATATCTAGTGTCTTGAGTTCTTTATATATTTTGGAGATCAGCCCTCTGTCAGATGTAGGGTTAGTGAAGATCTTTTCCCTTTCTGTAGGCTGTCATTTTGTCTTATTTATTATTTCCTTTGCCCTATAAAAGCTTCTCAGTTTCAGAAGGTGTCATTTATTAATTGTTTCTCTCAGTGTCTGTGCTACTGGTGTTATATTTAGGAAGTGGTTTCCTGTGCCAGTGCAATCAAGACTACTTCCTACTTTCTTTTCTATCAAGTTCAGTGGATTTATGTTGAGGTCATTGATTCACTTGGACTTACGTTTTGTGCATGGCAACAGATATGGATCTATTTACAATCTTCTACATGTTGACATCCAGTTATGCCAGCACCATTTGTTGAAGATGCTTTCTTTTTTCCATTGTACATTTTTGGCTTCTTTGTCAAAAATTATATGTTCATAGGTATGTGGATTAAATGTCAGGGTCTTCAATTCAATTCCATTGGTCCATATGTCAGTTTTTATGCCAATACAAAGCTGTTTTTATTTCTACAGCTTTATAGTAGAGGTTGAGGTCAGTAATAGTGATGCCTCCAGAAGTTGCTTTATTTTACAGAATTGTTTTAGCTGTCCTGGGTTTTTAGTTTTTCCATATGAAGTTGAGTATGGTTCTTTCCAGGTCTGTGAAGAATTATGGTCAAGTTCTGACTGGAGTAGTCTGTGATGCTGTATTCTCTGATCCAGTTGCCTTGAAGATGTTTTTGGATGTTGGATCATCTGAGCCTCTCAGGGGATCTTCCTTGGTCAAACCATATTAGTCTGGAAGCAATCCATAGGTTCTCATCTTCTGTGGAGACAAAAGCACAATCTCTTTTCCAAAGCAACATATCCTTAGACATAAACTTTGAAGTCCAGATACTTAAAATATATATATATATATTGGCTTAACTCAACAGCTTTTACAATCAAATGTCTTTCTGCAATTAAAAAATCCCAAAGACAATACAATCCAGGCTCTCTGTGTGATTTCCATCTTTATGTGGCTTTTTATATTACCTGTACTGTCTCTTTAAAGGCTATTTTGTAAAACTATTTCTTTATATTTGAGTCCATATTCATTTTCTTCTCTCTTTAAAGCCTACATACACTTTTTTACTCACACTGTAAACCATTTAAAGTCTTATTCTATCTGAATCTGCCTCATTGTGAGTCTACTGCTTTAAACTGCAGTGGTTAGTACTGAAGCATCAGCCTTGGCTGCTGACTCTTCCTACCTCAGCTTTTCAACATGGAGATATTTCACAACCAGCTCTGGGAGCCATGTTGTCTGCTGACTCTGGGAGGCAGTGGGTCTATGCTTCTATCAAAGCAGTGTGTAGCCCAGAAAAGTTTTTTTTTTCTGTACTAGCAAAGGCTAAATCCACCATACAGCATAATGTGTGGCTTGGAGATGCCTCTGTGTACCATGGTGGGAATCTGCCATGCTGCAGGTCAAGCCTGCATGCCACAAACCTGCCATAGAGTACCTCAAACCCACAGGCTGCAGCTGGCCTGAGAGAGACAAGGAAGCTGTTTTTAGCTCCATTTTAGAATTTTTTTTTTAAAGCTTTCTCAGATTTTAGGTGGAAACTCTTGCCCCATGTTTTGGTGCCATTTATATTTGGAAGGTTTCCTGTGTCCTGATCTGCTGGTGGTTGGTACAAATCTCTCCCACTTGCGTTCCCCAAGTAAACACATAGAGTCTTATATTAATTATAACTGTATGGCCATGGCTCAAGCCTTTTGCTACCTAGCTCTTACATCTTAAATTAGCCCATAGCTATTGATCTACACATCACCACATGTCCCATGGCTTTACCTGCATCCCATTACATGTTGCTTCTTGGGTGGCTTCCTGGCATCCCCCCACCCCTTTCTTCCTGTCCCTCTATTTGAATTTCCTCCCTGCCTCTAAGCTGCCTTGCCATAGGCCAAACAGCTTTATTTATCAACCAATCAGAGCAACACATATTTGTAGCATACAGAAAGACATTACCCCATCAAAATCTTTGTGTCTGTAGGACAAATTCCTTCAGATGCTCCAGAAGATCATAGATGGGGTGGGCCAACACATAGTTCTGATTCTTGGCTTGGCTAGTTGCAGGGTTGGTCAGCCCACCAGCTCTCCCATGTTCTCTTCACCAGGATGAGTTCTTCTGCATTGTCCTGGCAAGTTTGCCTCTTGCAGTAATGAGCAAGGAGCTGGTCCAATTCTGCTTTCATTTATTCAGAGTCAGATCTCCCACATCTACACCTTCAGGGCCAGCTCTACTGTGTTGCCCAGGCATGGTGTAGGGACCACTCTCTCAAGTGTTGCACATGATAAGGGGCAGGGGCAGGGCCGGCTCTCCCACTTTTATAACCTCAGGCCTACCTCTCCCAACTGCCTCAGGTGTTTATGGGTATAGGGGGGATATATTTCACCTGCTCATGATGCCACCTGACAGATGAGTAATGGGGACAACTTTCCTATGCTCACAACTATGGCACTGTGCTGGTGGCCATCTCAGAGTGCAGTAGATGGCAATTGAAGTTCAAGATGTCAGTCCAAAAGGAAAATCTCTTACGGATCAATCTCATATGGGCAAGACCATGAGACTACAGACTCTGAAATATCTTTTGCTTCTGCTGTACCTTTGGTATTTGTTATGGTGTATATGATTGTTGGGAGTCCCTCATTGCCTATATTATAGTGTGTTTATCTCATAAAAAATCCAGATCTAGTGGGCATTTATATCTATGGATTGTCAAAAAGATGATTCCTCCTTAAGCTGTGTAATTTTGATGAATAAAAATAAATAAAAGGATATGCTATGAAATCAACCATAGATTCTCCTTAGAAGTTGCTTTTGATCACAGTTCAAATTAATGATACTGGGAGTCAGAATGGCTCAAATTTTATTGCTGAGAACCACTAGTTTAGATTACACCACATGCCTTCCTAATGGTTTTTAAGATAAACTATCCCAGACAAGCAAGGACACACAGCTGAGCTATTTGGCTAAGTTGTATATAAAAAAGCCAGCGGGTGGTAGTGGTACATGCCTTTAATCCCAGCACTCAGGAGGCAGAGGCAGGTGGATCTCTCTGAGTTCCAGGCCTGCCTGGTCTCCAAAGCGAGTTCTAGGAAAGGTGCAAAGCTACACAGAGAAACCCTGTCTCGAAAAACAAAAACAACAAAAACAAAAACAAAAGCCCAATTACAGCTAGCTGGCAAACGATTAATTCCTTTTACCCATTCTTGACCTCAGTTTGTGAGAATAAGTTCTGAATAGTCAAGGCTACAGAAAATAAATTGACTTTGTTGCCCCAAATGAGGGCTGCAGGTGTCTTAGATAATCCGAAGTTATACACAGGGCAGAAAGTATACTTTTAAGATTTTGGCATTTTGGTCATTAGTTTCATGGAAAGTGCCTGCCTGAGCTGATACTAAGAAATATACAGTAACCTGGGTAGAGAATCTATGACATCCCATAGCATCTCCCTTGCATCTCCATGCCCTGAGACTCACAGTATCCAGGAACCTCTGAGATTCAAAGTAAATCTAAAATTTAGGACTTCTGATTATAGTGTTAGTTAAAAATGTTTACATAGTTGTGGGTTCTATAATCATTCACTTAATATGGAATGCAGCCTTTTTGTGACCCCTGGATTGCCTGAAAGATTTTTTTGGGTTATATAAGCTGTAAAAAGACTCAAGAGGACAGAGCAATGAAGGAGCAATGTAGTAGTACAACACGAGAGTGAACAGCATGATGAAAACAACATGAAGACAGTAAAGAGAAGAAACCATCAAGAGAGTGCATGACTCTTTTCATTTTTCCCTAACCCCTTAGATAGAAAAGTCATAGCCTTGCCCGCACTGTGGATTCCTCTCAAACCTTGAGCTGCTTGGGGATTGGCACTCCAGGCAGCTTTAAGTCTGGCTCACCCCCACCTCTGCCAATGTGGTTGGCTCTATTGTGCTGCCCAGGTGAGGTGCAGGGCCTGCCCTACTGAATCCACTCAATTTTTGACAAAGAAATATAAAATATTAGAGAAAAGAGCATCTTTAGCAAATGATGCTAGTGAAACTGAATTCATACTCAGAGAAAATTGAGTCTAGATCCTAACTTCTCATGCTGCAAAAAAGTCAATTCCAAATGGACAAAAGACCTCATCATAAGATCTGATAACCAGGGTTGCGGATTTAGCTCAGTGGTAGAGTGCTTGCCTAGCAAGCACAAGGCCCTGGGTTTGGTCCTCAGCTCTGGAAAAAAAAAAAAAGACCTGATAACCTGGATCTGATGGATGAGAAAGTACTTCAATATAGGAACTAGAACAGTAATAATGCCTTGTAGTGTAAGCATTAAGAATAACAATCAGGGTTGGGGATTTAGCTCAGTGGTAGAGCGCTTGCCTAGCAAGCACAAGGCCCTGGGTTTGATCCTCAGCTCTAAAAAAAAAAAAAAAAGAATAACAATCATAGCAATCAACAAATGAGGTCTCACAAAACTAAAATGCTCTTGTACAGAAGAAAATCATTTGAATGATTTATGTATCAGGGTTAATTTTTGTTTGTAAATGAATTGGGCAATGTTCCTTATCTTTCTATGGAATAATTTGAGGAGTATTAGCATTAACTCTTCTTTGAAAGTCTGGTAGAATTCTGTGCTGAATCCATCTGGGCTTGGGCTTTTCTAGTTGGGAGACTTTTAATGACTGCTTTTATTTCACTAGGGGTTATAGGTCTTTTTACATTGCTTCTCAGATATTTATTTAATATTGATAAGTGGTGACTATCAAGAAAATTATACATTTCTTTTAGATTTTCCAATTTGGTAAATACAGATATTTTTATTACATAATATTTTTACTGATTATTCAGGAATTTCACATCATACACTCCAATCATACCCATTTGACAGTCCTCCCAGGTCTGCTGCCCCCACCCTTGTGAACTCTCTGCCTGCTCCCACCCCCCAAAAATAGAAGAAGAGAAAAAAGTCCAATTTGTGTTGCCCATATAATCACTGGAGCATGGTCAAACTTTCAGTGGCCAGCTCCTAAAGAAAACTGAGTTCTGCCCACACACCTTCCAAAAGTCATGAATTGTTTAGAGCTACACTTCAACATCCTTATCATAATTTTTTAGAGTTCTTTTTGAGAGATTTCTGTTGAGGCTGTAGTTTTTTTGGTGGGGAATGGAGTGAAGGTAAGGCTTGTCATAGGAGCTGTCTATGTCCCTCTTTCTCAACTGTGAGTCTGTAGTCATCAATACTACTGCAAAAGTAGCTTCTTTGCATTTTACAGTCAGCAGGAGCATAGATCATGGACTTGCATATGATTTCTGGTAACAGCACAGACCAAGGACATCTATATGGTCTTATGTGGTAGAACAGACCTCACATCAACTTGGCCAGTGGACATCAACTCAGCTTCAGGTAGCAGCACAGACTATGGACATCTGCATAGCCATTGGTGGTAACCTGGGCCATGGACATCAACAGAGTCTCTGGCCACAGTAGGACCATGGATCCATACACAGCCTTCTGTGGCAGCACAGCCCACAGACATCAACATTGCTTCAGACAGCAGCATAGACCACAGCATGGCTTTCAGTGGTAACATGGACCAAAGACATTAACATTCCTTTCCCCCCACACTGCAGGATGATGGACATCCACATGAACCTCAGGCTTCAATGCAGTCTGGGGCAGTGGACCACAGATACCAATATGATCTCCAGGGGAAGCATGGACCATAGAGGTCTTTTGAGGAGGTCCAATCCAGAAAATGAACCATTCTTTATCTTGGACATCTGTTGTTTAGAACCAGGTTGCTACTGTGGCTGGGTAGCATGTTCAGGGCTTAGTTTGCATATGCTCCAGGTTGTTGCATACCTCCGTTAGTCCCACTTGGCAATGTTGGGCTTCCCTGTCCACTGCAGCCTTTTCTCAAGCCTGTCATCACTGTTGCATCTCCTCTGTGCACTCACTGTTCCGTTCCTCCATCTTTCCCACTTCTTCATTGCTTATTTATTTATTGTAGGGGCACTGGAAACTACAATGTGTCACACAGAATATACATACACACACACACACACACACACACACACACACACACACACACACACACACTCCCAAACAGCTTTGCATGCAAATATTCATTGCAAAGAGTTGTTAGTCTGGTTCAAGGCTTCTCATCTATAAAGCACCATAAATTCTGGACCATTGCTGAGACTTGTCTCAGATAGCCTGCTGTTGTCCAGGGTCAGGGTGATGTTGTGGCTAGGTAGGGCATCCCGGGAAAGCTTCTGGTTGCCACAGACCTCCCTGCTGTTGGTCACTGCCTCCTGGAGGCTTGCTCCAGGGCTTGACCTTTGTGCTTGTAGCCTGCTGGGCAGCACTTCTATTCTGCATGCCCCACCACTCAGTAGGATGGGCTGCCACCCTAGTGGCTCCATGTTTGGGGCTAGACAGTGAGCCTAGGGTTGGCCCCATTTAGTAATGACATGGAGCTCCTGCAGGACCTCCAGGCCACTGCACACCATCCTGTCTTTGGTGCCAGCAGCTCTATGGCTCACCCAACATGACTTTTGTGCTTGCAGCCTGCTGGCTGAGACACAGCAGCCAAGGCTACAGACTCGTCGTTCACCACACATGGTTCTGTTCCATCATCTTTCTTTCCAATTTCATGAGTCTGGTTTTTAAAAGCATCTTCCCACAAGACTTGCCTCCACCCCCCACCCCCGGTAGCTTTCTCCAGAATAAAATTTTTAAGATTTCCTTAGTGTTGTTATTTCCTCATTTTCACCTTCTTTCTCTGCCTATTAGTTAACTTGAATAAGGGTTTGTCTATCTTGTTGATTTTTTCCCAAAGAGCCAGCTCTTCATTTCATTGATTCTTTGTATTTTTGTTTGTTTGTTTCTATTTCACCGATTTCAGATTATTTATTGCCATCTACTCCTTTTGGGTATGATTGTTTCTTTTTATTCTAGAGCTTCCAGGTGTGCAGTTAAATTGCTAGTATGAGATATCTCCAATTAAAAAAAAAAACGTTTATTTATTGTGAATTTCACATCATGCATTTGGATCCCACTTATCTCCCTTCCCCTTGCATCTGTCCTCTGCCCTTGTAAACTCTTGCCCAAACAAATCCAAATTTAAAAGAAAAACCAAAAATCAAACAAAATAAAGAAACAAGACAAAAACAAAAAAGGAGAGAAGAACCTTGAAGAAGCTGTAGTGTGGCCCGTTCAGTCAAACTGTTTCTCCTTTAGTCCATTCATCTTTACTTGCACATGTTCATTGCCATGAGTCTTTGATTTGGCTCAAGGACTCTGTCTTCTGTCATGCCACCAATAATGGGCTGTCACTGGGGCTTCTCTTGGATATCCTGTTGTTGTCCTGTGTCTTGGAGATCTTGCTGTTTTGGGTTTGTAGGTTCGTTCCCTTCACATGCTCCAACAGTTAATAGATGGGTTGGATGTTGGAGTGGGCCAACTCATAGCCCTGGTTCTGGGCCTGGGTGGTAGCTGGGTTGGTCAGCCTGCCAACTTTCCTTCATGGTCAAGGTGAGCTCTCCAGCCTTGGCTAGTTCACCCAATGCAGCCTGCAGCAAGGAGTGAGGCCAGTTCTTGCTCACAGGTCCTCAAATATGGGTCACCCAAACTCACAACACCAGGGCCAGCTTTAATCTTTTCCCCAAACAAGGTGCAGGGCCCTCTCTTCCAATTGCTTTAGGGGGCATGTTTTAAGCACTTAATGCTGTGAACTTGTCTTTTAGATCAGCCTTACATCCCATAAGTTTGGTTATCTTGTCTATTCATTCAGTTTTTTTGCTTATCTTGTCTATTCATTCAATTTTAAGAAGTCCTTGATTTCTTTTTTGATTCCTGTCTTGATCCATTTTTCTAAAATCTTATTATGATGAGTATGTACTGAAGTGTCCATTTGTTGATATTTGTTTACATTTGTATACATATATATGTGTGTTCTGTTGTGCTGTCAGCTTTATGCCAGCAGCGTTTCATGGTTGTATCTATAGAGTTAGTGACTTCAAGAAGTTTGAATGTATGAGCATTTTATAATTTCTTAATTTTAATTAAAACATTTATTTTATATGTACGTGTGTTTTGCTCACACATATATCTGTGCATCATATGTGTGTCTGGTGCCCATAGAGGTCAGAAGAGGGTGTCAGATCTACTGGAACTGGAGTTATGGAAGGTTATGAACAGCCATGTGGGGTATCTTCAAGAACAAGTGCTCTTTACTATTGAGCAATCTCTCCAGCCCCCCCTTTAAAAAATTGATAGATGTTTTAGTAACTCCATTCATTTTATTCACTGGATTGGACTTTGTAGGTAAATCTGTGCCTGTAATTATACAGGATTGTTCTTTTACTTAAAATGAATGTTTAATGAATAGATTCTGTCTCTCAAATTATACTATTTACTTAGTGCACATTTTAGAGTTGCCTGATTATTTACTGTTAATTTATGAATTAATATTTACCTATGGTCAGAGTTTAATCACAATATAGGATCAATTATTTCTTTTAAAGAGCATAGCAATGCTACAATAATTCAATTTCTGCTTCCCTATTTCTCCTTAGTATTATAATATGAATTTCAAAATCTTTCAGTTTCACTGGCCCAAACAAATGGTTCTCTAGAGAAAATGTCCCTGAGCCACAAGCTACTTCTAAACTACACGTTTGCAGTATTTCTTGGTCACTGGCCTCTTGAGATATGTATAATTAGTTTCATATTTTCCTATGGCAGGATATTATTAGGTACTTTATGTTAGGGAAGCATAGGACATCTGAGTTTGTAAAGATGCTGTTCTTTTCATGCAGGTAAAAATGGATGGATGTAGAGAACTGTAAATATAAAAGAGTGTGTTTTATTTATACACACAATGCTGTTGTTGGAATTTTTGTGAACTTGGTTGTATCATAAAGTTCATGAGGGAGCCATACCAGAGCAGATAGCATTCAAGAAAAGGAACTGAGCATCACAAATCTTTGTAAAAACAGTTAATGTCATATTGGGAAAGGATAACAGACTTTTTGAGATAGATCTGGGGAACTATGAAAACATTGGAAACAATAAATAACTTTATAATGTTTTGGATTAATCATAGATTATAGATAATTATTCTGTTCTCTGATGATTACAAAAACAAGTTTAACTTCTACCTCTTGGTAAATAAGCAAAAATGTAATGATAAATAAAATAAAAGTCATAAATATTACATGTTTTTATTCATTAGTTTTCAAAAGCGATTGGTACAAACTGATTGTCTTGTAAAATAAATCAGATTTCCTAAGAACTTGTCAAGTGGCTCAAGGGAAACATCATAGACACCTGAGCAGAAATAAAATTTGACATGGAAATAAAGAGAATCAACACTGAAAAAGTACTTCTTAATGTAATTTTACTTTGAAATGAGAAATGGAAGATTTCAAAACAACATATAAATTTTCCAAGTTCTGGAATTATGTTTCTTGTTTTATTCATAATTACTATCAATATAAATTTTATTTTAGAATTGTTATTAGGATAAGGAGGAGTTAAACTTTTGACAAATCAGCATATTTCTAGTTAAGATAGAGGATGAGTAAGATAATTTGAGTAATAAAGAAGTTATTGTTAAAAGGACTAAGTTTCTTTAAGTTTTTGGGCAACTTTCTTTTATGCATATACCTAAATATTTTAAGAAATATCTAATTATTTACATTTACCATAATAAGTAAAAATAAAGGGGTTTTTGAATTAAAAAGGAGAGACCCTGTTTTTGCTTTTGTTTAAAGAAGGTTTGTGACTATTTAGAAGCTAAAAATACAAAATGTAGGAAGATAATGAACTTGCAATGCTTGTGGACACAGGAAGAAAATGGTGAGGATTTATGATTGTCCACATGGCCACTAACAAACCTTATTGGTATCTATCCATTTAATTCAAGTCTTTATTTGGAAATAATTATCAAATTTGCCCTTCATGATGACTAAATATATGGAAATTTGTTTAGGAAGATCCCTGAAATCGGTGTAAATCAAGGAAAGCAAACCTACAACACAGGGCAAAGTTAGTAACACTGTCCCTAGGCATCAGCATCTAGAAATCTTTTAAAGACTTTTCCTCTTGACTGTGATTTGGAATTTGACTTTGCCTAGTGGTTTTAAATATTTGATGTCAAACTTGATCTGTTTTTATAGTTTTGGATATTTGAATATGTTCCAGAGTTACATGTCATTCTAACTTCAAATTAAATTTTTTTTATTAAAGAAAGAAACCTAATTCTTGTTTAGATGATGCAGATTGACAATGTGAAAGACAGATAAATTCTTAACTGACAAATACTCAGCCAGCAATACCTCCAAGAACTTTAGCACTTGAGAAATACTTGGGGGTATAGTGTAGATTTTTATTTCTGTAGATGTGGACCAAAAGCATTGCAAATAATATTTCATAAATTATTTTAATTAACAAATTTTATATATACATATTATGTATCATTTCAATAAGTATTTACAAAATGAAACAATTAAATCAGGCTAGTTAACATATGCATTATTTATATAACATATAACGTGCTTATTGGGGACAAGATAATTTGGAGTTCTACTCCTAATTTTTCTTCAGAATGAAACATGATGTCATTAACTATAGTTAGCGCGATGCATAATCTTTTCAAACTAGTGATCCCATCCCCCTGTTTGTAACTTTTGACCAATATCTTCTCATTCTATCTCCACAATCCATCTTGCTCATTGCATGGCCCACCATTGTGTTCTCTGCTTCTATGACTATGACTTCAGGGTCCACATTTCAGTGAGACCTTGAGTATTTTTCTCTCTTTCCTTATTTCCCTTAGCATAATGATTTCCAAGTTCATATTCCAAGGTGTGTGTGTGTGTTATTATGATTTCATTAATGCAAACAGGTTTTATATACAGGTTTCTTGTAAATTATATTGAAATGAAAATTGAAAGATATTCATTATAATTTTTAATTTCCTCTATATACATATACCCAATAGTAATCTTGCTAGATCCTGCTAGATCCCAAGCTCTATTTCTTGTTTCTTTTGGTTTGGTTTTGTCTATTATTTTCTTCTTTCCTTCTCCCAACAGCTGTCAGTTGACAATAGCTCCTCAGCTAGGCATGGAACTTCACAACCACTTGCTGTTTCTATGTTGAGGTTTTGTGTGGCTTGAACATTTTTTCTCTCCTTTTTTATTTATTATATTTGTTTTTTAATTTTACACATCAGTCATTGGTTCCCCTGTCCTCCCCCCCCCCCCCCACCTTCCCACCAGCCCCTCCCCTCCACTCCCATCTTCTCCAGGGCCAAGACTCCCCTGGGGATTCAATTCAACCTGGTGTATTCAGTACAGGCAGGTCCAGTCCCTTCCTTCCAGGCTGAGCAAAGTGTCCCTGTGTAAGCCCAAGGTTTCAAACAGCCAGCTCACGCTTTTGCAGGTCTTGTGCATGCTGTCACAACCTCTGTGAGTGTGAGCGTATATGTGCAACTGTCCTTCTATGTCAGGGAAACAATTTTCTTGTTAACCACTTCTAGATTTTAAAATTTCTCTGCCCCCTCTTCTACAATAATTCTTGAGCTTTAGGAGGAGGTGTATGATACAGACATCTTTTTTAAGGCTGAGAATTCTCCAATCTGTTATTCTCTTTAGTCAGTTGTAGTCAATTGTCATTTACTGTAAAATAGCATTTCTGATGAGGGTTGAGAGGTGCATTAATCTATGAGTACAACAGTAAGTCATTAGGAGTCTGTTTAATGCTATGTTAATTTAACAGAGTAAGTGTAGTAGGTCATCCCCTCAAATCTGTGACCTTTCTAGTCACTAGTTTGTAGCCCTGTTACAACTTGGAAAAATCAACCTAATATTCACATGGAAACGTCACCCTTATTGGTTCTCTTTCATAGTGCTGAAAGGTGCTATTGCATACAACTTGTAGTCTTCAAACCTGTTATATTTAGACTTTTTGATAACACCACTTTCAACAAAAGTGAAGTGATGTTTCAGTGTGATTGAAATTTACACTTCTCTGTTAATTAGTCATGTTCAGTGCTTGTTCAGATATATGTTGGTCTTTAGGTTGATCATGACTTAAAGTAAAAAAAAAATAGGATTTCACACATTTCAGACTTTTCCTTCTAGTCTATTAATATAACTATAGTAATTTATAGCTTCTGCTGATTCCCCTTTAGGTAGTACTGGTGACAAAATCAATGGAAAGAGTGAATCATTCTGTGTCATCAGAGTTTGTGTTCCTGGGACTAACCAACTCCTGGGATATCCAACTGGTGCTCTTTGTGTTCTCCTCAATGTTGTACACAGCAAGCATGATGGGAAACTGCCTCATCATTTTCACTGTGGCTTCTGACCATCACTTACATTCCCCTATGTACTTTCTTCTGTCTATCCTCTCCTTCACCGATGTAGGTATTTCTTCTGCCACTTCACCCAAGATGATTTATGACTTATTCAAAAAACACAAAGCCATCTCCTTTAGAGGTTGCATTATTCAAATCTTCTTCATCCATGCCATTGGTGGTGTGGAGATGGTGCTGCTCATAGCCATGGCCTTTGATAGATATGTGGCCATATGTAAGCCTCTCCACTATCTGACCATGATGAGCCCCAAGATGTGCATCTTCATTTTAATTACTGCTTTGGTAGTTGGCCTTGTGCACTCTGTGATACAACTGGCTTTCATAGTGAATTTACCTTTCTGTGGTCCTAATATATTGGACAGCTTCTACTGTGACCTTCCTCAATTTATCAAACTTGCTTGCATGGACACATACAGAATGGAATTACTTGTCTCAATCAATAGTGGATTAATGTCTGTAGCTACCTTCTTCATATTGATCATTTCCTATATTGTCATCATATTCACTGTTCTGAAACACTCTTCAAGTGGCTCCTCCAAGGCTCTGTCTACACTTTCAGCTCATGTGACTGTTGTGGTTTTATTCTTTGGTCCTGCCATATTTTTCTATACATGGCCTTCTTCCTCTACACACCTGGATAAGTTTCTGGCCCTATTTGATGCAGTTGTTACTCCTTTTTTGAACCCTGTGATCTACACATTGAGAAATCAAGAAATGAAGATGGCAATAAGGAGGATATTTGGACAGATAATGGGCTATAGACAAGTCTCCTGAATAGACATTGTGGAAAGTCTTAATTGAGCATGGAAATTCATTATCAGACAACCTCTGAGGAAAACACTTCTTTGCTATGTTGATATATTTTTGTATACATACATACATACATACATACATACATACATACATACATACAAACATACATATATACATAAATACATATATATTACATTTTGTCTGATACTTACAAGGAAAGGATAATTTCTTCCAAATGCAAACATAAAATTACACATATTTAATAGTGCAATGATTATATTAATCAGGAGCCTTAATTCTTATGGATTAGCATTTGTTTGAAACAAACTCTTAGACATGCAGAAGAGGAAATGTTTCTTTAAGACTTTCAGAACAGGAAAAAGTTTTCATTTTGAATAGAAAATCCTCGTATAAGCTGCAGTTTCTGGCTATTATTTCATGGAACATTTATATAGGGACATTGAGTTGAGTAATTTTCAATGTCTGTACCTTGCACACACTTCTTTCCATTTTTGGGACTTTTCAGGTATTGGATGGAGGTTAGCAGTTTCAGAGCACCCATGGTAGTCTAAAATGTACAGATAGAAGCCTTGTGAGCTGTGTGAAATAGCAGGAAGAAGCCAAGGAAACATGTTGGCTTTTTCTGCCTGAGGAGCAGTTTGCTACTCAAAGCCATTCAATTTCTATTCACCTTTCTTCCACATTTTCACCCCTTTCTTCTAAAAATCATTATTCAGTTTTTGAGGATTTCATGTGTGTGTGCAGCACTGATATCGTTTTCACCTTTCTTTCTTGCCTGTAACTCTTCTGATGTCCTCTAATCTGTCCCAAATTCATAACAGCTCCTTTAATTATTGCTGTGCATACACACATGCAGATATATAACTTTCTGAGTCCACTTAGTATTACAAATGTGCACATGTGTTTATGATTAGCAACATGGGATTGGATACCCTATCAGGGATGTCATTCCTGGTGAATACTGATCCATACTCTCTCAGAATCCATTAGTTGCCTGCAGCAGAATGGTAGTATAGGGTTCTCCTCTAGAGTCTATGCTGCCCACAGCTATGGATCACTGCCTAAGTTTATAGTACTATGCATGGATTACTTACTATTGAGTCCATTTAGACAACCTTTGCTTATTTTCCAGGTAGAGTGCTATTCTTACACTATTGGGGTTATCTTGCCAGGCTGGCCATTGTCATGGTTGCTTTACAGCTGGGTAGCATTATTGATTGTTTTTCTCTTTTGCAGCTTGAATAGCACCTTCAGATGTTATGAAATAACTGAATCATGATAGAGAAGAGATCACATTGCTTAAGGCAACAGAGATGGTGGAGCAGTGCTACCTCTGCTTCTTGCCATAATGATGGTGTCAATATGAGCTCCACATGCCAGACATGTAGCTGCAAAGGTTGAATTTTAATCTTCTGGAAGTGTTCTTACTTTGGCCTCAAAAATTAAAAATGTATTCTTTGCATAAATAAAAGATACTAATATTTATATAGAAATATGAATGAGGATAGAGAGATGACTTAGTGGATGCATAAACTTGAGGACTTGAGTTATGATCCCCAGAAGCTGGCCAGGTGTAATAGACACCTGTAATCCAAGTACTCAGGAAGAAAAGACAGGAGATCCCAGGGTATGTGGGTTACCTAGACTATCTGATTGTTGAGCTTTGGATTCAATTGAGAGAACTTGTTACAATATAAGTAAAATAGAAAGTGATGGAGGGAGACAGTTGACACTAAATTTAGGACTCTTCATGTCTGTGAACCTCATACACATACACACCAAAGGAAGAAAGAAAGAAAAAGATACACTTGACTACAGAGAGCCTAATCAATACCAAACATATAGAGTAATGGTGGATGTATCACAATAGGCTACTTCAAACTAAACTACAGACTTACAGTAACAAAACAGCAGATGATGGGCACAAAAACAGTGACATGAAAGAGAAATAAAATTTAACCAAGACTGCTACAGTCCTTGAATTCCCTTTTCCCTTTTATTGAAAATAGTCTTTTTTTCTCTCTTAATATATCCAGATTACAGTTTCCTCTCCCTCTATTCCTTCCATTTCCTCCCCCCTTCCATCTCATAGAGGTCCACTCCCTTTCTGTATCTCATTAGAAAACACACAGGCTTCTGAGTGATAATAATACAACAAAGATGTAATAAGATAAAGCAAAAGCTAATATACCAAAACTGGACAAAATAAACAGAAGGAAAAGATCCCAAGAAAAGTACACAAACTAGGTGTAGAGGCAGACACACTCAGGAATCCCATAAAAACACTAAACTAGAAGCCATAATATATACACAAAGGACATGTAAGGTAAAAAGAGAGAAAAAAAATAAAAAAAAATAAAAATGCAGTCAGGGTGACCCAGCCCTCCTTGTAGGCACCACTATGATGAATGAATATGTGATGAGGAAGTGGGAAAGATGGAAGAGTGAAGCAGGCCATGCACATTGTGGAGAGAGGTGGAACTGGAGACGTGTTGTGGCTTAGTGGGGTCAGCATGGTGGAATCACCCTGGCTCTGGGAGAAGATGGAGGCTACCAGAGGCTTTGTTGGTGGTTGGTGGCCCATCTTGCTGTCCCAGACCATGATGATGAAGCCTGAGTTCAATGTGGACATACTAGGTCTGTGTTGGTGGCTGAAGCCTTGGTGATGTCCTCTGACTTTGATGCTTCAGGGAGGGGTGTGTGTTGATATGAGTGGCCTGTGTAGCCACCTGAGACCATGGTGATATCTGTACCCATGCTGCCATTGAGGGCCATGTGTGGCCATGTCAATGGTCCTCATGTAGCCTGGGTCTGTGCTGATGTCTGTAGCCCATGTAAACCACTGAAGGCCATGCAGATGTCTATGCTGCACCCAAAACCATGTTGATGTGATGCTGCTGGTGGCCATATTGATGTGAGTGGCTTGCACTGCCACCTGAGGTCAAGTTGATTTCCATGGTCCAGATTGCCTCCAAAGGCTTTGTCTGGGTCCTTTGGAGGTCATCTTAATGGTCTGTGCCTTAGCCAGAAACAATGTGGAAGCCCATGATCTATGCTCCCACTGACTGTAGAGAGCAAGGGAGCTATTTTTTCAGTGATCTTGATGACTGCCAATGCACAGTTGAGATAGAGGGACATGGAAGGCCTCTGACAACCCTTACACCCCCAACAGCCCCCAAAGTAACAGCCTAAACAGAAAGCCATTGAGGAGAACTCTTAAAAAGTGTTATAAGAATGCTGAATTGTAGCTCTCTACAATTGATGGCTTCTGGTGGGGTGCAAAAGGGGAAAGACTCAGTTCTATTGAAGGCGAAGGTCCCTGAGAGTTTGACCACACTCCAGTGAGTATATAGATAACACAAATTGGACTTTTTAATTTTTTTTCTATTTTTATTGTTTCTGGGAGGGGAAGTCACAAGGGCAGAGTAGGGGTGTAGACATGGAAGGACTGGGAAGTGAGTGTGATCAGGATGTATGCTGTGAAATTCCCAAAGAATCAATAAAAGTATGTTGAGAAAAATAAAAATAAAAAATAAGGTAAAAAAAGGCCCAACATGACATTATAAGACAAGGAACTTTCAATGACAGCATTGAGTTTGTTTTTCGCTGGCCATTTAGTGTTGGGCATGCAGTCTACCCTTAAGAATAGTTTGTTTCCCTAGTAAAACTCCCTTGGAGAAAAATAAAATTTCATTTGCAAGTGTTTGTCAGTTGGAGATAGCTTCTGGGTCACAGATGGGGGCATGTGTCTACCTCTCCTTTCAGCCTAAGACTCCATCTAGTTCAGACCAGTGCAGGCCTTGTGCATGCTGCATCAGTCTCTGTGTGTCTCATAATATCTGGCTATGGGTCTCTCTATTTGTTCTCATTTGTTGTGGGAGGAAGACTCTGTCATGACAGCTATCAAATTCTTAACTAAGGTGCCAATACTATACATTGACAGAATGGCAGTCTCTGAAGAGGTTCCATGGAGACCCCTAGGACTAAAGGTCACTCTCTGAAAACTGATAGCAGCACAAGAGGTCAAGCTGGTGCAGGCTTGGTGCCTCACTTCCTATGTTCCAGTCTCTTTGGCATGAGAAGGTACTTACAGGCTATAGAAAGAGAAATCTGGACACCAATCTAGCCATAAAGCCCTGTGACCTATAATCTGTTCTGCCTGAAAGACACACTGGGGCAGTGGTGGCACAGAACTTTTGGGAGTTGCCAACCAACATTTGATTTTACTTGTGGCCCACAGCATCAGAGGGAGCCCATGCCTTAGTCTACCTGGATGGCCTGGAACTGGAAACTGGATAGCCTAAAGACCTAGAGTAGAACTAAACAAGACTGGAAAAAAGTCAATGAAATAATTCCTAATGACAGTCTGCTGTACTCATAGATCGGTGCTGTGTCCAGTTGTCATCAAAGAGGCTTTCTCTAGCAGGATATGGGAGAGAGTACAGAGACCCACATGCAGACATTATGCAGAGAGAAAGAGAGAGAGAGAGAGAGAGAGAGAGTAAATTGGAGGTTTTCATTGGGTCACTCCTTTTGGAGATTGGAACTTCCATAGAAGAGAGGGAGGAAAGAAGGCATGGAGAGCACCAGGAGATCATTACTCATTGAATCTATTAAGCAGAACTCACATGGGCTCACAGAGACTGAAACAGAAAGCACAGGGTGGGTGAGGGTCTGCATGAGGTCCTATGTATATATGTTTTAGCTGTTAGCTTGATGTTTTTGTGGGACTCCTAACAGTGGGAGCAGGTATGACTCTAACTCTTTTGCCTGCTCTTTAGACTCCTTTCCTCCTATTGGATTGCCTTGTCCAACCTCCATATGGGGGCTTTTGCTTTGTCTTATTGTATCTTGTTTTGTTGTGCTTGGTTGTCATATCTTGGAGTCCTGCTCTCTGAAGAGTGGGAATGGATCTGGAAGAGAAGCAAAATGTGGGGGAGCTAGCAGGAGTGGAGGGAGGGGAAACTGTGGTTGGTATGTATTGTATGAGAGAAGAATCTACTTTCAATAAAAATTACAGTCTCTTTAACAAGTGTGGGGTTGGGAAAAGTTAGATATGCATGTGTTAATCTTTTTGTCTCATCTCACTAAAAAAAAATCTCAAAATTGATAAAAAAAGATCTGAATAGGAGACCTGAATTTCTGAAACTTGTCCTGTAAAACATGGAGCCATAACTTCAATGTGTAAATACAGCCAAAACTTTCTCAATATAACTCCAATGGTTCATGAAAATATGTTTTGATAAGTCATATTGCATGAAATTGCAAATTCTATGCAATGAGAGAAATATTAAACTAAAGAGTGAGCCTACAGAATGAGAGACAGTCTGTGCCACCTATCCATTTAAATAATTTTCATATCCTGCATACATAAAGAATTTAAAAAAACCCCACTAAACATACTCATAATTTAGTCAATAAATGGGCTAATTAACTGAACCAACAGTTCTTAAAATAAGTAAAATGGCCAATAAATAGATGAAACAAATTGTAAATATATGTAAGGGAAGTGAAAATCAAAACTACACAGAGATTCCATCTCAGTTCAGTCAGAATGGCTATCTTTAGGAAAATAAAAAACAAGTATTGGTGAGGATATAAGGATAAAAGAATCTTTATATATTGTTGAATAAATGTTACATAACCTAGTATGATAATTCCTCCAAAATTAAAGACTAGCCATAATACATTCTAGTGATAATATTTTGAGCATATACCTCTTAAATCAATATTAGCTTTTTGTAGAGATATCAGTATTCCCATGTTTACTATACCATTTTCACAACACCCAACTGTGGACCTAGTCTAGGTGCATGAATAGATAAATGTACAAAGAAAATATAAAATCTATATACAGTCCAGTATATAAGTAAAAGAAGTAACAAAGTTATATCATTTTCAGGAAAATTGATGTCCCTATAGCTTATCATGTAAAGTGAAATAAGCTAGATACAGAAAGATATACTTGACATGACCCTTCTCATATGTGGAACTTAGAGGAAGAAAAACATGAAAGCCAAAAGTAGTATGGGAAAATGAAACAATATTAGAGAGGGTGAGTATGTTTAAAGTTCATTATGTTAATGTGTGAAAATGGCCTTATAGACCCCTTTACTTTGACCATTGCATAAGATAATGGAAGCAAATAAACTCAATAATAGCAACTATGAAATAAGAGGCACTCAAAAGTGAATCTGTATATGTCTCAGTTTTTTACCTCACCCAGTAATTCTGAAGTACTTCTCAAGTACCTGACATTTCCTTTACATATTTAGGAGATTTCAGTGACAAAATATAAAAAATACAATTTTGGCACCTATATTTTAATTGAACTGATAAGACAGTAAGTATAGTAATAGTAGGTTATAAGCAAGATGAAAATGTGTGCAACAACATAATTGAACAGACAGAGATCTATCTGGAACTGCAGAAGAGATGTGAGGATGTGGTGGAGTTTGCTTCTGGGTGAGTCAGGGTTAGATTTCTGGATAGGTGCCACTGAATAAAACTATGCTATAGCTAAGTGAATTTCTATATGTTCTATAAAAACAAGAAGGAAGAAGACTATTCCAATTAGTGCAAAGGTACAAAACACCCATTCTTTTCAAGAACTAGTAAGAGAGGTTAAACAAGTCACAATTTTGTCTGTGTGTGTGTGAATAATGGGATAACAGTACAGGAGGGAAATTATATTGGATACTGGACAGCATTGCAAAATATTAGCTTTTATTCTGTAAAAGGACAATCATTTCTAAGCAGTGAGATGACATATTAACACGAAAAATTTTATCTTTGACTGTCGTGGTTAGAATAGTACTGATGAGCCCTTTTCCAAGACTGCAGGCAGACCCTGCAGTCTCCCATCCTGCCCCCACACCCATTTGCCCAAGACCACAGCCACTTCCTGAGACTCAGAGACCAGCCCCCAGCTCCCATCTGCCCCGGAATTCCCATCTGGACTAGATGTGAGTGTCTGGGGTTATAGTCAGAGAGGCAACCACCCCTGGGTCCCACCCCAGGGCACCATCCTGGGAGGACCTGCCAAACTTGGCCCTAGTTTATGGCCAATTGGCAGGCCCTGTGGGAAGGCTCCCCTTTTCCAAGATTGCAGGCTTCTAGCCCTGCAGTCTCCACACCCTGAACCCACACCCATTTGACTGAGACACCAGCCACTTCCTGAGATTCAGAGACCAGCCCCCAGCTCCCATCCCCCCTGGAACTCCCATCTGGACCAGAGAGACCCTCTGGTGGACACTACTATCTCAATGCCTTGCCCCCACACTCATCTGCTGGAGACCGCAGCCACTACTGGAGACTTAGAGACCAGTGTCCAGCATTCCATCCTGCCCCGGAACTCCGATCTGGACCAGAGCTTCCATCCTGTCCTGGAACTCCCATCTGGACAAGAGGAGCTCCCATCTGGACAAGATAAGGAGATGCCAGGGACTTCCTGAGACTCACAGTCCACCCCCCAGCTCCTATCTGGCCAGCACTCTCATCTGGACCAGAGGTCCCATCATGCTCAGAGCTTCCATCTGGACCAGAGAGAGGCTCCCTAAATCTGTCAGCTCTGTCTGGACCAAGTACACTGATAAGACCAAGTATGAACCCACAAGGAGATGGGCAGATGCCAAGGCAGAAGTACATACAACAAAATAAAGAGCAATACAGCATCATCAGAACCTAGCCCTTCTCCAACAGCTAGACCTGAACATCACAGAATGGAAGAAGCAGAAGAAAACAACCTTAAAAGTAATGTCATGAAGAGGCTAGAGCCTTATAAAGAAGGAATAAAAAATAAAGTAGAGGAACAGACAAACAAAAAATGGGAAGAACGCTATAAAAAACTAGAGGAAAGGACAAATAAAGCAGAAGAAAACAATAAGTCTTTGAAAGAAAAATCATGAAAAAGCAAGGGAAACAGTCCAAGACCTGAAGAGGGAAATAGATAAATGAAGAAGACACTAGCAGAAGGAATGCTGGAAATAGAAAATCTGAGTAAACAAACAGGAACTTCAGATGCAAGTATAACCAACAGAATGCAAGAGATGGAAGAGAGGATCTCTGGTGTTAAAGATACGTTAGAGGAAATAGATACATCAGTCAATGAAAACACGAAAGCCAACAGTCATGACCCAAAATGTCCAAGAAATTTGGGACACCATGAAAAGACCAAACCTACAAATAATAGGGATAAAGAAGAAGAATACCAACTCAAAGGGACAGAAAACATATTTAACAAGATCATAGAAAAAAACTTTCCCACCTCAAAGAACGAAATGCCTATGAAGATACAAGAAGCCTATAGGACACCAAACAGACTAGACCCCCAAAAAAGTCCTCTCGCTACATAATAATTAAACAACCAAACATACAGAATAAAGAAAGAATATTAAGGGCAGCAAAGGAAAAGGGCAAAGTGACTTATAAAGGCAAACCCATATGAAAATCCGTCAATGTAATACACCATATAAACAAACTCAAAGAAAAAACCCATATGATCATCTCACTAGATGCAGAAAAGGCATTTGACAAAATCTAACACCCCTTCATGATAAAGGACTTGGAGTGATCAGGAATACAGGGAACATACCTAAACTTAACAAAGGCAATCTACAGCAAACCAACAGCCAACATCAAATTAAATGGAGCAAAACTCAAAACAATACCACTAAACTCAGGAATAAGGCAAGGCTGTCCCCTCTCCCTCTACTTATTCAATATAGTACTTGAAGTTCTAGCCAGAGCTATAAGACAACATAAAGAGATTAAGGGGATACAAATTGGAAAGGAAGAAGTCAAGCTTTCCCTATTTGCAGATGACATGATAGTGTACATGAGTGACCCCAAAAATTCAACCAAGGAACTGATACAGCTAATAAAACCCTTCAGCAACATAGCAGGATACAAGATCAACTCAAAAAAATCAGTAGCCCTCCTATATACAGTAGACAAACAAGCTGAGAAGGAAATCAGAGATACATCCCCCTTTATAATAGCCACAAGTGATGTAAAATACTTTGGGGTTACTCTAACTAAGCATGTGAAGGACCTATATGATAAGAACTTTAAGTCCCTGAAAAAAGAAATTGAAGATGTCAGAAAATGAAAAGATCTCCCATACTCATGGATAGGCAGGATTAACATAGTAAAAATGATGATCTTACCAAAAGCAATATACAGATTTAATGCAATCCTCATAAAATTACCAACACAATTCTTCACAGATCTGGAAAGAATAATACTCAACTTCATATGGACAAACAAAAAAACCAGGATAGCCAAAAGAATCCTGTACAATAAAAAACCTCTGGAGGCATCACGATCCCCAACCTCAAGCTCTACTATAGAGCTACCATAATAAAAAACAGCTTGGTACTGGCATAAAAACTGACATGTGGACCAATGGAATCAAATTGAACACCCTGACATTAACCTGCACACCTGTGAACGTATAATTTTTGACAAAGAAGCCAAAACTGTACAATGGAAAAAAGAAAGCATCTTCAACAAATGGTGCTGGCATAACTGGATGTCAATATGTAGAAGGCTGCAAATAGATCCATATCTGTCACCATGCACAAAACTGAAGTCCAAGTGGATCAAAGACCTCAACATAAATCCAGTTACTCTGAACTTGATAGAAGAGAAAGTAGGAAGTACTCTTGAACGCATTGGCATAGGAGATCACTTTCTAAATATAACACCAGTAGCACAGACACTGAAAGAAACAATCAATCAATGGGACCTGTTGAAACTGAGAAGCTTTTGTAGAGCAAAGGACATGATCAACAAGACAAAGCGACAGCCTACAGAATGGGACAAGGTCTTCACCAACCCCACATCTGACAGAGGGCTGATATCCAGAATATATAAAGAACTCAAGAAATTAGACATCAAAATGACCAACAGTCCAATAAAGAAATGGGCTATAGAACTGAACTGAATCCTCCACAGAGGAAGTTCAAATGGCTGAAAGACATTTAAGGAATTGCTCAACATCCCTAATTATCCAGGAAATGCAAATCAAAACGACTCTGAGATACCACCTTACACCTGTGAGAGTAGCTAAGATAAAAAACACAGAAGACAGCTTATGCTGGAGAGGATGTGGAGCAAGGGGAACTCTCCCCCTCTGCTGGTGCGAATACAAGCTTGTACAGCCACTTTGGAAATCAATATGGCACTTCCTTAGAAAATTGGGAATCCATTTCCCCCAAGACCCAGCTGTAGCACTCTTGGGCATATACCCAAGGAATGCTCAATCATACCACAAGGGCATTTGCTCTGCTATGTTCATATCAGCATTGTTTGTAATAGCCAGAACCTGGAAACAACCTAGATGTCCTTCAACTGAAGAATGGATAAAGAAAATATGGTACATATAAACAATGGAGTACTACTCAGCAGAGAAAAACAATGACATCATGAGGTTTGCAGGCAAATGCATGGATCTAGAAAAAAATCATCCTGAGTGAGGTAACCCAGATTCAGAAAGACAAACATGGTATGTACTCACTCATAGGAGGATACTAGATGTAAAACAAAGATGACTAGACTCCTACACAACTCCAGGGAGGCTACCTAGAAAACAGGACCCTAGGAAAGACACAGGGATTGCCCAATGACAGAGAAATGGATGAGATCTACTTGAACAACATGGATGACAGTGGGAGTAATGAAGCACAAGGTTTGAGGGAAAGAAAGCTTAGGGGAGCAGGAGATTCCAGCTGGATCAAGAACAGAAAGGGAGAATGAGGGATAACAGACCATGATAAATGAAGACCACATGAGAACAGGAATAGGCAGAGTGCTGGAGAGGTTCCCTAAAATCCACAATGATACATCCTTTGTGGACTGCTGGCAATGGTCGAGAGAATGCCTGATCTGACCTAGTCTGGTGATCAGATAGCCAAACACCCTAACAGTCGAGCTGGAACTCTCATCCAATAACTGATGGAAGTGGATGCAGAGGTCCTCAGCCAGGCTCCAGGTGGAGCTCCACGTGTCTAATTGTTGACAAAGAGGAGGGACTGTAAGAGCATGAATTGTTGAGCCCAAGATTGGAAATGCACATGGACAAATAACCAAACTAATGGAAGCACATGAATTATGAACCAAAGGCTGTGGAGCCCCCAGTTGGATCAGGCCCTCTGGATAAGTGAGACAATTGAATAGCTTGAACTGTTTGGGAGGCATCCAGGCTGTGGGATCAGGACCTGTCCTTAGTGCATGAGCTGGCTGTATGGAACCTTGGACTTACACAGGGACACTTTGCTCAGCCTGGAAGGAGGGGACTGGACCTGCCTGTACTGAATCCACCAGATTTAAATGAATCCCCAGGGGAGTCTTGGCCCTGCAGGAGATGGGAATGAAGGGGAGGGGATGGGGGGGGAAGGTGGATGTGGGGGTGGGAGGGGGGAGGTTAAGGGAACCCATGGCTGATGTATAAAATTAAAACACAAATATAATAGCATTAATAAAAATTAATAGTACTGATGAATGTACTACAAATGTCTGCATATTGTTGAAATTTACTTATGCGTGGAACATGTATAATAGATTCTGTAGCATTACAGATGGTAATTCATAGTAACAATCTCAATATATCTTGACGAGTTCTCTAATAAGTTTTGACAACTGATATAACCACAAGAAAAAGGAAAATTGACAGTAGCTTCATTTTTAATTTGATGTGAAATGAGGAATTGTCACCATAGAAGACAGAGAAGACTTCTTGAATTTCAGAAGACTGTAGGAAGATTCAGAAGCTCAGTATTTTTCAGGTTATATCTAAGAAATTTTAGTTATTTTCATAAAAACCAAAGTAGACAACCAGATATACAAAATTGGTATATATGCCATACATATGAGGCATTATTTGGCATATAGATATTACTTAAGGGTATGAGTCTTGATGAGAAAGACTAGAGAACAACTGTAGAGAGGATATAGATGATGTTGAAGACTTGTGTCCTGTACCTAGATATATCACATGATAAAAATAATGAGGATAGTCAGTGAAGACATAGTATGAGTAGTTACTGATATATGAATAAATCAATATTTTTTTTTTTTTTTAGTGCCAAGAAAATAAAACAAAAGCCAACATGCGGATGGCACAATAAGATCCTGGCTTGAAAAGATTATTAAAAACCATTCACTTAATTTATATCTGGGAAACATCAGAAATATGTAAAGGAAAGTTTTAGTGGGATGAGTAGGGGAGAATCCTGAGTGGAATACTTTCATAGAAAATAAAAGGAGAACAATGGAGAAAGATTAGGGACTAATCTTCTGAAGAATTTCTTTTTATGCAAAGAACTTCATCAGAATAGAAGGTTTTACCATATATTTCAGTAAGAGAGTAGGCAAAACCTTGTTAAATGCTGAGGGTACTGGTGCAATAGTTCTTCAACTATTCAAACATGGATGATGTGGAAGAGAGAGAGGAAAATGCTAAAGCAGGTCATGGGTTTGTGCATTTGTTTCCTCTTGTTTTGAGTGACCAATATAAACTTGAATAGGAGAAGCTTTCACTAGATTGAGTCTGTTATCATTTCCTCATGAAGATTGAAGGATACTGTGAGACTTCATAGTTCACGAGGCATTCATGAGATCATCACACGTCCTTGATTTTATATTAGAGCTAATCCATTAGTCATATTTGTTGTTGTTCTCTGGTATATCTGTGAATGAATTGGACCGTGGGTTGGAGTCCTGGTGATATAACCTCTTCTGAGTTTTTCAACCCCTACAAACAACCACAATAAACTCATTGGTTTACTAAGGTGTATTTGGATGGAATCCTTTTTATGTGAGTGGCTTCTCTATCTGGGGTTAGTAGGTGCTTCCTTGTGTGTTCTAAGGGAAAGTCATACAACACTTGGACCCAGAGTAGGGACCGAGAATAAAAAAAAATGTATCAGTGTGAGACCTGGAGTGGTGAGCTACAAAGTGGCTATCTTTCTCTGCATGATATGTGGTGGCACGCCACTTTTCTGTGGCTGCAGTTGCTTGGTCTCTGCCATGGTTTACAAGACATTCAACTGAAACTGAAATCAGCACACAGGAAAAAAGGCACTAAGTGGAAAAATTACAAGCACAAGATACATAAATGGAAACTTTCATGTTAGTCTTTTGATTTTATAGGTAAAGTAGATGAAACTAAAGAAATACTTATGACACTATTATCTGTGTTCCATTCATTGAAAGCCACTCCCAAAGCTGACCCATCATAATTTTTTTGACTTCTATGGGTATCACAAAGGGAATAAATACATATCTGAAGATTCAAAGCTGGCATTCACAAATGAAAGAAAGCATACAATCTATATTTTTCTGGGTTTGGGTTACTTCACTCAGAATGATCCATTTCCAGTTTCATCCATTTATATGTAAACTTCATAATTTCATTTTTAATAGCTAAATAATATTCTATTACAAATGTATAGGGCATTTTTATTATCTATTAATTGATATAGGCTCTTCCCATTTCCTTTCTTTTCAAGGTGTTCTAAGACTTTATATTCTACTTCTAAAACTACACATTAGTTTGGTTTAAGTAAGTGATGATAGTTAAACTTTGAGATAATATTTACCTATTATCAAGGAATAATAGCAATGATTTACTAAGACAAAAACTTTGAGACAGTGTCTTACTATGTATTCCTGGATGTTCTGGAACTCACTCTGTAGATGGGGCTGGCCTTAAACTCACAGAGATCTATCTGCTTCTGCCTTCTGAATATTGGGATTAAAAGCACACACCATCACACTCAGCCATAATTGTTTACTTTAACATCCACGTATGTTAATGATACCTCAACAACATTTTTCTTATCATCTTTCTACTCAGTGTTATATTATGAATTACAAAATTCTTTGGTCACCATGGCCCCAGTGGCACCCTAACTACTGCCAGTGGCCATGTCTGGCTCCATGTTCCTGCTGCAGCTGAGGTCTGTGTTGATGTCCATAGCCCAGGTTACCAAAGATTGTCATAGGAACTATGTGTTTTGAAATCCAGAGGCAATGCTGCACACATCCTGCCCTGCACTATCCCTGTCCCTCACTGGACATTGCAGTAGGTGAGTTGGTCCCACCCTCCATGGGAGAGCAGACACCCATACTCAGGAGAGATGTCCTCTTCCCTCACCACTGGCATGGGAGAGCTGGGCCCAATGGCATGGTCCTAGGAGAGCTGGCTCTGCCCCTCACTTGAGGAGGATGGTCCCAGTGGCCCAGATTCACCAGCTAGTTCCCACCTAGATCTATATCTGGAGACAGAAATTTCTCCAGTCCTGCCTTGCCCAGCAGTCCATACAAATTTCTTCCACCTCAAGTCCCACAACTGCTTATAAATAATCACTCAGAGGCTTATATTAATTAAAAACTATATGGCCTATGGCTTTAGCTTCTTGCTAGCTAGCTCTTTCACTTTAAATTAACCAGTTCCTATTAATCTATATGTTGTCACATGGCCATGGTGTTACCGGTCTGCTGGCATCTTGTTGCTCCTTTGGTGGCAGCTGGTATCTCTCCCATTTCTGCCCTTCTCTCTGTGTCTCTGCTTGGATTTTCTACCTGGCTGTAAACAGTTTAATTTATTATCCAATAGGAGCCACATATATTCACAACATTCAGAAAGATATCCCACAGCGCATATCCTGGGCCTTGGGTTGGCCCACTCTAACATCTACTCCATCTATGATCAACTGGAGTGAGTGAAGGGATTGGTCCTCCAGAACAGTAACCACAGGTTCTTGCAACAAGAACAGAGTACCAGAGAAGAATTTTGGTGAGGGTCCAATGATGATGGTGTGCCAGAGGCCTTAAAAAAGACCAATGACTCATTACAATGAATATTTTAGGGGTGGGGATGATTGGAAAAAAAGGTATACTGTGTGGCACATGGCAGCTTCCGATGACACTAGGATGAATAAAGAGGTATTGGAAAGACAGAAGAACAAGGTCGGTTTTTTGTTTGTTTTGCTTTGTTCTTAATTAATTTTTGGAGGTCATCTTGGGGGGGCATGCTGCAGGGGTGAGGGACAGATGTGGAAAGACTGAAAGGTGAGCAGGATTGGAGTACATGATGTGAAATTCCCAAAGAGTCAATAAAGACTAATGTTTAAAAAGAAATTATTTGGTCACATAGACCAAACCAAGTAAATCTTCAGAGTAGAGAATCCTGTAACCATGTGATCCTTCCAAATTGCCATGTTTTTGTAGTATCCCTTGGTCAGTGGTCTCCTGAGATGTGTATAATTAGCTTCTTATCTCCCTAATGGAAGATTCCACGTAGCACTTTATGTGAGAGGACACAGAGAAACCTGAGTCTGCCAAGATAGTGTTGTTATCATTCAGGCAAAATGAATAGATGAAAATAAACTTAACAAAGTTTGAGTGGCTTATTCAGATATTAGTTTGTGCTTGGATCTGCTGTGGACATGAGTCACATCTTAAAGTGCTTGCAGAGACTATAGCAAAGGAGAGAACAATCAGTAAAATGACTTGAACAGCACAGGAGAATAGTTGTTAGACACCAGTTGAAGTATTGGAAAAGGCTAAGCAACTGACTGTCTTTGAGCCAGAACCACATTGTAAATGGCCCTGAGAAGCCAAACAACCTTGCAGCATTTTCCACTAAGTTTATGTCATAATTAATCATCCTATGCTCACTGAAGATTGATTGAATGAATGATACAATATTCTATGAACTGCTAAGGAAAATATAAAAAAAATATATAAATAAAAAGGAAAAATTTGTATGTTTCTCTTCACTTTTAAAAATAGGTGAGTATGAACTATTTGCCTTCTATGAATCATTTGGTGAGTATTTTGTAAACAGAAGCAAATTTTTAGAAATTTTTATTTTCTAGATTGGAAGAATGTTATAAATATCTGATCAGAAGTAAATTTTTAACATGATAACAAAAGTCCTAATGCTGAAAACAGACATTCTGATTGAATGGCATTTCTAAATCTTAAAAGAAAATGTAACTTAAAAATATCAATTTAATTTATTTTTCTTCTTTTCATATGCCCTTTATTGTTGGAATTTTTGTATTCATTAGGTTCTGATCAGAAAGAATTTAAAGAGGTATGAGGTGCACTTTTACATAAATATTTATTTGAAAAGAATACAGGATTATTTATATTTATCATACTATTAAATAACTGTAATGATGTTCTTAAGTTAGGAGAGTCTAAATTTCCTTGGATATAAGAAAGGCTTTGAAAAAATGTGCAAAGTGAAAATACAGATAGATTCAACTGAGGGAGTTAAATTCCTAATTGAAAATTGTTTTATGTGTAATTTTTGTAAGCTTTACTACTTTTTTCTTCCCAATTATATACCAACATTTCAAATTTCATAATCCCTTTTAGATTTCCTTTTATTCTTAATTATTTATTTCTTTACTTTAGTTTTTTGAACTTTGAGAATAATTTTACTTGAGTTTAGAAGAAAAATACCCCAGGGAAGGCAAGGTATAAATCTCAGCAGCAGGAGAGACAGGAGAATATCTGTCTATCTATCTATCTATCTATCTATCTATCTATCATCTATCTATCTTTAATCTATCATCTATCGAGCCTATGAGTTGAGCTAGCATGAAGGTCAGACACATATGATGAGTTCTTTATAGAAAGAGCAAAAAAGAACAAAGAACCTGAGAAAGCATCCTTAGATTGCATTTATAGAGAGAAAGGTTAAAAGCAAATACTACAATTCATTTGCTCTATTACTTCATAACTTTATGCAATCCCTTTGCCTATCTTTTCATTTATACTATCATATATATTTTATTTGCTTTTCATCAACTCAAACATACTGTTTTCCATTTTTCTTTTCTGTTTACTTTCATTCTCTCTCATCACATTCTGTCATCAGCAGTTTCCCTCCTCTCCCTTCAACTCCTCTCTCCCTCAGATCAACTCCTCCTCTGTTTCCCTAAAAAAAGCAGGTCTCCCAGGGATATCCACTGAACATGGCCACTGAACAAGATACAATGAGACTGGGCACAAACACTGATATCACAGCTGTATGTGGCAACCCAGTGGGAAGAAAAGGGTCTCAAGTGCAGGCAGGAGAGTCAGAGACACACCCCATTCCCACTCTGGGGGAGGGTCCCACAAGATAACCAAGCTACATAACCCAAGGTTTATGCAGAGGACCTGGCTCAGACCCATACAGGGTCTTTGTTTGCTGCTTCAGTCTCTGTGAGTCCCTGTAAGCCTTGCTTAGTTGATGCTGTGGACCATGTTCCCATGGTATCCTTGTCCATCCTCTCTGGCTCCTAAAATTCCCTTCTACCTCTTCTTAAGGGTTCCCCTAGTGTTTGGCTGTGGCCATCAGCTTCTGGATGGTGTTCCTCTGATGACACTTGGGCTAGCCCCTGATCTATAAATATAGCATACAGCAGAATATCAAATTAAGAATCATTTCATTCACTTTTTTTTAAAGTTGCCAGTCCTATTTGGCTGTATCCTGGGTTTCTGGGCTGTTCTGCCTCTGGTTCCTGGACATCCAGGCAGTGTCAGGCATGACAAAGGCCTCAAGTTGGACCAGTCACTGCTTGGCAACTTCCATAGGTTCTGCACCACCATCACCCCAGCACATCTTGCAGGCAGGACAGATTGTAGGTCAAAGGTTTTTTGGCTGGGTTGATGTTCCGGTTCCACTGCTATGAGCCTTGCCTGGTTATAGAAGATGGCCAGTTGGGCTCCACATCTCAAATCATCAGAAGACTTTGCTAAGGTCACTCTTGCAGATTCCTGTGAGTTTCCATTGCACTGGGTTTCTACATTGCCCTCATGCTCCCCTAATTCTGGTTTTTTCTCCTAGTAATTTCTCCCTCCATTCCTCCCACTGCTCTGCCTGATCCTTCCTGTTCCCATCTCCACTTGCCCCTAGTCCACCTGTAAATCTATTCTACTTTCCCTCCTCAGGGGGATTCATACATCTCCCTTGAGCCCTCCTGGTTACTTAGCCTCTCTTGGTTTGTGGCTTGTAGCATGATTACCATTTACCTAACACCTAACGCCCAGTTATAAGTGAGTACATACATACCATGTTTGTCCTTTTGGGTTTGGGTTGCCTCATTCAGGCTGATTTTTCCTATTTCCATCCATTTGCCTGCAAATTTCATGATGTCATTGTTTTTAACATCTGAGTAATAATCCATTATGTAAATGTAACACATCTTTTGATCCATTCTTCAGTTGAGGGACATTTATGTTGATTCCAGTTTCTGGCTATTATGAATAAAGTTGCAATCAATATGGTTGAGCAAGTCTCCTTGTGGTATGATGGAACATCCTTTGGGTATATGCCCAAGAGCGGTATAGCTGGGTCTTGAGGTAAATTATTTCCAGTTTTCTGAGGAACTGCCATATTGACTTCCATAGTAGCTTTACAAGTTTGTACTCCCATCAGCAATAGAAGAGTGTTCCCCTTGATCCATAGCATGAGCTGTCACTTGTGTTTTTGATCTTAGATATTCTGAGAGGTGTAAGATGGAATCTCCTAGTAGTTTTGATTTTCATTTCCCTGATAGTTAAGGATGTTTAACATTCTCTGTTTCCATCCAGTGTATATTTTATAGCTTTTCTGCATCTAAAGCTTGAGATACCCTGATGAGAAGACAGATGTAGGATTCAACCATGTAGGGGTTGCTGTGTAATTGAGAAATTAATCAATGAATCTAATTTGTTCTGAGTACTAAACAGATACAGCCTTTTTTTTTGTCCTTTTCTTGTGGCCTAGATATGTGGCTAGATCGTCCTAAGTCTCACTTGTTCCATCTGTAGAAGGTGGCCGTCTCTTCCTCCCTGTATACCCTCCTTTTGAATGGAAACAAATGTATGGAAAAATGAAAAATAATCGTCATATGGTCTTATATGTGGCTTTGAGATCCTTGAGGGCAACAGGTTTTATGATATGTAAATTTTGTGTTCATTGATCAACATAGTTTAGAAATCTGATGTTATAATTTATTTATTTATTTATTTATTTATTTATTTATTTATTTATTTATTTATTGGCATTCAACAGTTTTTTTTTACATTTTTTCCAGTTAAATCTCTTTTCCTGCAAATGCAAAGATTTTATTTATTTTATTTTATTTTTCTTCATTATTATATGTTTTAAATTTTATACATCAGCCATGGGTTCCCCTGTCCTCCCCACTCCCACCCCCACCCTCACCTTCCCCCTAGCCCCTCCTCTCCATTCCCATGTCCTCCAGGATCAAGCCAACCCTGGGGATTCATTTAAACCTGGTGGATTCAGTACAGGTAGGTCCTGTCACCTCCTTCCAGACTGAGCAAAGTGTCCCTGTGTAAGCCCAAGGTTTCAAACAGCCAGCTCATGCACTAGGGACAGACCCTGGTCCCACAGACTGGGTGCCTCCCAAACAGATCAAGCTACTCAATTGTCTCACTTATCCAGAGGGCCTGGTCCAGGTGGGGGCTCCACAGCCTTTGGTTCATAATTCATATGCTTCCATTCGTTTGGCTATTTGTCCCTGTGCTTTTTGCAATCTTGGATTCAACAATTCACGCTCTTGCAGACCCTCCTCTTTGTCGATGGAGCTTCAGGTGTCCAACTGTCGAGAAAGAGGAGGGTCTGCAGATACAGACTTCTATGAGAACAATTGTGATGTTCACATTTGAAATTTCATTAGTTGGTCACTAAAATGATGTGAATAATATAATGTATTACTGAATGGGTTATAGTATATTTTGAAATGTATTTTGGACATGGCAATGTGATGTCCTCTGCTTATTGGTATTCATTAATGTTTTTGAGTAATTTATCTCATGAGTTGGTCACTATTATGAACAAAAGGAAGGAAAAAAATCATGGATATTATTAGTATTTATTGAGCATTCACAAATGGAGCACCTATCTATTGAGGACATGATTGTGTTTATGGTCAATCCACCCTTATCCTGCCCAATCCTTGCCAAATACATGATTCTGATCTTTATTTCATTCCTATAACTTAACTGAATTAACCATTTAAATTTGTTTAAACAGAAATAAATCACAAGGTCAAGGGTTTCAGTATCTTTTTTGGTAATAGACATACATGGCTGAACCATGAGCTTCATCATGGGTCCTGAATCCAGAGCCCAGATGTATGCTGCTTTTTCTCTAAACGAAACTAAAACTACAATATAATATGATAAATCTTTTTTTATAGAATTATGGACAAAGTACCCATATGTGATACTGTCTTTGAGAAGTTTAAGCATCCAGATCATGTGACATACACTCTATGGCAATAATTATATTCACACCCAGGCTTCATGGACTAATGGCCTGGAAGAGTGTAAATGTTGATATTTGAGTTTTATTGTAATGTCAAATTTCTAGAGAAATTTCTCAATACTTACAATTTGTGTACCTCACATGATGCACACCAGTATCTGGTGTTTCATAGACTTATCCTTCTCTGTGAATCTTTTTTCTTTTTAAAAATTTTTTAAAATTAAATTTACATATCAACCACAGATTCTCCTCTCATCCCTCTTCCTGCTTTCCCCTGCCTCCCCCACATGCCCTCCCAACAGGATAAGTTCTCCCATGGGGGAACTGCTTAGCCTGGTACATTCATTTGAGGAAGGGCTAAGGGCCTCTCCATTTTATCAGGGTTGAGGAAGGTGTCTGACCATAGGTAATGGGATCCAGAAAGCTGGCTCATGCACCAGGAGTAGATCCTGATCACATTGCTAGGGGACCCTCAAACAGACCCCACTACACAACTGTCTCCTGTATGCAGAGAGTCTAGTCTGGTCCCATGCAGGTCATATCCCTTTTCATTGTTTCAGAGAAAGAAGACATGCATTGGTGTACCTATATTTGGATCATAAGTTAACTCAAAGAATGAAAGAAATGCTAATGGTATAAAGGATGATGTTATATTTATAGTTAACATTTGATAACCTTGAAGTTAAACATTTTTTGGAGATATGATGAAGTAAAGGCTTATATGTTAGAGTAAACTCTGTAATATTCAGAATGGAAGCAATATTGAAAAGACCTGAACTTTTTTTTATTGGTATTTGGCAGAACCAGGTTATAAAGAAAAATGAAAGATCTTAGATTTTAGTTGATATTTTTCATGTTGACTGCTCCATGTCACAGGACTATCTCTGTATTAAGTAGGTTATTAAATTTAGAAGCTTTCATGGAACATAACATTATACCATGACTGCCACCACCGACTGTGTATGATCACAATCTAAAAGTTTAAGTTTAAAGCACTTTCATCCTTTATCTTTTACAGAAGTTTAATTAACAAATACATATATGTATTTATGGTGTTTAAAGAGATGTTTTAATACATGGCAACTAAAGGCAGCTAAATAACATTCACCTCATATACCTATTTGTGCTAATAACATTGAAAATCTTAGCAGTATTCAAGTATGTGACTAAAATAGAGCTTATTTTAACCACAGTCACCATGCTGTATAAGAAATCTCTAGGAGATCATCTTGTTAACTGAGTATTTTTCTCTTTTGACAAATACCTTCCCTTTTCCCCTTCTCACCCCACGTAACTTGCTTATGGCACACCACTGTATTTTCTTCTTCTATGAACGTAGCGTTTTTTGGTATTTACTTGATTAATTTTTTCATAAATATATTTTGATCATACTCTTTCCCCTCCCCTAATTCTTCCCAGATTCTCCACAGAATACTACCTACCCAACTTTGTGTTCTGTCTCTCAAAAAAAAATCTGAAAAACAAAACAACTTGAAAAGACAAAACCCACCAAAACAAAACTTAGTAAAGAAAAACCAACAAACCACCCATCCACCCACCCACCAACCCAACCAACCAACCAAAAACTAAACAAACAAAGCACACAAAAATGAGTACATTTTGCACTGGCCAACTTTTCCTGAGCATGGAGCCTACCTTTGAGTGCAGCTGATATCTCCTCCATTGGACAAAACTAAGACTCTTCCAGCAGGTATGCATTCAAAATAGCTTCTTGATTAGGTGCAGAATCTTGTCTACTTCTCTTCTCAGTGCTGGGAATTTGTCTGGCTTGAACTTTTGTAGGACCTGTGCATACTATCACAGTCTCTGTGAGTTCAACTGTGCATTATCCTGGTTGTGTCTGGTCCTGGGGTCACCCACCACCTCTGACTCTTACAACTTTTTGACCTTCTCTTCCTGGCTTCTTTATGTTTCATTTCCGCTGAGATCTTTCAATAACTGTCTCCATGACTTTATTTTCACTTACCACTATGATTTCCAGGCTTGTTCATGCAATTAAAAAATACAGAATTCCTTCTTTTAAGGTTATAGAATTCCTTCTTTTAGGGTTACAGAATAGTCTGGGGTGCTTGTATGTATGTATGTTATGCATGCATCTATCAATGAAGGCAGATTGTTCACATACAATGTTTATGGATAATGGCATAATATAAATGAAAATGATAATTTTGACTTGATAATGTCATTTCTTCAGGATATATATACCCTGAAGTAGAGAATTTCTCTATCAAATGATAGTTATTCTTTAGTCTTTCCTATCTTTTCTCTTCTCTTCTTCTTCACCTTACACTCTGTACCCTTCTCTTTTTGTTTTTTATTATTGAGGACTAATCTCAGGGTCTTATATATGTTAGGTAAATGTAAAGTTATTGTGCTACCAATCCAGTATGTTTTAAAAATTTTGATGACATTACATTATTATATTTTTTGTGGATGTATTAATTAATATTCTCATTAAAAATTTATAATGATGCCCTTTTTAAAAAGAATTATTTCTAAAAATTTTATGTGTATTTACATCTATGTATATGTCATGTGTAGACAGGTGCCTGTGGAGGCCAGACAAGGCATTGGATGCTCTGCACTTGGAGTTATAGGTAGCTGTAAGCTGCTTGATGTGTATGCTGGTAACCAAATTAGGGCTCTATGAAGGGCAGAAAGTGTTCTTAACTGCTGAGTCATATCTCCAGCCTGTTTAAATCTTCCCAAACTTGTTATCTTTTGATTTCTTTTTACAAAATATTTTTTCACATGTGTCAAGTCATAGTTCATAATAGTTTTAATTTATAATACTCTTATGATTGCTCATGTTCAGCACTTATTCATATCTGTTTGTTTGACTTTAGGCTAGTTGTTATGTGAAATAAAAATAGGCCTCCATAACTTGAGGGTTCTCCTATTCTGTAAATACAATTGTAATTTACAGTTTCTCCCATTTTCTCCTTCAGGTAGCACTGCCAACCAAGCCAATGGAAGGTGTAAATCAGTCTGTGGTGTCAGAATTTGTGTTCCTGGGACTCACCAACTCTTGGAATATCCAACTATTCCTTTTTGTGTTCTCCTCCATATTTTATGTAGCAAGCATGATGGGAAACTCTCTCATAGTGTTCACTGTGGTTTCTGACTCTCACCTACACTCTCCCATGTACTTTCTGTTAGCGAATCTGTCCTTCATTGATTTGGGTATTTCTTCTGTCACTTCCCCCAAGATGATTTGTGACCTGTTCAGAAAACACAAAGTCATCTCCTTTAGAGGTTGTGTCACTCAAATCTTCTTCATCCATGTCATTGGTGGTGTGGAGATGGTGCTGCTCATAGCCATGGCCTTTGACAGGTATGTGGCAATATGTAAGCCTCTCCATTACTTGACCATTATGAGCCCAAAGATGTGCATCTTGTTTTCAGTGGCCTCCTGGGTGGTTGGCCTTATGCACTCTCTGGTTCAACTGGCTTTTGTAGTAAACTTACCTTTCTGTGGACCAAATGTGTTGGACAGCTTCTACTGTGACTTTCCCAGATTCATCAAACTTTCTTGCACAGACACACACAGACTAGAATTACTGGTCTCAATCAATAGTGGATTTATGTCAGTGGGTTCCTTCTTCATACTGATCATTTCCTATATTGTCATCATAATCACTGTTCAAAAACACTCTTCAAGTGGTTCCTCCAAGGCTTTGTCCACACTTTCAGCTCACATCTCTGTGGTGGTCTTATTCTTTGGTCCTGTGATGTTTTTCTATACATGGCCTTCTTCTTCTACACACTTGGATAAGTTTTTGGCCATATTTGATGCAATTGTCACTCCTTTTCTGAACCCTGTGATCTATACATTGAGGAACCAAGAAATGAAAATGGCAATGATGAGAGTATTGAGCCAGATGCTGGGTTATAGACAAACAATTAAACACTTGACCTGTGAACAATCTTAACTGAGCATAGAAGTTTATTGTTAATCAATCTCTGAGGATAATATTGCTTTGTCTATTTCAATATGCTTATTTATAATATATATGCTATTTTGTTTTATACTTAACAATAAGGGACAACATTTATGAAAACACAAAATACATTATAAGTTTAATGAAGCTCAATTGCTTAGGGATAATACCTACATGATGTAAACTCTTAGACATAAAGAAGATGAATGTTTATTTTAAGGTCCTCAGAACAGGAAAAACTCTCTCCTTTAAAAATATTTATTTGCATTTTAAGGTTATGTTTGTATGTGTGTGTCTTTACACATGTAAGTGCATGTCCCTCTGGAGTCTAGGAGAGGGCATTGGATATGCTGATGGGGAGTTATAGGTTGTTTTGAAGCATCTGAATTAGGTGTTGGGAACCAATCTTGGGTCATCTAAAAGGGTAGTGCATGCCCTTAAAAGGTGAGCCATCTCTCTAGACTGTCTCTATTTTTGAATGGAACTGTTTGTGATAAGCAGTGACTTCTTGTTATATTCCACAGAACATTTATACAAGAATTATTGAGCTAGGTCATTTTTCTCCCATGTGTGCACCTTGCATACTGCCTGTTTATCTCTTGACTTTTCCAGTTATAGAAGGAAGTTAAAATTTTTGAGTGCACATCAGAGTCTTACATATGTATGTGCTTTGGTAGGGACTGTATGAATTATGTTTGGAAAAACAGAAAGGTGTCAAGGAAGCATGTTGATTTTTTTCTGCTGACTGTAGTAGACTACTCAAAGACATTTAATATGATTTACCTTTTCTTCTCATTTTCATCTTAGTTTTAAATTTTGTCTTTCCATACCACTGCAAGAGAAGTTTGGGTGATATTTGGATGGATGGTACTCTTGTTTTATAGGTTGATGCAATGTTAGAATCAAAACCAATATACATTTCTTGTGTCATGCTGGTGCTCTACACATTTATGGGATCACTAATATTCTGAGTTTTCTTCCAACAGGACACATGGGATATATAAACAATTTTACAACAGTTAATCAAAAGAAGCCTAAGAAAATATCCCAAAGCAGGAGAAATTAATCAATATTTTTCAGTATTACTTTTTTATTAATAGCTTGAATAATCCATTTAAAAAATACAGACTAAGAGTTTGGGTAAGTAAACAGGCTCCATCTTTCCAACATTAATAATAGACAACACCTCAGGGTAAATGGATGGGAAAAGGTATTCTAAACTCGGGAACTAAGACATATGTAGACATAGCTATTATAACATCTGATGAAATAGATTTCATGTCAAAATTAGTCAGAGAGATAAGGAGGGTCACTTCATATTCATCAAAAGAAATCCAACATGAGGCTATTACAATTCTAAGCATATACACACTAAACACAGGAGAACTCAATTTATAAAAGAAAAACTATTATTCCTAAAACCACAGGTTAACCACAATATAGTGATAATGGCCCACTCTAGTCAGTAAGTAGGTCATTAGGACAAAAAAAAAAAAAACCCAGAGAAAATCTGAAGTTAAATGACATCATAAATCAAATAGACTTAACAGTTATCTACCATACATTCTACCTCAATACTAAACATCACACATAATTCTCAGCAGGGCATGGAACTTTCTACATACCTGACCACATATTAGAATGCAAAGCATGTTTCAAGGCATGTAGGAAAGCTGAAATAACATCCTACATTTTATCTGACCACAATGATATAAGGTTTTATATGAACACCAGTGGATTCCATAGAAAGCATACAAATTCATAGAGACTAAACAACATACTACTGAATGATAATTGACTGAAGAAAGAAATTGAGAAGGAAATTTCAAAAATTCTATAATTGAATGTAAATGAAAACACAGTATGCAAAAATTTGTGGAGCATAATGAAGGAAGTCAAAATAGGCAAATTTAGAGCACTAAGTGCCTATTCAAAAATTTGTGATATATCAAATGAACAACTTAATGATGTATTTGAAGGCCTTTGGAAATAGAGAACAAATAACTTACCCAAACAGTAGGTCGGAAGAGATAATCAAACACTGGCTGAAATGAACAAAATAGAAAGAAAAAAAATCAATAAAATGGAGTCATTTCTTTGAAGAGGTTAACAAGATTGAAAAACTTTAGGCAATTTAAATAAAATAGAGAAAGAGGATAAATATCATTAAAATTAGCGATTAAATGAAATATATTACAAGAAACACTGAAGAAATCAGTGAATCATGAAGAAATACATAAAAATAATATATATTTTACCAAATAGGAAATTATAAAAGAAATGTGTCAATTTCTAGATATATATGATCTGCCAAAGCCAAATCGATATGAAATAAATATTTTACACAACCATAACATTAATTTGAGGTATAATCAGTAGTTAAATATTTTCAAAATAAAAAAAAAAGGCCAGAGAAAGATTGGTTCAGGGTAGAATTCTCCAGACCTTTAAAGATCAAACCCAATACTTTTCAAGGTATTATGTAACACAGAAAATGAAGGACCATTTCCAGGTTCTGTTTCTGAATGCAGTATTACCCTGATACCAAGACCAGACAAAGACCCAATAACAAAAAGAAAAAAGATAATTATAGCCCAATCTCTGCTGAACATTTAGATTCACAATGGGCGGCAGAAATACTAGTGTATTTACCAAACAGCAAATCCGTAGATTTGTAAACCAAACGCCACACTCTCAGAATTGCACTGTATCTCATTCCTTAGCACAAATCTATGCTTTTTTTTTTTTTACATTAGTACCTTATCTTTTCCATTTAACTAGATATACCACAATATTAGAGACCTACTGGGGAAAAATGAAAATGTAATGTGCTGTGGCTTTTCCTTCTTATTGTGGCCTCTAAAGAATGGTTTTAAACAATTTAATACTCCAGTTAGAGTCTGTCAAAATATACCATGAAGGAAAGAAATGAAACATTTTGAAGTTATACAATAGTGCTACCACATTTTCTAATGCCCACTTATGAGTAATGGAGTGTCACACAAAAAAGTTCTCAACCAAATGTTCATATACTGAATTCAAGAACTAATCCAAAAGATTATCTATGAATCAGGTTGGCTCTATCCCAGAGATGTATGAAAGGTTCTGTAGTGGGTAGCCATTCCAGCCTTGGCCTGGAAGTTCCAACCCCCATTGAGGCTTCCGTAATAGTCACACCCACAAGGTGGGGCTGAGGGAGGACTCTGAAGACCCAGGATCAAAAGTAGAGGCTTCTCTAGGTTCCAGGACCTTGGACACTGGTAGTAGACCTAGCAGAGTTCTCCAGAGAACACCGCCAGACTGCGCCATACCTTTCCCAGATCCTGCAACCTATCCCTTCATTTGTAAGTTACCCCATAAAATAAACCTCCCTTTTAACTATGTGGAGTGGCCTTAATAATTTCACCAATATCTGGCGCTCACATGGGGCAAATTCCAAATGCCTGGGCGGCTCCCACCCTCAGCCTCATCCTCGGTTGGCGGGTACCTAAACAAGCCTGCAAAACTCCATAACCAGGGAATGCCTACACGGTTCCATTCCTGAAAAAGGGAGCAGCTAGTCCGGTCTCAGTTCCTTAGCTTATTCTGTATACTGATATATATATATATATATATATATATATATATATATATATATATATATATATATATATATTTAGGATTATTATCATGTTGCATATTACACTATACATTCCTACCTCTGTTAAAGATATTTTGTGTATTGTCACAATTTTAAAGTCATTGTCCCTTTACTGTACATTTGCTAACAAACTGTTTGCCCTGTTTACATGAAGCCTTAGTCCTTAGGTTGTTTAGGTAGATAAGACTTATAGATTTATTGTCACCTATGCTTGTCATCTCTATAATTATGTTTGTTAGGTTATCCATATTTATAAATACATAGGTCAGATGGACAGGTATTCTTCAAACACTTCATAGACCTAGAGAATATGGCATTTAAATAACTTAGAATTCTGTTGACATGAGAGACAATTGCTCCTGGCAGCACCAATTTGTTCCCGAGGGAATGTTGGGCTTCTAAGACATTTCCATTTAGAAGTTTGTCTTCTTGGCACAAAATGGCCTACTGGACAAAGAACTGCCCTTGCCTCAACTGCTGACAGTACGAATGCTGTCCTTTCTTGACAAGCGGGACACAAGGAAAGCAACCACTATACTATGCCAAAACAAGGTAAGATGGTCTTTCAGATTTCCAGTTTCTGAAAATGGTCTGTCAGATACTCTAGGCCTGTAGCCAATCTGAATGTACCAATGATGCTGAGAAACATTAGGTGACTGTCCAGGCTGCCAGCTGTCTCTGTCTACTCTTGCAAGACTCCCAAAAGTTGCTTGCATACTTCTCCCATTTCTCAGGTATTATTATATTCCTTCTCAGGTCTTTGATGAAGTTGAAGACTAGCAGTTATAGTTACAACTTAGTACATATATATAATATCTTAGATAGAATATATTAAGTATTAGACTCAGGTTCTTTAGGATAGGACACCTTTTGGAATGATCTTTGTAACAAGCCACCTACCCACACTGTAGACTTCCCTGGATTTTAGTATGTGTATTTTGCTTGATGTTGTTTGCATTGATTGTAGTTACAACTTATCTAGGTCATTATCCCTCATTACTGCTGGACAATATTTGATAACCATTTCTTTGTATATAGTCTTGTATTAGGTTAGAACCTTCTTATTTAGAAAAAAGGGGGAGATGTAGTGGGTAGCCATTCCAGCCTTGACCTAGAAGTTCCAACCCCCATTGAGGCTTCGGTAATGGTCACACCCACAAGGTGGGGCTGAGGGAGGACTCTGAAGACCCAGGATCAAAAGGAGAAGCTTCTCTAGGTTCCAGGACCTGGATGCTGAAAGTAGACCAAGCAGAGTTCTCCAGAGAACACCGCCAGACTGTGCCATACCTTTGCCAGACCCTACAACCTATCCCTTCATTTGTAAGTTACCCCACAAAATAAACCTCCCTTTTAACTACGTGGAGTGGCCTTAAGAATTTCACCAATAAGGTTCAGTGCTGTGGATATTGCTCTGTGTAAATAAAGTTCTGATTGGCCAGTGGCCAGGCAGGAAGTATAGGCGGGACAAGAGAGTAGAGAATGCTGGGAAGTAGAAGGCTGGAGGACACCTCCAGCCACCGCTATGAGAAGCAACATGTAAAGACACTGGTAAGCCACAAGCCATGTGGCAAAGTACAGATTTACAAAATGGGTTAATTTAAGATAAAAAAAGCAGATAACAAGAAGCCTGCCACGGCCATACAGTTTCTAAACAATGTAAGTTTCTGTGTGCTTTCTTGGTTGGGTCTGAGCGACTGTGAGACTGGCGGGTGAGAGAGATTTGTCCTGACTGGGCCAGGCAGAAAAATTCCAACTACAAATGGCGCCCAACGTGTTGTCAAGAGTTTCCACCTAAAACCTGAGAAAATTCTTATGTCCCAAATCAAAAGAGCTCTCTGGTGTGGGACAGAAAAAAACCAATATTTTTATTTAAATCGGGTTGATTATAAATGCGATCTCTTTCTAAAGAAGAAAAGGGGATAGGATGTAGATATAATAGGACAAAAGGGTAGATTAAGGAACTTACTTCTAAAGAGCAACAACTTGTTTAAAATGTTTTACATTGGTATAGATTTTAGTCTATTGATACAAACTTAAAGTTAATTTTGTTATACTGTGTGTATATTTCTACTCATGTTTAAGGTATTATGTTTGTATAGCTCATTTTAAATTGTAATAAATAATTAAAAATAGATTAATAATTACTCATCTGTGATAATCATACTCAGCCATGTAAGTTAAGTCTTCTAGGTATACACAGAGATATTTCAGATAGATAGTTAATCTTCAAATACTTCAAAGACCTACAGAATATGGCATTTAAAATACTTTTAAAATTTAGACTTTCTAGACAGTGAGACATGTCTGCTCCTGGCAGCACCAATTTACTTCAGAGAGGAGGATGGGCATTAAAGTCATTTCATATCTTATCTTCACCTTGGCAAAAATAGCCATTTGGACAAGAAACTGTTCTTGCCTGGACTGCTCAATCAAGTGGACATACAAGACCCATAGAAAGGTGACCACTGAACTTTGCTTGACAAAATGGTCCTTCAGGTTCCTGCTTCACAGAGGAAACTGCCAGACATTCTACAGGACACTGAGAGAAGTGACCAAGAGACTCTAGCCCTATGAGCTGAAGACAAATGCCCCAAGTTTACAAAGGAACATTAGGTGACTGTCCAGGCTGCCAGCTGTCTCTATCTACTCTTGCAAGACTCCTGAAAAATGCTTACATCCTTCTCCCGCTTCTCAGGTAATATTATATCCTTCTGAGGTCTTTGATGTGGTTAAAGACTAGATAGTTATAATATCAATTATGACAAAAGATAAGTTAGATATAAAACCTTAGACTCACAAATATAAGATAGATAGGATATCCTTTTTAATATTGTAACTGTAATTCTTGCTTGATAATTGTTTTGTTATATGTAATTATACTATGTAAAAGTTAAAACCTTCCTTTAAAAAAAAAAAAAGAAAAGGTTCAGTGCTGTGGATATTGCTCTGTGTAAATAAAGTTCTGATTGGCCAGTGGCCAGGCAGGAAGTATAGGCGGGACAAGAGAGTAGAGAATGCTGGGAAGTAGAAGGCTGGAGGACACCTCCAGCCGCCGCTATGAGAAGCAACATGTAAAGACACTGGTAAGCCACAAGCCATGTGGCAAAGTACAGATTTACAAAATGGGTTAATTTAAGATAAAAAAAGCAGATAACAAGAAGCCTGCCACGGCCATACAGTTTCTAAACAATGTAAGTTTCTGTGTGCTTTCTTGGTTGGGTCTGAGCGACTGTGAGACTGGCGGGTGAGAGAGATTTGTCCTGACTGGGCCAGGCAGAAAAATTCCAACTACAGTTCAGTGTATGTCAATTAATACATTAATACCATAGTTATAAAGGTTTTTGCATATGCATGAGGCTATGCACTCTGACGTGACTCTGGAGCAGGAAAATAATATGTAAATTTTATAGGAGAAAAGAATAATGTGCTGTGGAGAGTGTTACAGTTTCCTGTATTCTGACATGTGCATGCATGCATGCATGCGTGTGCGCGTGAACACACACATGCGCACACACACGCACACACACACACACACACGCACACACAAACAGTTTACACAGGATCTCTAGGTAAAAGAAACAAGGAGACAGCTATCTATATCTTTAAGACAATCAGAACAATTCTTCACACAGGTGATTCTAAATTGTGGCAAGTTAACATTAAAACCAATCTCAATATATATATATATATATATATATATATATATATATATATTCTCTCTCTCTCTCTGTATATGTGTGTGTGTGTGTGTGTGTGTTTGTGTGTGTGTGTGTGTGATGTGTGTGTGTGTGTGTGTGTGTGTGTGTGTGTGTGTGTGTATGTGAACTTGAATTGTAAATGTATTCACATACAAAGCTGGCCTGTCATGAAATTAAATAGCCACTGAAAAAGATCTGATATAGATGTCATCTAATTATATGGGCACATTTGTACTTTATTTCATAATGAGTACTGGAAACATGAAACTTATAATTTAGGGACTGCATTGGTATTCTTTTAATAATCTCTGATAAGTGGTTTTCATGCACTGTAAATAAATAATGATACATATGAAATGTATTATGTCAAGATTGATCTCCTATTGTAATGAAACTTTTTTCACTTTATAAATAGAGAACCCTATACAAATCAAATCCTAATTTAGGATAAGATGATATGAGGGAAACTTTGCTATTAGAAAAAGCCTCATGATAACATGCAGACAGTTATCAGGCAATGATATAACTATTCATTAAATGGCTTGATGTTTTTCTAATTTGATATTATTTTCCCAGCTCTACTCAACCCTCAGATATAAGACAAGAGAGGTACAAATAGTTCACCCTCCAGTTACACTTGGATTCCATTTTCTCCTGTTTGTGGATTTATTAAACACCCGTCCAAGCCCTGGAGTATTCCATTCCTTGCATCAGCCACTTCCTTAAAAGTTGTATAAAATTAAACCGCAGTATACTTCAATGTTCCTAAAACCCTTATTGTGCTGTGACACTTATTGACAATAAGTCTGTTTTTGCATACATTCATGTCTATCTACTTGTACAACAGTTTATCTGATGCTGTTCTTCTGTTTAATCTTTGTATAAACTGTGTTGTGACTGTTCTTAGAAAGTCTCAACTTTCTTTATAGAGGGTTCTAGGACTTTGTGTGTGTACCATTGTTTCTTTATGTTATTACTAGTTGACAGATGTTTTAGTTATTTCATTCACTTATAAGCTTTATTTATTTTATACTGTTTCTATATAGCTAATTTTATGCATACTGCTGTGGGATATCTTTCTGTACTCTGTGAATATGTGTTGCTCTGACTGATTAGTAAATAAAGCTGTTTGGCCTATAGCAAGGCACCTTAGAAGCAGGCAGAAAATCTGAGAGAGACAAGAAGGAAAAAGGCAGAGTCTAGAGACAATGTGAGCCTCCGCAGGAGAAGCAAGATGTGAAAGCACTAGTAAGCCACAGTCACACGGCAACTTATAGATTAATAGAAATGAGTTAATTTAAGATATAAAGCTAGCTATCAAGACCTTGAGCCATAGGCCACTGAGTTTATAATTGATATAAGCCTCTGTGTGATTACTTGGGATTGAATGGCTGCAGGACTGGGCTGGACACAAGAAAACTTCCAGCTACATTTGGTTGCCCAACATGTTGGCTCAGTTTTCCACCTAAAACTTGAGAGAACTTAAAAGAAGATTATAAAACAGAGCTAAAAACAGATCCCTAGTGTGTCTCTCAGGACAGCTGCAGCCTGAGCACTTGAGCTAAGGTATGGGAAGTTTGTAGCATATGGGCCTGACCTGCAGAGTGGCTGATTCCCACTGTGGTACACAGAGGCATCTCCAAGCCTCATAGCACACTGCATGGTGTATTTGGCTTTTTCTAGTACAGACAAAAGAAAAAATAGATTTCTGGGCTACAAACTGCTGGATGGAGGCATGGACTCACTGCCTCCCAGGGTCAGTGGAGAGTATGGCTCCCAGAGCTGGAAGTGAGTTACCTCTGCCATGTTGAAAAGCTGAGGTGTGTGGAGCTAGCAGCTACGATTGACATTTCAGTCCTAGCCATGCTATAGTTTAAAGCAATAGATTTACAAAAGACAGATTCAGATGGAGTAAACCTCTGAATTGTTTATGTTATGTGTAAAAGTATAGGTAGGCTTGGAAGAGAGAGGAAAACTAATATATGCAGTTATATAAAAATAGTTATAAAAATTAAAGTCTTTAAAGAGACAGTAAATGTAACATAAAAATAAGCCATATAAAGATGGAAATCATACACAGAGTCTGGATTATATTGTCTTTGGGATTTTTAACTGCAGACATTTGATTGCAAAGGCTGCTGAATTAAATCAATATATATATTTTAAAGGTATCTTGACTTCAAAATTTGTGTCTAAGGATATGTTGCTTTGGAAAAGAGTTCTACTTTTGTTTCCACAGAAGACAAGTTCCTGTGGATTGCTTCCAAGCTAAGATGGTTTGATCAAGGAAGACTCCTTGAGAGGTCTTCATATGTTCCTACATCCAGATCAGCTTCAAGGCAAATGCAGCTTCAGACAATGCAGCCTCACAGACTACTCGAGTCAGGACTTGACCATATTTCTTAATTTTTTCAGGATCCCCATTAGATCGCCAGAGCTCTCATCCAGCAGGAAGTAGTATAAGAAGCTGTACCCAAGTTCCCAAAATATTGTTTATAAATGTTTATTTTTATTTAAAGTGGGTTGATTATAAATGCAATCTCTTTTTAAAGAAGAAAAGGGGATATGATATAGATATGATAGGATAAACAAATATATTATTGAATCTACTCTTAAAGAGTAGCAACTTGTTTGAAATGTTTTACATTGCTATGGATTTTAGTTTATTAATACAAACTTAAAGTTAACTTTGTTATACTGTATGTATATTTCTACTCTTGTTTAAGGTTATGTTTGTACAGTTCATTTGAAATTGTAGTGTATAATTAAGAAATGCAGATTAATAATTAGTCATCTATGATAATCACATTTATAGTCATGTTAAGTTTTCTAGCTTTACACAGATACATTTCAATTAGGTAGGTGGTCTTCAAACACTTCAAAGACCTACAGAATATGGCATTTAAAATGTTTTAAGAACTTTGACCTTCTGGACATTGAGACATGTCTGCTCCTGGCAGCACCAACATACTTTAGTGAAGATAATAGTCATTGAAGAAACTCATTATGGCGTTTACTTTCTTTATGTCAAAAGATAGTCACTGGGCAAAAATGTGCCCTTGCATAGACTGCTTGACAGTATGTTGTATTAAGTGGACATGCAGGACCCATAGGAAGGTAACCACTGAACTTTGCAAGACAAGATGGTTCTTCAGGTTTCTGCTTCACAGAGGAGACTGCCAAATAGTCTACAGGAACCAAGGAGAAGCAACTAAAAAACTTTAGACCTATAGGCTGAAGATGGATGTCTCAACATTACAGAGGAACTTTAGGTAGCTATTGAGGCAGCCAGCTGTCTCTGTCATTCTAGATTTTTTTGGAAGTTGCTTACAATGTACTTCCTGTTAACTTAGATAATAGTATATCCTTCTGAGGTCTTTGATGTAGATGAAGACTGGATAGTTATAATTATATTTTTCCTCAGTCATGATGAAAGATAAATTAGATATGAAACTTCAGACTCACAAATATAGGACAGATGATAGAATATTTTCTTTAATTTTGCAAAATACAAATAGACTAGATATTGTAACTGTAATTCTTGTTTGATAACTGTTTTGTCATATGTAATTTTACTATGTTAAAGTTAAAACCTTTCTCTTTGATTAGACAGAAAAGGGAAAGTGCTGTGGGATATCGTTCTATATGCTGTGAATTGTGTTGCTCTGATTGGTTGATAAATAAAATGCTGATTGGCCAGTAACCAGGTAGGAAGTATAGGCAGGCAAACAGATAAGGAGAATTCTGGGAAGAGGAATGGTTGAGTCAGGGGTTGCCAGCCAGACAAAGAAGAAGCAAGATGACAAGACAGAACTGAGAAAAGGTACCAAGCCTAGTGGCTAAACATAAATAAGAATTATGGGTTAATTTAAGTGTAAGAGCTATTCAGTAATAAGCCTGAGCTAATGGCCAAGCAGTTATAAATAATATAAGCCACCATGTGTTTAGTTGGGAGACACAAATGGGAGAAATTTGTCCCAACTGATGGCCATCTGGGACACAGGAAACCTTCCAACTACAGCACACATCTGTGATTATAGGTCACATTTTTACTGAAAATGAAGACTTCACACATATTCTACTTCTTAAACTATACTATAATTAGTATGTTAGTTTGATTTAACTCTGATTTTAATTAATCTTTGGGAGAATATTTACCTACTGTTAAGGAATTATGGCAATGAGTAATTTTTACATTGAGACATTGTCTCACTGTAGTTCTAGATGTTCTGAAAGTCACTATGTAGATAAGGCCAGCCTCAAACTCACAGAAATCCACCTGCCTCTGCCTTCTGAGTGCTGAGATTAAAGGTGTGCACCACCCTGTTAAGTGTTAACTTTTATATTCATGTAGGTTAATGATACCATAACAACCAAGTTTTCTTTTCTTCATTCTGCTCAATATCATAGTGTGAGCTACAAAATTCTTTGGTCACATAGACCAAACCAAATACATCTCTAGAGAAAATAATTCTGTAGCCATATGATCCTTCCAAATTACCATGTTTTTGCAACCTCTCTTGGTCAGCAGCCTCTTGAGGTATATATAATTAGCGTCTTATCTCCCTAATGGAATGTTCCATGTGGCTCTTTATTTGAGAGGATATAGAGAAACCTGACTCTGCCAACATGCTGTTGTTATTATTCAGGTAAAATGGATGGATGGAAATAAACCTAACAAAGCTTCAGTGACTTATTCTCAGATGTTAGTTTGTGCTTGAATCTGCTGTGGACATGAGTCACATCCTAAAGTGCTTGAGGAAGATGAGCAAAGTAGAGAACAGCCAGGAAAAGGACTTGAATAGCATTGGAGAATAGTTGTTAGACACCAACTGAAGTATTGGAAAAGGCTAAGCAACTGACTGCCTTTGAGCCAGAACCACATTGTAAATGTCCCTGAGAAGCCAAACAACCTTGCAGCATTTTCCACTAAGTTTATGCCATAATTAATCATCCTATGCTCACTGAAGATTGATTGAATGAATGATATAATATTCTATGAACTGCTAAGGAAAATATAAAAATACATTTAAATAAAAAGGAAAAATTTGTTTGTTTCTCTTCATTTTTAAAAATAGGTGAGTATTAACTATTTGCCTTCTATGAATCATTTGGTGAGTATTTTGTAAACAGAAGCAAATTTTTAGAAATTTTTGTTTTCTAGATTGGAAGAATGTTATAAATACCTGATCAGAAGTAAATTTTAACATGATACCAACAGTCCTAATGTTGAAAACAGACATTCTGATTGAATGGCATTTCTAAATCTTAAAATAAAATGCAACTTAAAAATATCAATTTAATTTATTTTTCTTGTTTTCATCTGCACTTTATAGTTGGAATTTTTGTATTCATTAGGTTCCGATCAGTAATCTGATCAGAAAGAATGTAAAGAGGTATGAGGTGCATTTTCACATAAATATTTATTTGAAAAGAATACAGGATTATTTATATTTCTCAAACTATTAAATAACTGTAATGATGTTCTTAAGTTAGGAGATTTTAAATTTCCTTGGATATAAGAAAGGCTTTGAAAAAAATGTGCAAAGTGAAAATACAGATAGATTCAATTGAGGGAGTTAAATTCCAAATTGAAAATTGTTTTATGTGTAATTTTTGTAAGCTTTACTACTTTTTTCTTCCCAATTATATACCAACATTTCAAATTTCATAATCCCTTTTAGATTTCCTTTTATTCTTAATTATTTATTTCTTTATTTTAGGTTTTTGAACTTTGAGAATAATTTTACTTGAGTTTAGAAAAAAAATACCCCAGGGAATGCAAGGTATAAATCTTAGCAGCAGGAGAGACAGGAGAATATCTATCTATCTATCTATCTATCTATCTATCTATCTATCTATCTATCTATCTATCATCTATCTATCATCTATCTATCTATCTATCATCTATCTATCTTTAATCTATCATCTATCGAGCCTATGAGTTGAGCTAGCATGAAGGTCAGACACATATGATGAGTTCTTTATAGAAAGAGCAAAAAAGAACAAAGAACCTGAGAAAGCATCCTTAGATTGCATTTATAGAGAGAAAGGTTAAAAGCAAATACTACAATTCATTTGCTCTATTACTTCATAGCTTTATGCAATCCCTTTGCCTATCTTTTCATTTATACTATCATATATATTTTATTTGCTTTTCATCAACTCAAACACACTGTTTTCCATTTTTCTTTTCTGTTTACTTTCATTCTCTCTCATCACATCCTGTCATCAGCAGTTTCCCTTCTCTCCCTTCAACTCCTCTCTCCCTCAGATCAACTTCTCCTCTGTTTCCCTAAAAAAAAGCAGGTCTCCCAGGGATATCCACTGAACATGGCCACTGAACAAGATACAATGAGACTGGGCACAAACACTGATATCACAGCTGTATGTGGCAACCCAGTGGGAAGAAAAGGGTCTCAAGTGCAGGCAGGAGAGTCAGAGACACACCCCATTCCCACTCTGGGGGCGGTCCCACAAGATAACCAAGCTACATAACCCAAGGTTTATGCAGAGGACCTGGCTCAGACCCATACAGGGTCTTTGTTTGCTGCTTCAGTCTCTGTGAGTCCCTGTAAGCCTTGCTTAGTTGATGCTGTGGACCATGTTCCCATGGTATCCTTGTCCATCCTCTCTGGCTCCTAAAATTCCCTTCTACCTCTTCTTAAGGGTTCCCCTAGTGTTTGGCTGTGGCCATCAGCTTCTGGATGGTGTTCCTCTGATGACACTTGGGCTAGCCCCTGATCTATAAATATAGCATACAGCAGAATATCAAATTAAGAATCATTTCATTCACTTTTTTTTAAAGTTGCCAGTCCTATTTGGCTGTATCCTGGGTTTCTGGGCTGTTCTGCCTCTGGTTCCTGGACATCCAGGCAGTGTCAGGCATGACAAAGGCCTCAAGTTGGACCAGTCACTGCTTGGCAACTTCCATAGGTTCTGCACCACCATCACCCCAGCACATCTTGCAGGCAGGACAGATTGTAGGTCAAAGGATTTTAGGCTGGGTTGATGTTCCGGTTCCACTGCTATGAGCCTTGCCTGGTTATAGAAGATGGCCAGTTGGGCTCCACATCTCAAATCATCAGAAGACTTTGCTAAGGTCACTCTTGCAGATTCCTGTGAGTTTCCAGGAATTGCCCTCATGCTCCCCTAATTCTGGTTTTCTTTCCTAGTAATTTCTCCCTCTATTCCTCCCACTGCTCTGCCTGATCCTTCCTGTTCCCAGGCCACCTGTAAATCTATCCTACTTTCCCTCCTCAGGGGGATTCATACATCTCCTTTGACCCCTCCTGGTTACTTAGCCTCTCTGGGTCTGTTGCTTGTAGCATGATTACCATTTACCTAACACCTAATGCCCAGTTATAAGTGAGTACATACATACCATGTTTGTCCTTATGGGTTTGGGTTGCCTCATTCAGGATGATTTTTTCTATTTCTATCCATTTGCCTGCAAATTTCATGATGTCATTGTTTTTAACATCTGAGTAATACTTCATTATGTAAATGTAACACATCTTTTGATCCATTATTCAGTTGAGGGACATTTATGTTGATTCCAGTTTCTGGCTATTATGAATAAAGTTGCAATCAATATGGTTGAGCAAGTCTCCTTGTGGTATGATGGAACATCCTTTGGGTATATGCCCAAGAGCGGTATAGCTGGGTCTTGAGGTAAATTATTTCCAGTTTTCTGAAGAACTTCCATATTGACTTCCATATTGGCTTTACAAGTTAGTACTCCCATTAGCAATAGAAGAGTGTTCCCCTTGATCCACAGCATGAGCTGTGTTTTTGATCTTAGATATTCTGAGAGGTGTAAGATGGAATCTCCTAGTAGTTTTGATTTTCATTTCCCTGATAGTTAAGGATGTTTAACATTCTCTGTTTCTATCCAGTGCATATTTTATAGCTTTTCTGCATCTAAAGCTTGAGATACCCTGATGAGAAGACAGATGTAGGATTCAACCATGTAGGGGTTGCTGTGTAATTGAGATATTAATCAATGAATCTAATTTGTACTGAGTACTAAACAGATACAGACTTCTATGAGAACAATTGTGATGTTCACATTTGTAATTTCATTATATGGTCACTAAAATGATGTGAATAATGTAATGTATTACTGAATGGGTTATAGTATATTTTGAAATGTATTTTGGACATGGCAGTGTGATGTCCTCTGCTTATTGGTATTCATTAATATTTTTGAGTAATTTATCTCATGAGTTGGTCACTATTATGAACAAAAGGAAGGAAAAAATCATGGATATTATTAGTATTTATTGAGCATTCACAAATGGAGCACCTATCTATTGAGGACATGATTGTGTTTATGGTCAATCCACCCTTATCCTGCCCAATCCTTGCCAAATACATGATTCTGATCTTTATTTCATTCCTATAACTTAACTGAATTAACCATTTAAATTTGTTTAAACAGAAATAAATCACAAGGTCAAGGGTTTCAGTATCTTTTTTGGTAATAGACATACATGGCTGAACCATGAGCTTCATCATGGGTCCTGAATCCAGAGCCCAGATGTATGCTGTTTTTTCTCTAAATGAAACTAAAACTACAATATAATATGGTAAATCTTTTTTTATAGAATTATGGACAAAGTACCCATATGTGATACTGTCTTTGAGAAGTTTAAGCATCCAGATCATGTGACATACACTCTATGGCAATAATTATGTTCACACCCAGGCTTCATGGACTAATGGCCTGGAAGAGTGTAAATGTTGATATTTGAGTTTTATTGTAATGTCAAATTTCTAGAGAAATTTCTCAATACTTACAATTTGTGTACCTCACATGATGCACACCAGTATCTGGTGTTTCATAGACTTATCCTTCTCTGTGAATCTTTTTTCTTTTTAAAAATTTTTTAAAATTAAATTTACATATCAACCACAGATTCTCCTCTCATCCCTCTTCCTGCTTTCCCCTGCCTCCCCCACATGCCCTCCCAACAGGATAAGTTCTCCCATGGGGGAACTGCTTAGCCTGGTACATTCATTTGAGGAAGGGCTAAGGGCCTCTCCATTTTATCAGGGTTGAGGAAGGTGTCTGACCATAGGTAATGGGATCCAGAAAGCTGGCTCATGCACCAGGAGTAGATCCTGATCACATTGCTAGGGGACCCTCAAACAGACCCCACTACACAACTGTCTCCTGTATGCAGAGAGTCTAGTCTGGTCCCATGCAGGTCATATCCCTTTTCATTGTTTCAGAGAAAGAAGACATGCATTGGTGTACCTATATTTGGATCATAAGTTAACTCAAAGAATGAAAGAAATGCTAATGGTATAAAGGATGATGTTATATTTGTAGTTAACATTTGATAACCTTGAAGTTAAACATTTTTTGGAGATATGATGAAGTAAAGACTTATATGTTAGAGTAAACTCTGTAATATTCAGAATGGAAGCAATATTGAAAAGACCTGAACTTTTTTTTAATTGGTATTTGGCAGAACCAGGTTATAAAGAAAAATGAAAGAACTTAGATTTTAGTTGATATTTTTTATGTTGACTGCTCCATGTCACAAGGACTATCTCTGTATTAAGTAGGTTATTAAATTTAGAAGCTTTCATGGAACATAACATTATACCATGACTGCCACCACCGACTGTGTATGATCACAATCTAAAAATTTAGGAATAAAAGTACTTTCATCCTTTATCTTTTACAGAAGTTTAATTAACAAATACATATATGTATTTATGGTGTTTAAAGAGATGTTTTAATACATGGTAACTAAAGGCAGCTAAATAACATTCACCTCATATACCTATTTGTGCTATTAACATTGAAAATCTTAGCAGTATTCAAGTATGTGACTAAAATAGAGCTTATTTTAACCACAGTCACCATGCTGTATAAGAAATCTCTAGGAGATCATCTTGTTAACTGAGTATTTTTCTCTTTTGACAAATACCTTCCCTTTTCCCCTTCTCACCCCACGTAACTTGCTTATGGCAGGCACACCACTGTATTTTCTTCTTCTATGAATGTAGCGTTTTTTGGTATTTACTTGATTAATTTTTTCATAAATATATTTTGATCATACTCTTTCCCCTCCCCTAATTCTTCCCAGATTCTCCACAGAATACTACCTACCCAACTTTGTGTTCTGTCTCTCAAAAAAAAAATCTGAAAAACAAAACAACTTGAAAAGACAAAACCCACCAAAACAAAACTTAGTAAAGAAAAACCAACAAACCACCCATCCACCCACCCATCAACCCAACCAACCAACCAAAAACTAAACAAACAAAGCACACAAAAATGAGTACATTTTGCACTGGCCAACTTTTCCTGAGCATGGAGCCTACCTTGGAGTGCAGCTGATATCTCCTCCATTGGACAAAACTAAGACTCTTCCAGCAGGTATGCATTCAAAATAGCTTCTTGATTAGGTGCAGAATCTTGTCTACTTCTCTTCTCAGTGCTGGGAATTTGTCTGGCTTGAACTTTTGTAGGACCTGTGCATACTATCACAGTCTCTGTGAGTTCAACTGTGCATCATCCTGGTTTTGTCTGGTCCTGAGGTCACCCACCACCTCTGACTCTTACAACTTTTTGACCTTCTCTTCCTGGCTTCTTTATGTTTCATTTCCGCTGAGATCTTTCAATAACTGTCTCCATGACTTTATTTTCACTTACCACTATGACTTCCAGGCTTGTTCATGCAATTACAAAATACAGAATTCCTTCTTTTAAGGTTATAGAATTCCTTCTTTTAGGGTTACAGAATAGTCTGGGGTGCTTGTATGTATGTATGTTATGCATGCATCTATCAATGAAGGCAGATTGTTCACATACAATGTTTATGGATAATGGCATAATATAAATGAAAATGATAATTTTGACTTGATAATGTCATTTCTTCAGGATATATATATACCCTGAAGTAGAGAATTTCTCTATCAAATGATAGTTATTCTTTAGTCTTTCCTATCTTTTCTCTTCTCTTCTTCTCCACCTTACACTCTGTGCTCTTTTCTTTTTGTTTTGTATTATTGAGGACTAATCTCAGGGTCTTATATATGTTAGGTAAATGTAAAGTTATTGTGCTACCAATCCAGTATATTTTAAAAATTTTGATGACATTACATTATTTTTTTTAGTGGGTATATTAATTAATATTCTCATTAAAAATTTATAATGATGCCCTTTTTTAAAAGAATTATTTCTAAAAATTTTATGTGTATTTACATCTATGTATATGTCATGTGTGGACAGGTGCCTGTGGAGGCCAGACAAAGGCATTGGATCCTCTGGACTTGGAGTTACAGGTAGCTGTAAGCTGCTTGATGAGAATGCTGGTAACCACACTTGTGTTTTATGAAGGGCAGAAAGTGCTCCTAAGTACTGAGTCAAATCTCTAGTCCCTTTAAAACCTCCCAACCTTGTTATCTTTTGATTTCTTTTTACAAAATATTTTTTCACATGTGTCAAGTCATAGTTCATAATAGTTTTAATTTATAATACTCTTATGATTGCTCATGTTCAGCACTTATTCATATCTGTTTGTTTGACTTTAGGCTAGTTGTTATGCTGGAATAAAAATAGGCTTCCATAACTTGAGGGTTCTCCTATTCTGTAAATACAATTGTAATTTACAGTTTCTCCCATTTTCTCCTTCAGGTAACATTGCCAACCAAGCCAATGGAAGGTGTAAATCAGTCTGTGGTGTCAGAATTTGTGTTCCTGGGACTCACCAACTCTTGGATTATCCAACTATTCCTTTTTGTGTTCTCCTCCATATTTTATGTAGCAAGCATGATGGGAAACTCTCTCATAGTGTTCACTGTGGCTTCTGACCCTCACTTACACTCTCCCATGTACTTTCTGTTGGCGAATCTCTCCTTCATTGATTTGGGTGTTTCTTCTGTCACTTCTCCCAAGATGATTTGTGACCTGTTCAGAAAGCGCAAAGTCATCTCCTTTAGAGGTTGTGTCACTCAAATCTTCTTCATCCATGTCATTGGTGGTGTGGAGTTGGTGCTGCTCATAGCCATGGCCTTTGACAGGTATGTGGCAATATGTAAGCCTCTCCATTACTTGACCATTATGAGCCCAAAGATGTGCATCTTGTTTTCAGTGGCCTCCTGGGTGGTTGGCCTTATGCATTCTCTGTTTCAACTGGCTTTTGTAGTAAACTTACCATTCTGTGGACCAAATGTGTTGGACAGCTTCTACTGTGACTTTCCTAGATTCATCAAACTTGCTTGCACAGACACATACAGACTAGAATTACTGGTCTCAATCAATAGTGGATTTATGTCAGTGGGTTCCTTCTTCATACTGATCATTTCCTATATTGTCATCATAATCACTGTTCAAAAACACTCTTCAAGTGGTTCCTCCAAGGCTTTGTCCACACTTTCAGCTCATGTGACTGTGGTGGTCTTATTCTTTGGTCCTGTGATGTTTTTCTATACATGGCCTTCTTCTTCCACACACTTGGATAAGTTTTTGGCCATATTTGATGCAATTGTCACTCCTTTTCTGAACCCTGTGATATATACATTGAGGAACCAAGAAATGAAAATGGCAATGAAGAGAGTATTGAACCAGTTGCTGGGTTATAGACAAACAATTAAACACTTGACCTGTGAACAATCTTAACTGAGCATAGAAGTTTATTGTTAATCAATCTCTGAGGATAATATTGCTTTGTCTATTTCAATATGCTTATTTATAATATATATGCTATTTTGTTTTATACTTAACAATAAGGGACAACATTTATGAAAGCACAAAATACATTATAAGTTTAATGAAGCTCAATTGCTTAGGGATAATACCTACATGATGTAAACTCTTAGACATAAAGAAGATGAATGTTTATTTTAAGGTCCTCAGAACAGGAAAAACTCTCTCCTTTAAAAATATTTATTTGCATTTTAAGGTTATGTTTGTATGTGTGTGTCTTTACACATGTAAGTGCATGTCCCTCTGGAGTCTAGGAGAGGGCATTGGATATGCTGATGGGGAGTTATAGGTTGTTTTGAAGCATCTGAATTAGGTGTTGGGAACCAATCTTGGGTCATCTAAAAGGGTAGTGCATGCCCTTAAAAGGTGAGGCATCTCTCTAGACTGTCTCTGTTTTTGAATGGAACCGTTTGTGATAAGCAGTGACTTCTTGTTATATTCCACAGAACATTTATATAAGAATTATTGAGCTAGGTCATTTTTCTCCCATGTGTGCACCTTGCATACTGCCTGTTTATCTCTTGTCTTTTCCAGTTATAGAAGGAAGTTAAAATTTTTGAGTGCACATCAGAGTCTTACATATGTATGTGCTTCAGTAGGAACTGTATGAGTTATGTTTGGAAAAACAGAAAGGTGTCAAGGAAGCATGTTGATTTTTTTTTCTGCTGACTATAGTATACTACTCAAAGACATTTAATATGATTTACCTTTTCTTCTCATTTTCATCTTAGTTTTAAATTTTGTCTTTCCATACCACTGCAAGAGAAGTTTGGGTGATATTTGGATGGATGGTATTCTTGTTTTATAGGTTGATGCAATGTTAGAATCAAAACCAATATACATTTCTTGTGTCATGCTGGTGCTCTACACATTTATGGGATCACTAATATTCTGAGTTTTCTTCCAACAGGACACATGGGATATATAAACAATTTTACAACAGTTAATCAAAAGAAGCCTAAGAAAATATCCCAAAGCAGCAGAAATTAATCAGTATTACTTTTTATTAATAGCCTGAATAATTCATTTAAAAAATACAGACTAAAGTTTGGATAAGAAAACAGGCTCCATCTTTCTGCTGCCGCTGAGAACACACCCTAACATTAATAATAGACACCACCTCATGGTAAAAGGATGGGAAAAGGTATTTTAACCTAGGGAAATATGACATATGTAGGCATAGCTATTATAACATCTGATGAAATAGATTTCATGTCAAAATTAGTCAGAGAGATAAGGAGGGTCACTTCATATTCATCAAAAGAAATACAACAAGAGGCTATTACAATTCTAAGCATATACACACTAAACACAGGAGAACTCAATTTATAAAAGAAAAACTATTATTCCTAAAACCACAGGTTAACCACAATATAGTGATAATGGGTGACTTTAATAGCCCACTCTAGTCAATAAGTAGGTCATTAGGACGAAAAAAAAAAAAAAACCCAGAGAAAATCTGAAGTTAAATGACATCATAAACCAAATAGACTTAACAGATATCTACCATATGTTCTACCTCAATACTAAACAACACACATAATTCTCAGCAGGGCATGGAGCTTTCTACAAATCTGACCATACATTAGAATGCAAAGCGTGTTTCAAGACATGTAGAAAAGCTGAAATAACATCTTACATTTTATCTGACCACAATGATATAAGGTTTTATATGAACACCAGTGGATTCCATAGAAAGCATACAAGTTCATAGAGACTAAACAACACACTACTGAATAATAATTGACTGAAGAAAGAAGTTGAGAAAGAAATTTAAAATATTCTATAATTGAATGTAAATGAAAACACAGTATGCAAAAATGTGGAGCATAATGAAGGTAGTCAAAATAGGTAAATTTAGAGCACTATGTACCTATTCAAAAATTTGACATATATCAAATGAACAACTTAATGATGTATTTGAAGGCCTTTGGAAATAGAGAACAAATAACTTACCCAAACAGTAGGTGGGAAGAGATAATCAAACACTGGCTGAAATAAACAAAATAGAAAGGAAAAATCAATAAAATGAAGAATTAATGAAATGGAGCCATTTCTTTGAAGAAGTTAACAAGATTGATAAACTTTAGGCAATTTAAGTAAAGTAAAGAAAAGAGGATCATTATTACTAAAATTAGAGATTAAATGAAATATATTACAAGACTAGAAACACTGAAGAAATACTTAAAAAAAACCCTATATTCTACCAAACCGGAAATTATAAAAGAAATTTGTGAATTTCTAGATATATATGATCTGCCAAAGCCAAATCGATATGAAATAAGTATTTTACACAACCATAACATCCATTTGAGCTAGAATCAGTAGTTAAATGTTTTCAAACTAAAAAAAAAAAAAAAAAAAAAGGCCATAGAAAGATTGGTTCAGCATAGAATTCTCCAGACCTTTAAAGATCAAACACCAATACTTTTCAAGTTATTATGTAACACAGAAAATGAAGGAACATTTCTAGGTTCTGTTTCTGAATGCAGTGTTACCCTGATATCAAGACCAGACAAAGACCCAATAACAAAAAGGAAAAAGATAATTATAGCCCAATCTCTGCTGAACATTTAGATTCACAATGGGCGGCAGAAATACTAGTGTATTTACCAAACAGCAAATCAGTAGATTTGTAAACCAAATGCCACACTCTCAGAACTGCACTGTATCTCATCCCTTAGCATATATGTATGCTTTTTTTGTTTTTAAATTAGTACATTGTCTTTTCCATTTAACTAGATATACCACAATATTAGCGACCCAGTGGGTAAAAATGTGTCAGGTACATGAAAATGTAATGTGCTGTGGCTTTTCCTTCTTATTGTGGGCTCTAAAGAATGGTTTTAAACAATTTAATACTCCAGTTAGAGTAAGAAATGAAACATTTTGAAGTTATGCAATAGTGCTACATTTTCTAATGGCTACTGATGAGTAATGGAGAGTCACACAAAAAGTTCTCAACAAAAATGTTTATATACTGAATTCAAGACCTAATCCAAAAGATTATCAATTATGAATCAAGTTGGCTCCATCCCAGAGATGTATGAAATGTTCAGTGTATGTAAATTAATACATTAATAACATAGTTATAATGGTTTTTGCCTATGCATGAGCCTATGCACTTGACTCGGGAGCAGGGAAAATAATATGTAAATTTTGTAAGAGAAAAGAATAATGTGCAGTGTAGAGTGTCAAATTTTCCTATATTCTGAGCATGTTCTTGCACACAAACACATGTGTTTGTGTGTGTGTGTGTGTGTGTGTGTGTGTGTGTGTGTGTGTGTGAACATGAATTGTAAACATATTCACACACAATGCTGGCCTGTCATCAAATTAAATAGCCACTGAAAAAGATCTGATATAGAAGTCATCCAATTATATGGGCACAGTATAGGTAGGCTTGGAAGAGAGAGGAAAACTAATATATGCAGTTATATAAAAATAGTTATAAAAATTAAAGTCTTTAAAGAGACAGTAAATGTAATATAAAAATAAGCCATATAAAGATGGAAATCATACATAGAGTCCTGGATTACATTGTCTTTGGGATTTTCAACTGCAGACATTTGATTGCAAAGGCTGCTGAATTAAATCAATATATATATATATTTTAAAGGTATCTTGACTTCAAAATTTGTGTCTAAAGATATGTTGCTTTGGAAAAGAGTTCTACTTTTGTTTCCACAGAAGATGAGTTCCTGTGGATTGCTTCCAAGCTAAGATGGTTTGATCAAGGAAGACTCCTTGAGAGGTCTTCATATGTTCCAACATCCAGATCAGCTTCAAGGCAAATGCAGCTTCAGACAATGCAGCCTCACAGACTACTCGAGTCAGGACTTGACCATATTTCTTAATTTTTTCAGGATCCCCATTAGATCGCCAGAGCTCTCATCCAGCAGGAAGTAGTATAAGAAGCTGTACCCAAGTTCCCAAAATATTGTTTATAAATGTTTATTTTTATTTAAAGTGGGTTGATTATAAATGCAATCTCTTTTTAAAGAAGAAAAGGGGATATGATATAGATATGATAGGATAAACGAATACATTATTGAATCTACTCTTAAAGAGTAGCAACTTGTTTGAAATGTTTTACATTGCTATGGATTTTAGTTTATTAATACAAACTTAAAGTTAACTTTGTTATACTGTATGTATATTTCTACTCTTGTTTAAGGTTATGTTTGTACAGTTCATTTGAAATTGTAGTGTATAATTAAGAAATGCAGATTAATAATTAGTCATCTATGATAATCACATTTATAGTCATGTTAAGTTTTCTAGCTTTACACAGATACATTTCAATTAGGTAGGTGGTCTTCAAACACTTCAAAGACCTACAGAATATGGCATTTAAAATGTTTTAAGAACTTTGACCTTCTGGACATTGAGACATGTCTGCTCCTGGCAGCACCAACATACTTTAGTGAAGATAATAGTCATTGAAGAAACTCATTATGGCGTTTACTTTCTTTATGTCAAAAGATAGTCACTGGGCAAAAATGTGCCCTTGCATAGACTGCTTGACAGTATGTTGTATTAAGTGGACATGCAGGACCCATAGGAAGGTAACCACTGAACTTTGCAAGACAAGATGGTTCTTCAGGTTTCTGCTTCACAGAGGAGACTGCCAAATAGTCTACAGGAACCAAGGAGAAGCAACTAAAAAACTTTAGACCTATAGGCTGAAGATGGATGTCTCAACATTACAGAGGAACTTTAGGTAGCTATTGAGGCAGCCAGCTGTCTCTGTCATTCTAGATTTTTTTGGAAGTTGCTTACAATGTACTTCCTGTTAACTTAGATAATAGTATATCCTTCTGAGGTCTTTGATGTAGATGAAGACTGGATAGTTATAATTATATTTTTCCTCAGTCATGATGAAAGATAAATTAGATATGAAACTTCAGACTCACAAATATAGGACAGATGATAGAATATTTTCTTTAATTTTGCAAAATACAAATAGACTAGATATTGTAACTGTAATTCTTGTTTGATAACTGTTTTGTCATATGTAATTTTACTATGTTAAAGTTAAAACCTTTCTCTTTGATTAGACAGAAAAGGGAAAGTGCTGTGGGATATCGTTCTATATGCTGTGAATTGTGTTGCTCTGATTGGTTGATAAATAAAATGCTGATTGGCCAGTAACCAGGTAGGAAGTATAGGCAGGCAAACAGATAAGGAGAATTCTGGGAAGAGGAATGGTTGAGTCAGGGGTTGCCAGCCAGACAAAAGAAGAAGCAAGATGACAAGACAGAACTGAGAAAAGGTACCAAGCCTAGTGGCTAAACATAAATAAGAATTATGGGTTAATTTAAGTGTAAGAGCTATTCAGTAATAAGCCTGAGCTAATGGCCAAGCAGTTATAAATAATATAAGCCACCATGTGTTTAGTTGGGAGACACAAATGGGAGAAATTTGTCCCAACTGATGGCCATCTGGGACACAGGAAACCTTCCAACTACAGCACACATCTGTGATTATAGGTCACATTTTTACTGAAAATGAAGACTTCACACATATTCTACTTCTTAAACTATACTATAATTAGTATGTTAGTTTGATTTAACTCTGATTTTAATTAATCTTTGGGAGAATATTTACCTACTGTTAAGGAATTATGGCAATGAGTAATTTTTACATTGAGACAATGTCTCACTGTAGTTCTAGATGTTCTGAAAGTCACTATATAGATAAGGCCAGCCTCAAACTCACAGAAATCCACCTGCCTCTGCCTTCTGAGTGCTGAGATTAAAGGTGTGCACCACCCTGTTAAGTGTTAACTTTTATATTCATGTAGGTTAATGATACCATAACAACCAAGTTTTCTTTTCTTCATTCTGCTCAATATCATAGTGTGAGCTACAAAATTCTTTGGTCACATAGACCAAACCAAATACATCTCTAGAGAAAATAATTCTGTAGCCATATGATCCTTCCAAATTACCATGTTTTTGCAACCTCTCTTGGTCAGCAGCCTCTTGAGGTATATATAATTAGCGTCTTATCTCCCTAATGGAATGTTCCATGTGGCGCTTTATTTGAGAGGATATAGAGAAACCTGACTCTGCCAACATGCTGTTGTTATTATTCAGGTAAAATGGATGGATGGAAATAAACCTAACAAAGCTTCAGTGACTTATTCTCAGATGTTAGTTTGTGCTTGAATCTGCTGTGGACATGAGTCACACTCTAAAGTGCATGAGGAAGATGAGCAAAGTAGAGAACAGCCAGGAAAAGGACTTGAATAGCATTGGAGAATAGTTGTTAGACACCAACTGAAGTATTGGAAAAGGCTAAGCAACTGACTGCCTTTGAGCCAGAACCACATTGTAAATGTCCCTGAGAAGCCAAACAACCTTGCAGCATTTTCCACTAAGTTTATGCCATAATTAATCATCCTATGCTCACTGAAGATTGATTGAATGAATGATATAATATTCTATGAACTGCTAAGGAAAATATAAAAATACATTTAAATAAAAAGGAAAAATTTGTATGTTTCTCTTCATTTTTAAAAATAGGTGAGTATTAACTATTTGCCTTCTATGAATCATTTGGTGAGTATTTTGTAAACAGAAGCAAATTTTTAGAAATTTTTGTTTTCTAGATTGGAAGAATGTTATAAATACCTGATCAGAAGTAAATTTTAACATGATACCAACAGTCCTAATGTTGAAAACAGACATTCTGATTGAATGGCATTTCTAAATCTTAAAATAAAATGCAACTTAAAAATATCAATTTAATTTATTTTTCTTGTTTTCATCTGCACTTTATAGTTGGAATTTTTGTATTCATTAGGTTCCGATCAGTAATCTGATCAGAAAGAATGTAAAGAGGTATGAGGTGCATTTTCACATAAATATTTATTTGAAAAGAATACAGGATTATTTATATTTCTCAAACTATTAAATAACTGTAATGATGATCTTAAGTTAGGAGATTTTAAATTTCCTTGGATATAAGAAAGGCTTTGAAAAAAATGTGCAAAGTGAAAATACAGATAGATTCAATTGAGGGAGTTAAATTCCAAATTGAAAATTGTTTTATGTGTAATTTTTGTAAGCTTTACTACTTTTTTCTTCCCAATTATATACCAACATTTCAAATTTCATAATCCCTTTTAGATTTCCTTTTATTCTTAATTATTTATTTCTTTATTTTAGGTTTTTGAACTTTGAGAATAATTTTACTTGAGTTTAGAAAAAAAATACCCCAGGGAATGCAAGGTATAAATCTTAGCAGCAGGAGAGACAGGAGAATATCTATCTATCTATCTATCTATCTATCTATCTATCTATCTATCTATCTATCATCTATCTATCTATCTATCATCTATCTATCTTTAATCTATCATCTATCGAGCCTATGAGTTGAGCTAGCATGAAGGTCAGACACATATGATGAGTTCTTTATAGAAAGAGCAAAAAAGAACAAAGAACCTGAGAAAGCATCCTTAGATTGCATTTATAGAGAGAAAGGTTAAAAGCAAATACTACAATTCATTTGCTCTATTACTTCATAGCTTTATGCAATCCCTTTGCCTATCTTTTCATTTATACTATCATATATATTTTATTTGCTTTTCATCAACTCAAACACACTGTTTTACATTTTTCTTTTCTGTTTACTTACATTCTCTCTCATCACATCCTGTCATCAGCAGTTTCCCTTCTCTCCCTTCAACTCCTCTCTCCCTCAGATCAACTTCTCCTCTGTTTCCCTAAAAAAAAGCAGGTCTCCCAGGGATATCCACTGAACATGGCCACTGAACAAGATACAATGAGACTGGGCACAAACACTGATATCACAGCTGTATGTGGCAACCCAGTGGGAAGAAAAGGGTCTCAAGTGCAGGCAGGAGAGTCAGAGACACACCCCATTCCCACTCTGGGGGGGGGTCCCACAAGATAACCAAGCTACATAACCCAAGGTTTATGCAGAGGACCTGGCTCAGACCCATACAGGGTCTTTGTTTGCTGCTTCAGTCTCTGTGAGTCCCTGTAAGCCTTGCTTAGTTGATGCTGTGGACCATGTTCCCATGGTATCCTTGTCCATCCTCTCTGGCTCCTAAAATTCCCTTCTACCTCTTCTTAAGGGTTCCCCTAGTGTTTGGCTGTGGCCATCAGCTTCTGGATGGTGTTCCTCTGATGACACTTGGGCTAGCCCCTGATCTATAAATATAGCATACAGCAGAATATCAAATTAAGAATCATTTCATTCACTTTTTTTTTAAAGTTGCCAGTCCTATTTGGCTGTATCCTGGGTTTCTGGGCTGTTCTGCCTCTGGTTCCTGGACATCCAGGCAGTGTCAGGCATGACAAAGGCCTCAAGTTGGACCAGTCACTGCTTGGCAACTTCCATAGGTTCTGCACCACCATCACCCCAGCACATCTTGCAGGCAGGACAGATTGTAGGTCAAAGGTTTTTTGGCTGGGTTGATGTTCCGGTTCCACTGCTATGAGCCTTGCCTGGTTATAGAAGATGGCCAGTTGGGCTCCACATCTCAAATCATCAGAAGACTTTGCTAAGGTCACTCTTGCAGATTCCTGTGAGTTTCCAGGAATTGCCCTCATGCTCCCCTAATTCTGGTTTTCTTTCCTAGTAATTTCTCCCTCTATTCCTCCCACTGCTCTGCCTGATCCTTCCTGTTCCCAGGCCACCTGTAAATCTATCCTACTTTCCCTCCTCAGGGGGATTCATACATCTCCTTTGACCCCTCCTGGTTACTTAGCCTCTCTGGGTCTGTTGCTTGTAGCATGATTACCATTTACCTAACACCTAATGCCCAGTTATAAGTGAGTACATACATACCATGTTTGTCCTTATGGGTTTGGGTTGCCTCATTCAGGATGATTTTTTCTATTTCTATCCATTTGCCTGCAAATTTCATGATGTCATTGTTTTTAACATCTGAGTAATACTTCATTATGTAAATGTAACACATCTTTTGATCCATTATTCAGTTGAGGGACATTTATGTTGATTCCAGTTTCTGGCTATTATGAATAAAGTTGCAATCAATATGGTTGAGCAAGTCTCCTTGTGGTATGATGGAACATCCTTTGGGTATATGCCCAAGAGCGGTATAGCTGGGTCTTGAGGTAAATTATTTCCAGTTTTCTGAAGAACTTCCATATTGACTTCCATATTGGCTTTACAAGTTAGTACTCCCATTAGCAATAGAAGAGTGTTCCCTTGATCCACAGCATGAGCTGTGTTTTTGATCTTAGATATTCTGAGAGGTGTAAGATGGAATCTCCTAGTAGTTTGATTTTCATTTCCCTGATAGTTAAGGATGTTTAACATTCTCTGTTTCTATCCAGTGCATATTTATAGCTTTTCTGCATCTAAAGCTTGAGATACCCTGATGAGAAGACAGATGTAGGATTCAACCATGTAGGGGTTGCTGTGTAATTGAGATATTAATCAATGAATCTAATTTGTACTGAGTACTAAACAGATACAGACTTCTATGAGAACAATTGTGATGTTCACATTTGAAATTTCATTATATGGTCACTAAAATGATGTGAATAATGTAATGTATTACTGAATGGGTTATAGTATATTTTGAAATGTATTTTGGACATGGCAGTGTGATGTCCTCTGCTTATTGGTATTCATTAATATTTTTCAGTAATTTATCTCATGAGTTGGTCACTATTATGAACAAAAGGAAGGAAAAAATCATGGATATTGTTAGTATTTATTGGGCATTCACAAATGGAGCACCTATCTATTGAGGACATGATTGTGTTTATGGTCAATCCACCCTTATCCTGCCCAATCCTTGCCAAATACATGATTCTGATCTTTATTTCATTCCTATAACTTAACTGAATTAACCATTTAAATTTGTTTAAACAGAAATAAATCACAAGGTCAAGGGTTTCAGTATCTTTTTTGGTAATAGACATACATGGCTGAAACCATGAGCTTCATCATGGGTCCTGAATCCAGAGCCCAGATGTATGCTGCTTTTTCTCTAAACGAAACTAAAACTACAATATAATATGAATAAATCTTTTTTTATAGAATTATGGACAAAGTACCCATATGTGATACTGTCTTTGAGAAGTTAGCATCCAGATCATGTGACATACACTCTATTGGCAATAATTATGTTCACACCCAGGCTTCATGGACTAATGGCCTGGAAGAGTGTAAATGTTGATATTTGAGTTTTATTGTAATGTCAAAATTTCTAGAGAAATTTCTCAATACTTACAATTTGTGTACCTCACATGATGCACACCAGTATCTGGTGTTTCATAGACTTATCCCTTCTCTGTGAATCTTTTTTCTTTTAAAATTTTTTAAAATTAAATTTACATATCAACACAGATTCTCCTCTCATCCCTCTTCCTGCTTTCCCCTGCCTCCCCCACATGCCCTCCCCAACAGGATAAGTTCTCCCATGGGGGAACTGCTTAGCCTGGTACATTCATTTGAGGAAGGGCTAAGGGCCTCTCCATTTTATCAGGTTGAGGAAGGTGTCTGACCATAGGTAATGGGATCCAGAAAGCTGGCTCATGCACCAGGAGTAGATCCTGATCACATTGCTAGGGGACCCTTCAAACAGACCCCACTACACAACTGTCTCCTGTATGCAGAGAGTCTAGTCTGGTCCCATGCAGGTCATATCCCTTTTCATTGTTTCAGAGAAAGAAGACATGCATTGGTGTACCTATATTTGGATCATAAGTTAACTCAAAGAATGAAAGAAATGCTAATGGTATAAAGGATGATGTTATATTTTAGTTAACATTTGATAACCTTGAAGTTAAACATTTTTTGGAGATATGATGAAGTAAAGGCTTATATGTTAGAGTAAAACTCTGTAATATTCCAGAATGGAAGCAATATTGAAAAGACCTGAAACTTTTTTTTAATTGGTATTTGGCAGAACCAGGTTATAAAGAAAAATGAAAGAACTTAGATTTTAGTTGATATTTTTTATGTTGACTGGCTCCATGTCACAAGGACTATCTCTGTATTAAGTAGGTTATTAAATTTAGAAGCTTTCATGGAACATAACATTATACCATGACTGCCACCACCGACTGTGTATGATCACAATCTAAAAATTTAGGAATAAAAGCACTTTCATCCTTTATCTTTTACAGAAGTTTAATTAACAAATACATATATGTATTTATGGTGTTTAAAGAGATGTTTTAATACATGGTAACTAAAGGCAGCTAAATAACATTCACCTCATATACCTATTTGTGCTATTAACATTGAAAATCTTAGCAGTATTCAAGTATGTGACTAAAATAAGAGCTTATTTTAAACCACAGTCACCATGCTGTATAAGAAATCTCTAGGAGATCATCTTGTTTAACTGAGTATTTTTCTCTTTTGACAAATACCTTCCCTTTTCCCCTTCTCACCCCACGTAACTTGCTTATGGCACACCACTGTATTTTCTTCTTCTATGAACGTAGCGTTTTTTGGTATTTACTTGATTAATTTTTTCATAAATATATTTTGATCATACTCTTTCCCCTCCCCTAATTCTTCCCAGATTCTCCACAGAATACTACCTACCCAACTTTGTGTTCTGTCTCTCAAAAAAAAAATCTGAAAAACAAACAACTTGAAAAGACAAAACCCACCAAAACAAAACTTAGTAAAGAAAAACCAACAAACCACCCATCCACCCACCCATCAACCCAACCAACCAACCAAAAACTAAACAAACAAAGCACACAAAATGAGTACATTTTGCACTGGCCAACTTTTCCTGAGCATGGAGCCTACCTTGGAGTGCAGCTGATATCTCCTCCATTGGACAAAACTAAGACTCTTCCAGCAGGTATGCATTCAAAATAGCTTCTTGATTAGGTGCAGAATCTTGTCTACTTCTCTTCTCAGTGCTGGGAATTTGTCTGGCTTGAACTTTTGTAGGACCTGTGCATACTATCACAGTCTCTGTGAGTTCAACTGTGTATCATCCTGGTTTTGTCTGGTCCTGAGGTCACCCACCACCTCTGACTCTTACAACTTTTTGACCTTCTCTTCCTGGCTTCTTTATGTTTCATTTCCGCTGAGATCTTTCAATAACTGTCTCCATGACTTTATTTTCACTTACCACTATGACTTCCAGGCTTGTCATGCAATTACAAAATACAGAATTCCTTCTTTTAAGGTTATAGAATTCCTTCTTTTAGGGTTACAGAATAGTCTGGGGTGCTTGTATGTATGTATGTTATGCATGCATCTATCAATGAAGGCAGATTGTTCACATACAATGTTTATGGATAATGGCATAATATAAATGAAAATGATAATTTTGACTTGATAATGTCATTTCTTCAGGATATATATATACCCTGAAGTAGAGAATTTCTCTATCAAATGATAGTTATTCTTTAGTCTTTCCTATCTTTTCTCTTCTCTTCTTCTTCACCTTACACTCTGTGCTCTTTTCTTTTTGTTTTGTATTATTGAGGACTAATCTCAGGGTCTTATATATGTTAGGTAAATGTAAAGTTATTGTGCTACCAATCCAGTATATTTTAAAAATTTTGATGACATTACATTATTTTTTTAGTGGGTATATTAATTAATATTCTCATTAAAAATTTATAATGATGCCCTTTTTTAAAAGAATTATTTCTAAAAATTTTATGTGTATTTACATCTATGTATATGTCATGTGTGGACAGGTGCCTGTGGAGGCCAGACAAAGGCATTGGATCCTCTGGACTTGGAGTTACAGGTAGCTGTAAGCTGCTTGATGAGAATGCTGGTAACCACACTTGTGTTTTTATGAAGGGCAGAAAGTGCTCCTAAGTACTGAGTCAAATCTCTAGTCCCTTTAAAACCTCCCAACCTTGTTATCTTTTGATTTCTTTTTACAAAATATTTTTTCACATGTGTCAAGTCATAGTTCATAATAGTTTTAATTTATAATACTCTTATGATTGCTCATGTTCAGCACTTATCCATATCTGTTTGTTTGACTTTAGGCTAGTTGTTATGCTGGAATAAAAATAGGCTTCCATAACTTGAGGGTTCTCCTATTCTGTAAATACAATTGTAATTTACAGTTTCTCCCATTTTCTCCTTCAGGTAACATTGCCAACCAAGCCAATGGAAGGTGTAAATCAGTCTGTGGTGTCAGAATTTGTGTTCCTGGGACTCACCAACTCTTGGATTATCCAACTATTCCTTTTTGTGTTCTCCTCCATATTTTATGTAGCAAGCATGATGGGAAACTCTCTCATAGTGTTCACTGTGGTTTCTGACTCTCACCTACACTCTCCCATGTACTTTCTGTTGGCGAATCTCTCCTTCATTGATTTGGGTGTTTCTTCTGTCACTTCCCCCAAGATGATTTGTGACCTGTTCAGAAAACACAAAGTCATCTCCTTTAGAGGTTGTGTCACTCAAATCTTCTTCATCCATGTCATTGGTGGTGTGGAGTTGGTGCTGCTCATAGCCATGGCCTTTGACAGGTATGTGGCAATATGTAAGCCTCTCCATTACTTGACCATTATGAGCCCAAAGATGTGCATCTTGTTTTCAGTGGCCTCCTGGGTGGTTGGCCTTATGCATTCTCTGTTTCAACTGGCTTTTGTAGTAAACTTACCTTTCTGTGGACCAAATGTGTTGGACAGCTTCTACTGTGACTTTCCCAGATTCATCAAACTTTCTTGCACAGACACACACAGACTAGAATTACTGGTCTCAATCAATAGTGGATTTATGTCAGTGGGTTCCTTCTTCATACTGATCATTTCCTATATTGTCATCATAATCACTGTTCAAAAACACTCTTCAAGTGGTTCCTCCAAGGCTTTGTCCACACTTTCAGCTCCATGTGACTGTGGTGGTCTTATTCTTTGGTCCTGTGATGTTTTTCTATACATGGCCTTCTTCTTCCACACACTTGGATAAGTTTTTGGCCATATTTGATGCAATTGTCACTCCTTTTCTGAACCCTGTGATCTATACATTGAGGAACCAAGAAATGAAAATGGCAATGAAGAGAGTATTGAACCAGTTGCTGGGTTATAGACAAACAATTAAACACTTGACCTGTGAACAATCTTAACTGAGCATAGAAGTTTATTGTTAATCAATCTCTGAGGATAATATTGCTTTGTCTATTTCAATATGCTTATTTATAATATATATGCTATTTTGTTTTATACTTAACAATAAGGGACAACATTTATGAAAGCACAAAATACATTATAAGTTTAATGAAGCTCAATTGCTTAGGGATAATACCTACATGATGTAAACTCTTAGACATAAAGAAGATGAATGTTTATTTTAAGGTCCTCAGAACAGGAAAAACTCTCTCCTTTAAAAATATTTATTTGCATTTTAAGGTTATGTTTGTATGTGTGTGTCTTTACACATGTAAGTGCATGTCCCTCTGGAGTCTAGGAGAGGGCATTGGATATGCTGATGGGGAGTTATAGGTTGTTTTGAAGCATCTGAATTAGGTGTTGGGAACCAATCTTGGGTCATCTAAAAGGGTAGTGCATGCCCTTAAAAGGTGAGGCATCTCTCTAGACTGTCTCTGTTTTTGAATGGAACCGTTTGTGATAAGCAGTGACTTCTTGTTATATTCCACAGAACATTTATATAAGAATTATTGAGCTAGGTCATTTTTCTCCCATGTGTGCACCTTGCATACTGCCTGTTTATCTCTTGTCTTTTCCAGTTATAGAAGGAAGTTAAAATTTTTGAGTGCACATCAGAGTCTTACATATGTATGTGCTTCAGTAGGAACTGTATGAGTTATGTTTGGAAAAACAGAAAGGTGTCAAGGAAGCATGTTGATTTTTTTCTGCTGACTATAGTATACTACTCAAAGACATTTAATATGATTTACCTTTTCTTCTCATTTTCATCTTAGTTTTAAATTTTGTCTTTCCATACCACTGCAAGAGAAGTTTGGGTGATATTTGGATGGATGGTATTCTTGTTTTATAGGTTGATGCAATGTTAGAATCAAAACCAATATACATTTCTTGTGTCATGCTGGTGCTCTACACATTTATGGGATCACTAATATTCTGAGTTTTCTTCCAACAGGACACATGGGATATATAAACAATTTTACAACAGTTAATCAAAAGAAGCCTAAGAAAATATCCCAAAGCAGCAGAAATTAATCAGTATTACTTTTTATTAATAGCCTGAATAATTCATTTAAAAAATACAGACTAAAGTTTGGATAAGAAAACAGGCTCCATCTTTCTGCTGCCGCTGAGAACACACCCTAACATTAATAATAGACACCACCTCATGGTAAAAGGATGGGAAAAGGTATTTTAACCTAGGGAAATATGACATATGTAGGCATAGCTATTATAACATCTGATGAAATAGATTTCATGTCAAAATTAGTCAGAGAGATAAGGAGGGTCACTTCATATTCATCAAAAGAAATACAACAAGAGGCTATTACAATTCTAAGCATATACACACTAAACACAGGAGAACTCAATTTATAAAAGAAAAACTATTATTCCTAAAACCACAGGTTAACCACAATATAGTGATAATGGGTGACTTTAATAGCCCACTCTAGTCAATAAGTAGGTCATTAGGACGAAAAAAAAAAAAAACCCAGAGAAAATCTGAAGTTAAATGACATCATAAACCAAATAGACTTAACAGATATCTACCATATGTTCTACCTCAATACTAAACAACACACATAATTCTCAGCAGGGCATGGAGCTTTCTACAAATCTGACCATACATTAGAATGCAAAGCGTGTTTCAAGACATGTAGAAAAGCTGAAATAACATCTTACATTTTATCTGACCACAATGATATAAGGTTTTATATGAACACCAGTGGATTCCATAGAAAGCATACAAGTTCATAGAGACTAAACAACACACTACTGAATAATAATTGACTGAAGAAAGAAGTTGAGAAAGAAATTTAAAATATTCTATAATTGAATGTAAATGAAAACACAGTATGCAAAAATGTGGAGCATAATGAAGGTAGTCAAAATAGGTAAATTTAGAGCACTATGTACCTATTCAAAAATTTGACATATATCAAATGAACAACTTAATGATGTATTTGAAGGCCTTTGGAAATAGAGAACAAATAACTTACCCAAACAGTAGGTGGGAAGAGATAATCAAACACTGGCTGAAATAAACAAAATAGAAAGGAAAAATCAATAAAATGAAGAATTAATGAAATGGAGCCATTTCTTTGAAGAAGTTAACAAGATTGATAAACTTTAGGCAACTTAAGTAAAGTAAAGAAAAGAGGATCATTATTACTAAAATTAGAGATTAAATGAAATATATTACAAGACTAGAAACACTGAAGAAATACTTAAAAAAAACCCTATATTCTACCAAACCGGAAATTATAAAAGAAATTTGTGAATTTCTAGATATATATGATCTGCCAAAGCCAAATCGATATGAAATAAGTATTTTACACAACCATAACATCCATTTGAGCTAGAATCAGTAGTTAAATGTTTTCAAACTAAAAAAAAAAAAAAAAAAAAAGGCCATAGAAAGATTGGTTCAGCATAGAATTCTCCAGACCTTTAAAGATCAAACACCAATACTTTTCAAGTTATTATGTAACACAGAAAATGAAGGAACATTTCTAGGTTCTGTTTCTGAATGCAGTGTTACCCTGATATCAAGACCAGACAAAGACCCAATAACAAAAAGGAAAAAGATAATTATAGCCCAATCTCTGCTGAACATTTAGATTCACAATGGGCGGCAGAAATACTAGTGTATTTACCAAACAGCAAATCAGTAGATTTGTAAACCAAATGCCACACTCTCAGAACTGCACTGTATCTCATCCCTTAGCATATATGTATGCTTTTTTTGTTTTTAAATTAGTACATTGTCTTTTCCATTTAACTAGATATACCACAATATTAGCGACCCAGTGGGTAAAAATGTGTCAGGTACATGAAAATGTAATGTGCTGTGGCTTTTCCTTCTTATTGTGGGCTCTAAAGAATGGTTTTAAACAATTTAATACTCCAGTTAGAGTAAGAAATGAAACATTTTGAAGTTATGCAATAGTGCTACATTTTCTAATGGCTACTGATGAGTAATGGAGAGTCACACAAAAAGTTCTCAACAAAAATGTTTATATACTGAATTCAAGACCTAATCCAAAAGATTATCAATTATGAATCAAGTTGGCTCCATCCCAGAGATGTATGAAATGTTCAGTGTATGTAAATTAATACATTAATAACATAGTTATAATGGTTTTTGCCTATGCATGAGCCTATGCACTTGACTCGGGAGCAGGAAAATAATATGTAAATTTTGTAAGAGAAAAGAATAATGTGCAGTGTAGAGTGTCAAATTTTCCTATATTCTGAGCATGTTCTTGCACACAAACACATGTGTTTGTGTGTGTGTGTGTGTGTGTGTGTGTGTGAACATGAATTGTAAACATATTCACACACAATGCTGGCCTGTCATCAAATTAAATAGCCACTGAAAAAGATCTGATATAGAAGTCATCCAATTATATGGGCACAGTATAGGTAGGCTTGGAAGAGAGAGGAAAACTAATATATGCAGTTATATAAAAATAGTTATAAAAATTAAAGTCTTTAAAGAGACAGTAAATGTAATATAAAAATAAGCCATATAAAGATGGAAATCATACATAGAGTCCTGGATTATATTGTCTTTGGGATTTTCAACTGCAGACATTTGATTGCAAAGGCTGCTGAATTAAATCAATATATATATATATTTTAAAGGTATCTTGACTTCAAAATTTGTGTCTAAAGATATGTTGCTTTGGAAAAGAGTTCTACTTTTGTTTCCACAGAAGATGAGTTCCTGTGGATTGCTTCCAAGCTAAGATGGTTTGATCAAGGAAGACTCCTTGAGAGGTCTTCATATGTTCCAACATCCAGATCAGCTTCAAGGCAAATGCAGCTTCAGACAATGCAGCCTCACAGACTACTCGAGTCAGGACTTGACCATATTTCTTAATTTTTTCAGGATCCCCATTAGATCGCCAGAGCTCTCATCCAGCAGGAAGTAGTATAAGAAGCTGTACCCAAGTTCCCAAAATATTGTTTATAAATGTTTATTTTTATTTAAAGTGGGTTGATTATAAATGCAATCTCTTTTTAAAGAAGAAAAGGGGATATGATATAGATATGATAGGATAAACAAATATATTATTGAATCTACTCTTAAAGAGTAGCAACTTGTTTGAAATGTTTTACATTGCTATGGATTTTAGTTTATTAATACAAATTTAAAGTTAATTTTGTTATACTGTATGTATATTTCTACTCTTGTTTAAGGTTATGTTTGTACAGTTCATTTGAAATTGTAGTGTATAATTAAGAAATGCAGATTAATAATTAGTCATCTATGATAATCACATTTATAGTCATGTTAAGTTTTCTAGCTTTACACAGATACATTTCAATTAGGTAGGTGGTCTTCAAACACTTCAAAGACCTACAGAATATGGCATTTAAAATGTTTTAAGAACTTTGACCTTCTGGACATTGAGACATGTCTGCTCCTGGCAGCACCAACATACTTTAGTGAAGATAATAGTCATTGAAGAAACTCATTATGGCGTTTACTTTCTTTATGTCAAAAGATAGTCACTTTGCAAAAATGTGCCCTTGCATAGACTGCTTGACAGTATGTTGTATTAAGTGGACATGCAGGACCCATAGGAAGGTAACCACTGAACTTTGCAAGACAAGATGGTTCTTCAGGTTTCTGCTTCACAGAGGAGACTGCCAAATAGTCTACAGGAACCAAGGAGAAGCAACTAAAAAACTTTAGACCTATAGGCTGAAGATGGATGTCTCAACATTACAGAGGAACTTTAGGTAGCTATTGAGGCAGCCAGCTGTCTCTGTCATTCTAGATTTTTTTGGAAGTTGCTTACAATGTACTTCCTGTTAACTTAGATAATAGTATATCCTTCTGAGGTCTTTGATGTAGATGAAGACTGGATAGTTATAATTATATTTTTCCTCAGTCATGATGAAAGATAAATTAGATATGAAACTTCAGACTCACAAATATAGGACAGATGATAGAATATTTTCTTTAATTTTGCAAAATACAAATAGACTAGATATTGTAACTGTAATTCTTGTTTGATAACTGTTTTGTCATATGTAATTTTACTATGTTAAAGTTAAAACCTTTCTCTTTGATTAGACAGAAAAGGGAAAGTGCTGTGGGATATCGTTCTATATGCTGTGAATTGTGTTGCTCTGATTGGTTGATAAATAAAATGCTGATTGGCCAGTAACCAGGTAGGAAGTATAGGCAGGCAAACAGATAAGGAGAATTCTGGGAAGAGGAATGGTTGAGTCAGGGGTTGCCAGCCAGACAAAGAAGAAGCAAGATGACAAGACAGAACTGAGAAAAGGTACCAAGCCTAGTGGCTAAACATAAATAAGAATTATGGGTTAATTTAAGTGTAAGAGCTATTCAGTAATAAGCCTGAGCTAATGGCCAAGCAGTTATAAATAATATAAGCCACCATGTGTTTAGTTGGGAGACACAAATGGGAGAAATTTGTCCCAACTGATGGCCATCTGGGACACAGGAAACCTTCCAACTACAGCACACATCTGTGATTATAGGTCACATTTTTACTGAAAATGAAGACTTCACACACATTCTACTTCCTAAACTACACTATAATTAGTATATTAGTTCGATTCTTTGGGAGAATATTTACCTATTATTAAGGAATTATAGCAATGAGTAATTTTTACATTGAGACAGTGTCTCGCTGCACCTCTAGATGTTCTGAAAGTCACTATGTAGATAAGGCCAGCCTCAAACTCACAGAAATCCACCTGCCTCTGCCTTCTGAGTGCTGAGATTAAAGGTGTGCACCACCCTGTTAAGTGTTAACTTTTATGTTTATGTAGGTTAATGATACCATAACAACCAAGTTTTCTTTTCTTCATTCTGCTCAATATCATAGTGTGAGCTACAAAAATTCTTTGGTCACATAGACCAAAACAAATACGTCTCTAGAGAAAATAATTCTGTAGCCACATGATCCTTCTAAATTACCATGTTTTTGCAACCTCTCTTGGTCAGCAGCCTCTTGAGGTATATATAATTAGCGTCTTATCTCCCTAATGGAATGTTCCATGTGGCACTTTATGTGAGAGGATACAGAGAAACCTGACTCTGCCAACATGCTGTTGTTATTATTCAGATAAAATGGATGGATGGAAATAAACCTAACAAAGCTTCAGTGACTTATTCTCAGATGTTAGTTTGTGCTTGAATCTTCTGTGGACATGAGTCACACTCTAAAGTGCTTTAGGAAGATGAGTAAAGTAGAGAATGGCCAGGAAAAGGACTTGAATAGCACTGGAGAATAGTTGTTAGACACCAACTGAAGTATTGGAAAAGGCTAAGTAACTGACTGCCTTTGAGCTAGAACCATATTGTAAGTGGCCCTGAGAAGCCAAACAACCTTGCAGCGTTTTCTACAATGTTTATGCAATAATTAATCATTCTATGCTCACTGATGATTAATTGAATGAATGATATAATATCATATGAACTGCTAATATAAAATACATATAAATTAAAAGGGAAAATTTGTAGTTTTCTTTTCACTGGCTTTTAAAAATAGGTGAGTTTGAACTACCCACCTTCCATGAAATATTTGGTGATTATTCTGTAAAACAGAACCAAATTTATCAGAAATTTTCATGTTTTCCAGGTTGAAAATGTATTATAGATACTTGACCAGAAGTAAATTTTAACATGAGACCAAGAGTCTCAATGCTGAAAACAGATGTTCTGATAGAAGTAATTTTTAATTTTAAAATAAAATAGTACTTAAAAATACCAAAAGTTTAGTTTCTTGTTTTCATCTTGGTTTATAGTTAGAGTTACTGTATTCATTTTATTCTGATCATTGATCTTATCAGTGAGACTTTATAGAGGTATGAGGTGACTTTTACCTAATTGTTTATTTGAAAAGGATATAGAACTATTTACATCTCCCAGACTACTGAATAGATGTAGTTATGTTCTTAAGTTAGGAAGGTCCAAATTTGGTCAGGTTTCCTTGAGTTTAAGAAATGTTTTGATGAAAGATCTGCATAGTGAAATTATAGACAGATTTAACAGATGTAGGTAAGTTCATAATTCAAACATTTTATGCCTAATTTACAGTAAGCTTCCTCATTTTCCTTCCCTGTTATATACCAGCTTTTCAAATTTCATAGTCTTTATATGTGCATTCTACATGATCTAGATCTAGATTTCCTTTTGTTCTTATTTATTTCTTTATTATCAATTTTTGAAGGTTGAGAATAATTTTATTACTGTTTAGAAGAAAAATACCCCAGGGAGGGCAAGTTGTTTTTTTTGTTTTGTTTTGTTTTGTTTTAATCTCAGCAGCACTTTAGGGGAGGAAGGAGGAAAAAGAGAAGCAAAAGAAGGATAGAGACTGAGAAAGAAAGAAGGATAGAGATAGAGGTGTGTGTGTGTATGAGTGTGTGTGTGTGTGTGTGTGTGTGTGTGTGTGTGTGTGTGTGAGAGAGAGAGAGAGAGAGAGAGAGAGAGAACTGACTTAAACTTTTATTGAACACTAAGCATACATATGCTATTCCATGAGAGCAAATGCACTAATTTTACATATAAAAATGTTGCGTTTTTTTGTTGCTAAAATGATGTGAAGTAATGTGTTACTGAATGGGGGATAGTACATTTTGAAACATATTTTGGGAATGGTACTGTGATGCACTCTGCTTATTCATGTTCATTACTGTCTTTGAGTAATTTATCTCATGAGTTGGTCACTATTATGAGCAAGAGAAATAGGAAGAAAGGCACTGATATTATAAACATTTATTAAGCATCCACAAAGGGAGCACCTATCTATTGTGGACATGATTGTGTCTATGTCCATCCCACCCTCTCTTGCCCGCTTCTTGCCGAATACCTGATTCTGATCTTTGTTTCATTCCTATAACTTAACTGAAGCAATCATTTAAATTTGTTTAAACAGAAATAAAAAAAAGGTTGGGGGTTTCAGTATCTTTTCTGATAGTAAACAGTCCATAGCTGATTCATCATGGATCCGGAATCCAAAGCCCTCATGTTGTCTACTATGCTGATTCTTCTCTAAATAAAATGAAACTACAGTATAATATGATAAATATTTTTACAGAGTTATGAAAAAGTATACTTACATGATTTTTTTGTGTATATGTATGTGTCTTTGTAATCCATGTGTCTACCAGTGTTCAATAAACAGAGATTGTTCATCATAATATTAATTTTTATGCATAATGGTACAATGAAAAGGGGAAAACATATTGACAGGATAATGTTTTCTTCTGGATATATACCCTTAAGGTAAGGATTTCCATATTATATGGTAGTTCTATTTTAATCATTTGTATCTTTTCTCTTGTCTTCTTTTTTCTACCTTATAACCTCCCCCCACTTCTCTTTTTGTTTTGCACTGTTAAGAATAAACCCAGGGTCTTAAATATGTTAGACAAGCACACCAATACTGTGCTGCAAATATAGTCTATACTCTAGTTTTTGAAAACTTTCCATACTTTTTTCTTTAATGGATGTGTTAATTTATACTGTCATCAACCATCTGTAAGAATATTCTCTTTATAAAGGTTCATTTAAAAATCATGTATATGTGTCTTTGTGCCTAAGTTGATGCTCCATATTTATGGAAATGTCAGGGAAACCAAGAAGTGTCATTAGGTCCCCTGGAACTAGAACTGTAGACCACTGTCAGTTACTTGACGTGGATGCTAAGAACGAAACTGGGGTCTTTTGGAAGAATAGCAAGTGCTCTTTACTGATGAGTTATCTCTCCAGGCCCTAATATCCTTTTTAAAAATCCATCAAACCTTTTTATTTTTCATTTTTTGATGAAAGCTTTTGTTACAGGTGTTAAGAATTTTCTGATTATTAATTATGTACAGAACTTACATCTCTCACATTACTCACTTAAAAGTTAGTTGCAATGTTATAGTAAAAACAGGCTTTCATAATTTGGAGATTATCCTATTTATAATATTAATAGTTTCTCACATTCCCTCCTTCAGGTAGCACTGCCAACAAAGCCAATGGAAGGAGTGAATCAATCTGTTGTGTCAGAGTTTGTGTTCTTGGGACTCACCAACTCTTGGGACATCCAGTTATTCCTTTTTGTGTTCTCCTCCATCTTTTATGTAGCAAGCATGACAGGAAACTCCCTCATTGTGTTCACTGTGGCTTCTGACCCTCACTTTCACTCTCCCATGTACTTTCTGTTGGCCAATCTCTCCTTCATTGACTTGGGTGTTTCTTCTGTTATTTCCCCCAAGATGATGTATGATCTGTTGAGAAAGTGTAAAGTCATCTCCTTTAGAGGTTGTGTCACTCAAATCTTCTTCATCCACTTCATTGGTGGTGTGGAAATGGTGCTGCTGATAGCCATGGCCTTTGACAGGTATGTGGCCATATGTAAGCCTCTCCATTATCTGACTATTATGAGCCCAAAGATGTGCATCTTGTTTTCAGTAGCTTCCTGGGTTGTTGGCTTTATGCATTCTCTGGTTCAATTGGCTTTTGTAGTAAACTTACCATTCTGTGGACCAAATGTGTTGGACAGCTTCTACTGTGACTTTCCTAGGTTCATCAAACTTGCTTGCATAGACACATACAGACTGAAATTACTGGTCTCAGTCAACAGTGGATTCATGTCTGTGGGCTCCTTCTTCATACTGATCATTTCCTATATTGTCATCATAATCACTGTACAAAAACACTCTTCAAGTGGTTCCTCCAAGGCTCTGTCCACACTTTCAGCTCATGTGACTGTGGTGGTCTTATTCTTTGGTCCTGTGATGTTCATCTATACATGGCCTTCTTCTTCCACACACCTGGATAAGTTTCTGTCCATATTTGATGCAATTGTCACTCCGTTTCTGAACCCTGTGATCTATACGTTCAGGAACCAAGAAATGAAAATGGCAATGAAGAGAGTATTGAACCAGATGCTGGGTTATAGACACACAATTAAACACTTGACCTGTGAACAATCTTAACTGAGTATAGGTGTTCATTGTTAAACAATTTCTGAGAAAAAGATTTCCTTACCTGTTTTGACATTTATTTATATTAATATTTGTGCTATTTTGTCTTATACTTAGTAAGCAACGACAATATCCCATTTATTTATATAGTAAAAACATAATGAATCGAAATTCCTTCAGAATAATATTTCCCTGAAGAAAGCTATTAGACAAAGAAGAGTGAATGTTGCTTTAAGGTCTTCAGATAAAGGGACACTTATTACTCTTATTTCAAATAATTAATTCTATTAAATTATGTGTATGTATATGCTAAATGCAAGTGCCCCAAATAATTGTAAGAGGAATTAAAAAAATACCACATAATTTTGTTAGTATCTATTTGGCTTCATCCATAGGGTGGTTCAACATGCTAAAATCAATAAATGTGATTGACCACATAAATAGCCTCAGAGTCAGAAATTGTAACATCATCTCTGTAAATGGAGAGACAGCCTTTGACATAATTAATTATTTTATGGTAAAAATCATGAATAAGCTAGCGTTAGAAAGAAGCAATCTCAATATAATAAAAGCTGTACCCTATAAATCTATAATCAACATGCTCAACTGAGAAAAAAATTTGAAGCACTCTACTTAAAATCAGAAGAAAAATTTCTCCTTCTCTCTGCTGTTATTCAATATAAGGATTTCATTCTTACATAGAGCAAAAAGACAACAGAAAATGCTAAAACGGTTTTGAAACTCTGAAACTGTCAGAGGAGAAAGTAGATAGTTGTATTAGTTACTTTTTTTTGTTGTTGTTGTGACAAAATACCATGACCAAAAACAACTAATGGAAGGGTTTATTTTGGCTTATGGTTCCAGAGGGGAAGTCCATGTAGCAAGGAATGCATTGCAGCGGGTGTTGCAGGAGGAAGCTGGATAATCGAATTGCCAGCCATACACAGAATGTAGAGAATGAACTGGAAGTGGGGTGATGCTTTAACTCTCAAGACCCACCTCTGAAATTGTACTCTTTAGCAAAAGTCTATATCCTACAAGTTCCATAACTCTTCAAACAGCACCACCAACTAACCAAGTATTCAAATACGTCAACCTATGAGGGCATTTCTCATTCAAACCACCACAGTAGTACATTATATGATACAGGCTAGGAAATATTTGCTAAATAGGACTCTAGTTGCTTAGGAAATAAAGCCAACAACTGGCAAATGGGTCTTTATGAAATTATAACGCTTCTGTATAGCAGAGAAAATTGTCAACTGAGTAAAGAGGTAGTCTACTGCATGGGAGAAAATCTTTCTCATCTACATATCTGACAGAATATTACCATCTAGAGACTATATTAAGACCTAAAATCTCTGTGCAGAAAACAACCTAATTAAAATGGGTTGTAGAGCTAAACAGAACAATCTCAAAAGGGAAGTTGTGAAAGTTAATAAATGTTTTCCAGGATATGGCGCCTGAACTGGCCTTCTACTGTAACCAGGCTAGGATCCCCAGTGGTGAGACTGGGACACTAACCCAACCATAAAACCTTAGACACACTACCTGCCTTGCCTGCAAGATGTCCTGGGGCAATGGTGGCTTAGAGCTTGTGGGAGTGCCCAACTATTTTCTGGTCTAACCTGATGCCTAACCCACAAGAAGAAGCACATGCCCAACACTGCCTGGTGGGCCAGGAACTGGAAGCTGGATGGCTCGGACACCTGGCATAAAATCAAACATGACTAGGGAAAAAGTTAATGAAATGATTCCTAATGATATTCTGCTATACCCATAGACTATTGCCTAGCCCAGCCGTCATCAGAGAGAGGCTTCCTCTAGCAGATGATGGGAGCAGATGCACAGACCCAAAGCCAGGTGGATCTTGGGAAACCTGCAGAGGACTGGGGGGAAGGATTTGTAGGAGCCAGAGGACCCCAGGAGAACAAGGCTCACAGAATCAACAAAGCAGGGCTCACATGGGCTCACAGACATGGAAACAGTAACCGTGGGGCCTGGAGATGTCTGTACCAAGCCCTCTGCATACGTGCTATGGTTGTTTAGCTTGGAGCTTTGTGGGACACATAACAATGGGAGTGGGGGTATCTCTGACTCTTTTGCCTTTTTGTGGGGCCTCTTTCCTCTTACTGGGTTGCCTCCAGCCTTGATACGAGGGTTTGCACCTAGTCTTATTGTTTCTTGTTATAGAATGCTCTGTTGATATCCCTGGGAGGCCTGCTTTTTCCTGAAGTAAAACAGAGAAGTGGATCTGAGGGGAAGGGAGTGGGGGGCATTGGGCAGAGGGTGGGGGAGCGGAAGCTGCAGTTAGGATTTATTACATGAGGAAAAAATAAAGAAAAAGAAGCAAAAATGTTTTAAACTTTCAACATCATTAGCCACTAGAGAAGTGCAAATTAGAACTATGACGGGATTCCATCCCACTCCAGTCAGAATCATGAAAACAAATGACAATTGTTGGTGAGGATGTCAAAAAAGTAGAATCCCTATTCACTGTTATTGGGGTTATAGATGCAGTCACTGTGGAAATCAGTGTGGAGGCATCTAAAAATTACTGATTAGTGTTCATAGTGCTAGAAGGTACTATGCACAGTACTGGAGAAGAAAAGTAATCATCAGTTTCACCAAGGCACAAACCCTGTGAGTTACAGTAGTGACCTACCTGGTGTGGAATAATCCTTCTGTACATTGTGAAGATGTGTTGCTCTAATTGTTAATAAAAGCTGATTGGCTGATAGCTAGGCAGGATTTTTGGGGCAGAGAGAATGCTGGGAAGAAGGAGGGCAGAGTCAGAGGAATTTTGAGCCAGACTAGGAAGAAGCAACATGGGAAGCTCATAGATGAGGTTAATGAGCCTCAGGGTAGCACATAGATGAATAGAAATGGGTTAATTTGTTATAAGAGCTAGTCAAAAACAAGTCTATGTTATTGGCCGAGCATTTGTAATTAATTATAAGTCTCTGTGTGGTTATTTCAGAGCATCTGCTAGGATGCAGAGAAACTCCACCTACAATGGTGCCCCAAACATCCAGCATGCACATCCACATAAGACATGAGAAATCTTAAAAAAGTTTTAAACACTCAAAAATGGAGACAAATGTGCCTTCCTAGTCTCATGTACCTCATACCTGTGGGCTTGAGCCACCAGAATGAGACCTGCCAGCACACCATGAACTAAGCTGCATGGTGGATCTAAGTTTTACTCATGCAAACAGAAAAAGATTACATATAGACAGTAAGACAGATGCAGTTGAAAAAACTTTTAAACAGGTCACAGTATGATTAAAATTGTACATAGGTTTGGGAATAGTGCTAAAACATGGGACCTAAAACCTGAGAAAGCTTAAAACACATTCTAAAATGGATTAAACACAGTTTCCTAGTTGTGTCTCTCAGGCCAGCCAGGAGCTACAGTACGGTGGGTTCACAGTGGCATGTGGGCTTGAGTGCAGCATGGCAGATTTCTGCTATGGTACACAGTGGCATCTCCAAGCCGTACAGTCATGACAGATTTAGCTTTTGCTAGAACAGGAAAAAAAAAAAAAGGATTCTGGTCTACATGGTGCTGGATGGAAGCATAGACCTACTGCTTCCCATAGTCAGCAGTGAGCCTGGTTCCCAGAACTGGTGGTAAATGTAGTTCTGCCATGTTGGGAAACTGAGGTAGGTGGAGCCAGTAGCCCAAGCTGCCATTTCAGTCCTAGTAATGCTGCAGGTTAAAGAAATAGATTCACAATAAAGAAGATTCAGATGGAACAAGACTTTAAATGATTTACAATGTGTGTGAAAATGTACGTGGGCTTGGAAGAGAAAAGAAAATGAATATAGACAGTTATATAAAAAAGTTTTAAAAATAAAGTCTTTAAAGAGACAGTAAAGGTAGTATAAAAATAAGCCATGTAAAGATGGATATTACACAGACAATTCTGGATTGTGTTGTCTTTGATTTTTTAAAAACTTTTTAAAAAATGTATTTATTTATTAAAATTATTTTCATTTTACATACCAACCCCAGTTCCCCCTCCCTCCCCTTCTCCCGCCTCCTCACCTCCCTCCTGCTCTATCCCCATCCACTCCTCAGAGTGGGTAAGGCCTCCCATGTTAGTCAACAAAGTCTAGCATACCAAGTTGAAGGAGAGACTAGCCCTCCCCCTTGTATCAAGGCTGAGCAAGGTATCCCACCACAGGGAATGGGCTCCAAAAATCCAGTTCATGCACCTGGGATAAGTCCTGGTCCTGTTGTCAAGGACCCCACAAACAGATCAAGCCACACAGCTGTCATCCACATTCAGTGGGCCTAGTTCAGTCCCATGCAGGTTCCTGAGCTGTCAGTCCAGAGTTAGTGAGCTTCAACTAGCACCTGTCAGCTGTCTCTGTGGGTTTCTCCGTTATGATCTTGACCTCTTCTTCTTCTTCTTCTTCTTCTTCTTCTTCTTCTTCTTCTTCTTCTTCTTCTTCTCCTTCTTCTTCTCCTTCTTGATGCTGAATGTCATCTATTGAAGGAGGGAGGAGGTCTTAAATACAGGCTTACAGCACAATGGGAGAACCCCAGAGGGCAAAAATTCATTTCTGATTTTTTTTTTGGAGCTAAGGATTGAACCCCAGGCCTTGCACTTGCTAGGCCAGTGCTCTACCACTGAGCTAAATCCCCAACCCCGCTTCTGATGTTTTCCAATCTTGTATCTAAGCTGTTAACACCCAACATGCTGGATAAACAGACAGATTGCAAGCCCAGTGCCACTTAGAGATCTTTGGCAATAGTTAACTCTGCAGCTCTCACACAATTGAGCCTGTATGATAATGAGTATTCAGAGATGGGTAATTCCTGGGGAGCACTAACCAACCTATGACAGAACGCCTTTGTGTCCTGGACAGGTGTCTCCATGATGGGTAAGGTGACCTGCTGATGTCCCACACAACCTAAGTCAGAAGCTCATTTTTTAGTAAAAGGGGGAGACTTGTAGGTCCCTGGCCCCCGTTTTGGGTAACTGTTGCATTGCTTGCCGACCTTGACCTTGATATCCTCCCTATACTAATTCCCTGTGAGATTCCACCCTCCTGAATGCTTAAGGGAAGCTCCTTGTCTGTCTTCAATATTTTTAACTGCAGAAAGACATTTGATTTAAAGGCTGCTCAGTTAAAACCAATATGTATATTTTAAAGGTATTTTGACTTCAAAATTTGCATCTAAGGATATGTTGCTTTAGAAAGATGGCTCTGCTTTTATTTCCACAGGAAGCAAGAGGCTATGGGTTTATTTCAGGTAAAGATGGTTCAGATTTGATCAAGCCAGACCTCCTGAACCTTAACAGATGATATCCATTAACAAAGGTTATAGCTGGTCTTCCTATTATCTCAAATTTTCTCAGGATCCTCATAAGACTACCAGTGTCCCCTAGTAGCAGGAAGTAGCCTAGAACACTATGTCCACATTCCCCCAAAATGGATTATGGATATTTGTCTTTGTTTAGGTTGTTGGTTACAAATTGTTATTGGTCATAGTCAATCTCTTTATAAAAGAAGAAATGGGGATATGATATAAAAATATAGGATAAATATTTTACATTGCTATAGATTTTAGTTTATTGATACAAACTTAAAGTTAATTTTGTTATACTGTATGTATATTTCTACTCTTGTTTAAAGTATTTTGTTTGTGCAACTCATTTGAAATTATAGTGTATAGTATATTAAGAAATACAGATTAATAATTAGTCATCTATGATAGTCAAACTTATAGTCATGTTAAGCTTTCTAGGTATACATAGGTATAATTCAATTAAGTAGGTAATCTTCAAATACGTCAAAGACCTACAGAATATGGCATTTAAAATGTTTTAAAACTTAAACTTTCTGGACAATGAGACATGTCTGCTCCTGGCAGCATTGATTTACTTAAAAGAGAAAGATGGGCATCAAAGACAATCCTTATGGAGTTTCTTCTTGGCAAAAATAGCTATTTGGGCAAGAAACTGCTCTTGCCTGGACTGCTTGACAAAATGTTGTATTGACTGTACATGCAGGGTGCATAGGAAGGTGACCACTGAACTTTGCAAGGCAATATGGTCCTTCAGGTTCCTGCTTCACAGAGGAGTCTGCCAGACATTCTACAGGACACAGAGAAAAAAATAAATGAGAGACTAGACCTATGGGTTGAAGATGGATGCACCAATGTTACAGAAGAACTTTAGGTAACTGTCCAGGTGGGCAGCTGTCTCTGTCATTTCCAGAAATTTGGAGGTTGCTTACAATGCATTTCCTGTTTACTTAGGTAATATTATATCCTTCTGGGGTCTTTGATGTAGTTGAAGACTACATAGTTATAATTATTTTACTTGGTTGTAATAAAAGATAAATTAGATATGAAACTTTAGACTCAGAAATATAGGATAAATGGGATATTTTTGAATTTGCCAAATATAAATAGTCTAGGTATTATAACTTCAATTCTTGCTTGACAATTGTTTTTTTATATATAATTTTACTATGTTGAAGTTAAAACTTTCCTTTTTAATTAAACAGAAAAGGGGAAATGCTGTGGGTAGGATAATGCTTTTATACACTCGTCTAATAAAATGCTGATTGGCCAGTAGCCAGGCAGGAAGTATAGGCAGGATAAGCAGACAAGGATAATTCTGGGAAGAGGAAGGCTGAGTCAGGAGACGCCAGCCTACCATCCGGGGAGCACCATGTTATGGCACACAGGTAAAGCCACAGAAAATGTGGTGGCATATAGATTAACAGAAATGGGCTGAGTTTAAGTGCGAGTGTAACAGGAATCTTAAAGGCACTTGTTAATGAAATCAAACCCGAGGCCAGTTATTGGGGTGAATGCTGGAAGATCACAGAAGCAGAACAAGCCACAGCTACCTCACCTTGCTAGTTCCTCAGGTGATCCTGTTTCCTCAGGCTGGAAGCTTCTGAGTCCTCCTCCACATGAATCTCAGCTGAATTGTGTTGCTCCAAAACTTAACTAACTACATGCTTTTTCCTCTTTAGTTCCTGGTCCTCATGCCGTATATACCTTTTTCTTTCTGCCCCCACTCCCTGGGATTAAAGGCGTGGGTCACCATGCTTAGCTGCTTCTAAAGTGGCCTTGAACTCAGAGATCTGGCTAGTTCTGCCTCCCAAGTGCTGGGATTAAAGGTGTGTACCACCACCGCCCAACTTCTGTTATGGCTTACTCTTCCCATTTTCTAGCCACCATTTCTGGCTCTGTTCTAGTGGCTGTCTGTTCTCTGACCCCAGATATGTTTATTTTGGGGAACACACAATATTTCAGGGAACACAATACCCACCACATTTCCCCTGTTTTTGTCTAAAATTAAAAAAAGGTTATAACTAATACAAGAAAAATCATATCCAATAAGTATATACAATATATACAGTCAAGATTACATTAATGATGTCTAGTCCATTAACATTTGACAGATTCAGGTGAAAAACTCCATTATCTATAATAATGTCCAGGCAAGTAACATTTGATAAACTCAGACAAAAATTTTTCATTACTTATCCTATCTTTTCTTTTCATAATAGATTCAGTAGTCTACCTTTTGTCATTTTTATATCTTCTCCTTTTTCTTCTTAGAGTAGATTCAGTGATCTACCCATTTATCCTATTATTTCTTTATCTTTTTTCTCAGGGTAGATTCAGTGATCTACCTCATATCTATTTTCTCTTTTTCCTTTTCTTTTTTTTAATAAAACTTCTGAATCTAATCTTCATGTTCAGCTTTTTCCCTGACCATTAACAATTAACAACTTGTAACCAATCATCATAAACAATGACAATATCCAAAACTCATTAAATGACCGAAAACCTCCCATCCCACCTTTTGGGGATGTTGGCGTCATCTTCTTAAAATTACTTCCATCTTTAGGGGATCCTGAAAAGAAAATTTTTGGGTTAATTGTCAAGTCCTGTATCATTTGTCCCGCCACTGCATAGTGAGAAAGTGCAGGGCTTGTTTCAAGTCCTTGTTCAGGTAGTCTGTCAGGCTGGATCATCTCAGCTAGCCATCTCGAAATTGTCCTGAGCAGTTTGTAGTCCAGAGTCGATCTTTCCATGGTGTTAATGGCTTTACCATAGTCCATGTGGCATCATCATTGTGGAGTCCCATCATCCTTTTGAAGATTTCAAAGTCACTGTTAGGCATGATCATGGTTCTCCCCCCCCCTTTTTTTTGTGCCTCCTCTGTGGTTTGGAGCAATCACAGTCTGATAAATGTCTGTCTCTTGGAACCATGAACGTTCTTCCCTAGAAGAGAAAATCTTCACAGCAATTTCTCCCCAGCATTTCTCTTGCCAACCTTTTCCAAACTGACCTTTGCCGATGCTTTCTTGTAACATGCTGGTACTGGCAATTCTTCTCTGAACAAGCAGCAGTAAATTCTTTGTTCCAGGTAGCAGCATCACCAAAGTCACCAACACGATGAGAAGCAGCCGGTAACTCGAAGCAGCAGCCACTGCCTCCATGGTCCCACCGACAATGTTTGTGTCTCTGACCCGGCCGAAGCTTCTCCTAGGCTTCTCCTAGGCTGGCCTCAACTCGGGATGTTCCTGCCTCTGCCTTCTTCAGTAAATCCTACCGGCATGTGCCACCACACCCGGCCGAGTGTACCTTGGGCCTGAGCTGGGCCCACAAGGCCACAGGCAAGAGGATATTTCATGAATTCGTACCACGAATGTTGGGCGCCAGATGTAACAGGAATCTTAATGCGAGAGCTAGTTAGTAGTAAGCCTGAGCTAATGGCCTAGCAGTTATAATTAATATAAGCCTCTCTGTGTGTACTTGGGTCCCAGTGGCTGCAGGACTGGTGGGTGAGAGAGATTTGTCCTGACTGTGGGCCAGGTAGGACACAGGAAAACTTTCAGCTACACCAGACACAGAATGGCAAATGAACTATCAGAGACAATAATAGCATGCACAATATATTTGCACAAGTTTGAATCAGAAAATACCCCATCAGGAAGAAGGGGAGATGGGCATAAATTTCCACTGCCAAGAAGCTATTGCAGTTGATAGATGTTGGACAGAGAAAACCAGTTTTTATCAGTGACCCCAGAGAAGGCTGTGTGCTCAAGAAAGAGTTGTCCAACACAAAAAAGTCTCCATGTTTTTGCTGTTGTTTGTTTTTAGTGTCTACTAAAGCTTTTTTCCTTTTGGTTTTTTTTTTTTTTTTTTAGGGTAAGAATATAAATTTGAGTGAGTAGGGATGGGGAATGGGGAGGAGTTGGAGTTAGGAAAAGAAGGTGACCAAAATACATTGTATGAAAAGTTTAAAAAGTAAATTAAGAAAGAAAAAAACTAAAATAGAACTACCATTTTACCAGTTATACCACTCATGGCCACATACCTAAAGGACTCTGTCTTACTTACCTTTTCATTTATATGAGATGAAACATCATGAGCAAAGCAACTTCTAGAAGGAAGAGTTTATTTGGATTTATAATTATAGAAAAATAAGCATCTATGATGGCAGAGCAGAAGCATGGTGACTGGAACTAGAGCTTACATCCTTTACTATAAGCACACAAGAGAAAGAGCACTGTTCAGGAGTGGTGCAGAGCTTTGAACCATCAGAGCCCATCACAGTAATGTACTTCTACCAGGTGGGGAACACCTCCTAAACTTACCTAAACAGTGCCAACAACTGGGGACCAAATATTGAAACATTTGAGCATATAGGAGATATTCTTACTCAAATGACTACAGAGTATATTCTACTGCAAAGATATTTGTATATTCATGTTTTTTGCTGTTCTATTCATAATAGCTAGAAAATGGAATAAGCCAAAGGTTACCTGATGAATCAATAATGAAAATGTAGTACATATACAGAAAAATTTTATTCAGCACCAAAACAATGAAGTTATGAGGTTAAATATTTTTAATAATTAGTATTTATTTTTGTCAAGGAAGGCTTGTATGAAGATAGAGTCAACTCTCAGGAGTCAGTTCTCTTCTTCCACACACTAATTCCAGGAGTTGAACTCAGGTCCTCAGACTGGATGTAAGTACCTTTATCCATTGAGCCAACTTATTGGCCCAACATATTTCTAATCCATTGATTATTTGTAGTTAATTTTGAGAAAATATTTACCTCAAAGTAAGGAGTAATTGCAATGAGTAATTATCAATTATTCTATCCAAGTAGCTTAGCAAGGCCAAAACAATTCCACTTTTATTTCTCTCTTTCTCTGAAGTATCTGGGTTTCAGAGTTCTTTGACCACGCTGACCAAAACAAATAATCCTCTAGAGAAAAATCCTGTAATCATGATTTCCTTTGAAGCTGCCATGCTTTTGCAGTGTCTCTTGGTCAGTGGCCTCTCAAGGTGTATATAATTAGCTTCATATATTCCTAATGGAAGATTTCATATGCCACTTTATGTGAGAGGACACAGGGAAACCTGACTCAGACAAGATGCTGTTGTTATCATTCAGGTAAAGCAGAAATAAACTTAACAGTGCATGAGTTGATTATTCACAGATGTTAGTTTGCGATTGGAATTGCTGTGGACATGAGTTGCATCCTACAGTGCTTGAGGAAGTCTAGAGCAAAGAAGAGCACAGTAAGGAAAAGGAATTGAGTAACACAGCGGAATAATTGTAACAATAATCAATGTATAAAGAGGCATTGAATTTGATTAGAAAGAGATCAAGACAGCTATATGGGGTGATTTGAAGTGAGGAAAGGGAGGGAAGAAATGATGTAATTATATCATAACCTTAAAAATAAAATAAAAGCTGTCTACTGAAATGCTGGATAAAGCTAAACAACTGATTGCCTCCTATAATGATCTAGGACCACATTATACATAAGGGAATATAAATAGTACTAGAAAAATGCCAAAAACTTTGTGATGTTTTGTGTGGAAATTTATGCATTAATCAATTATTTCAGCTCAGAAATGAGGATCTAATCTCCTACTAAATGACAAAAAATAGTTTGATAACACGTACCAATAAAATGACAAGAGTTGTCCTTTCTACTGGCTTTTCAAAAGAGATGAGTATAAACTTACCATTTTCTGTAAAATAGAAGCAAATGTATTAGGTACTTTTTGCGTTGCCAAGATGAAAGTGTCTCATGTATTCCAGAGTAGAAAATTCATGTTTAACATGGAGAATACAAGACCCAGTGCTGAAAGCTGACTATTCTATGTAATGTCATTTTTTCAGCAAGATGAGGGCAATTTCAGAACCCAATAAAACCTGAAGGTACCAGGAGTTAAATTTATCTTTCTTGCTTTATTCTAACGAATTTAAATAGTGCTGATATTAATTTTGTTTCTAAACTATAACAATGGGGAAGAGGGGCTGGAGAGATGGCTCAGGGCTTAAGAGTACTGACTGCTCTTCCAGAGGTCCTGAGTTCAATTCCCAGCACCCACATTAAAAAAAAAAGAAGGGTTAAAAACTTTTGTCAAGTAGGGGTGGTAGAATGAAAGAAAGAGTACCAAAAATACAAAGGTATTGCAAACGCTAATTAGACAAGTGTGGTCATTGTAATGTTTGACTTTATTCTCATTTATTTATACTCCATCAATTCTTAAGTTTTAACAATCTTATTTTTTCTTTAGTTTGCCATGTTGCTTCAGAACTCTGCCTAGACTATCTCATTAAACTACATAGTCACATATAGAGTTTTTTAATCAATAAAGAACATCTTTTAGCAAATATTTGTTTATATAAAGTTTTTCTGATTTGAAGGTTTGGGATGAGTAGACAGGAAAACAGATGTAGGATTAAATCTTACAGGTTGATATCTAAGTGAGGATGGTTGAATGAGTATGTTTTTAATGAGTAGTAGATACAGATCCACTGTTCTTTGAGAGCAAATGAACTAAGTTTACATTTGAAATTTCATTTATTGGTCAGACAATAACTATGTGTATTAAAATATATTATTAAAAAGGGGAGCGTTAATATATTTTGGACCTGTATTTTTGGTGCTTTCTGCTAACTGGCATTCAGTTTTTCAATAACTTTGTCTCAAGTGTTGGACCCTATTATGGACAAGTAAAAGGAACTAAAATGATAACATTTATTGAAGACTCACATTTGGATACAAATTAAGTGTATGATTATGGTATTTATTTTAGTCTGACTGTTAAATATAAATCAATATTTTAGTTTGTTCAGTAAATATAAATAATGTCAACTCTCAGATTTTTAAGTATTTAGCCTAATATTAATCAATCAGTAGTTAAAATATGGCATTAATCTTGGCTTTTGAATCAAAAGCCCTATCCTGACTATTATCCTATGCTAATTCTTTAAATAAAATAAAACCCTACAGTATAATATGACAAATTATTTTGGAATGAAATGAACATGTAGTTACTATTAAATGATGTCATCTTGAAGAGGACTCAGGTCATTTGGAATAACTTCAGGGCAGTGTTCCATATCATTCCCTGCACTTCAAAGGCTGATACTCTACAGTAATGTTGAGTTTCAATGCTTAATTTTGCCATGATGTCAATTGCTAGAAAAATTTCTTGACACAATTTGTGTACCTGACGTGATGCAAATGATTGTTTCACAGAATGCAAATATGTATCAGCTCACTTCTGTTTGGGGAGCTAGTCTCATGTCCAGTTAACTCAATTAAAGGACAGTACATTAATGTTAATTCTGTAAAGCAAAACTTCATGATAAGGAGAAACATTCCATAAACCTTGAGGTTAAATATTTTCCAGAGACGAGAAGTTAGAAGTAAAGGACTGTATGTCAGAATCAGGTCTGTAGTGTTTGGCATGGATATCAACATGGATAGTTAAAAGAAGAAACAGTGAGTAGTTTTTTATTTTATAATTGAACTGACAATATATTAGTTTTCAAATGAAAGTGTAAAGAACTTGGCAATGAATTGCTCTCTTTAGTGTTGACTAATCTTCTACCTTATGAAGATCCTCTCTGAATTCACTCTTCTTTGAATGATTACAATTTCAAATTACATGAGCATAATAGGGAACCTTTCCTTCACTACTTTTATGAAAGCACAATAAAAAATAGAGGTATATATTGATAGTTTACAGTTTGATGTTTTATATATGTGAGTATATTAAAATATAAAAACAAAATATATGTGAATGCTGTAAGTTGATTAACTCAAACTAACTAGTGTATTTGACACCCATAGTGTTTGGAATATGAATGATGAAAATCTAGCCCTACCAATTTTCATATAGGCACTATTGGTTTTAACAGTTGCCACACTGTGTCATGAATCTCCAGAAACTACCCATCTTGTCTAATTGCATATTTTTCCATTTTGAAAAATATGTGTTTTACCTTTCTACACCATTCCATTTGCTCATGAGCCATTGTTAGACTTTCTGCTTCTATGAGTGTAGAGTCGTCAGAGTCCGCTCTCACCAAGGTATTTCAGAATTTGACTTTCCATGTCTCTTTACTCTCAGTTATCACAGTGACTTCTAGGCTCGTTCATGTTAAAAGAAAAAAAGGGATTTCTCTTCTTTGATGGGGGCAAAGAATGTGTGTGTGTGTATGTGTGTGTGTGTGTGTGTGTGTGTGTGTGTGTGTGTGTGTGTGTGTGTGTGTGTGTGTGTGTGTGTGTGTTTACCTATATTGGGCTTTATTTGTGAATGCTATTTCTGGGTATATATTCTTCAAATTAGAATATATAATATGATATTTCTATATTTAAATTAAAAAATTAATTTTATAATTATTTTTCTGTGTATGTGATTGTGGTATATATAAGTATGGTCTTTTTATACTTGATGTGTGTGTGTGTGTGTGTGTGTGTGTGTGTGTGTGTGTGTGTGTGTGTGTAGGTGTGCATGCACACACACAGTAGCATAGATCTGTCTATGTTAGAGCCCAGAAGACAATGTCCTGAATCCTGCTCTCTCATTTTTCACTTTATTCCTTTGAAACAGGGTCTCATGATAAGCCTGGAACTAGTCTTGAGCATTCCCCAAGCTCAAGTGATCCTTCTTTTTCCATCTTTCACAACACTGTGGGTACTGACACACAGAGCCACAATTAGCTTCTTGTTTGGATGCTGGTATCTGAGCACAGGTCCTCACGATTGCACAGCAAGTGTTCTTACTAATCAAGCTAGCTCTCTAGCCTGATGTTTCCAGTTTTTAATTATTTCCTTTTTTCTTCTACCATTTATTTCTCTACCTACAACCTCTTTATCATTTGTGGTGTTGAGGATCAAACACAGGACCTTACTCATTTGAGTTTTAATTCATTAGGCTACAGAGCCAGTCTGTATTTTTAATTTTTTTAAGTAACTCCATGAATTTTTTGTCTCCATGAATATTAATTTATATTCACATCAAGTTTTTTTTAAAATCCACCCAAACTTGTCTCTTAAAAAATTTACAGGCTTTTGAAAGAAAAATACAATTACTTCATTTCCTCTTCCTTTCCTTGCCCAACACTTCCCATGCATTTTCTCTTGTCATTTTTGAATACTGTGAGGTGATACTTTGCTGCAGTTTGAAATTATGAACCTCTGATGATAAGTGATTCTCAGCACATGTTTACACATATGCAGGACTTCACATTAACACAGTTTTAATTTATAGTTTCTCCTGTTTCCTCTCTCAGGTAGCACTATCAAAAATGCCAATGGAAAGAGTGAATCAGTCTGTGGTGTCAGAGTTTGTGTTCCTGGGACTCACCAACTCCTGGAGTATTCAACTATTGCTCTTTGTGTTCTCCTCTATGTTTTATGTGGCAAGCATGATGGGAAACTGCCTCATCATGTTCACTGTGGCTTCTGACCCTCACCTACACTCTCCCATGTACTTTCTATTGGCTAACCTCTCCTTTATTGATTTGGGTGTTTCTTCTGTCACTTCCCCCAAGATGATTTATGACTTATTCAGAAAACACAAAGTCATCTCCTTTAGAGGTTGTGTCACTCAAATCTTCTTCATCCATGTCATTGGTGGTGTGGAGATGGTGCTGCTCATAGCCATGGTCTTTGACAGGTATGTGGCCATATGTCAGCCTCTCCATTACTTGACCATTATGAGCCCAAGGATGTGCATCTTGTTAATAGTGGCTGCCTCGGTGGGTGGCCTTATGCATTCTCTGGTTCAACTGGCTTTTGTAGTAGATTTACCTTTCTGTGGACCAAATGTATTGGATAGCTTCTACTGTGACCTTCCTCGGTTTATCAAACTTGCCTGTATAGACACTTACCAACTGGAATTCATGGCCACAGCCAATAGTGGGTTCATCTCTGTGGGCTCCTTCATCATACTTATCATTTCTTATATTGTCATCATAATCACTGTACTAAAACACTCTTCGAGTGGTTCCTCCAAAGCCCTGTCCACACTTTCAGCTCATATATCTGTGGTGGTCTTATTCTTTGGTCCTTTGATTTTCTTCTATACTTGGCCTTCTCCTTCTACAAACCTGGATAAATTTCTGTTTATTTTTGATGCAGTTGTTACTCCTTTTCTGAATCCTGTGATCTATACATTCAGGAATAAAGAAATGAAGGTTGCAATGAAGAGAGTATACAGACAGCTGGTTAGTTACAGGAAAACTGCTTAACTAGATGTGCTGCAGACTGCCTTCAATGAACACAGAAGCTTGATGCTCATCAACCTCAAGAAATTTTGCATATATATATATATATTTCACACACATGTATATATATATATATATATATATATGTATAAATTATGTATATATTTACATACTTCTCCCTGTATATATATATATATATTCACATGTTTGGTCAGGATTGACAGTCTCTCCTGACAACAGAGAATTACATACATTTATAAAGCAATGATTATAATAATCTTGAACTTACATTCCTAAGGAATAATCTTTACTTGTAGTAATTGATGCTTAAGGCCTTTAGAACAAGAAAACTTTCTCTCTCTCTTCTTTTATATTTATTTTATATTTTGAGAATTTCTTACATGAATATTGTATTAAGATTATTTCCACTCCTCTGTCTCCTCATTCCAGTTCATCCCTGGCCTCTTTCATTACTTCTCTTATTTATTACTTCTTTAATTATATATATATATATATATATATATATATATATATATATATACATATATATGTATATATATACACGTATATATATGTGTATATATATATATATATCTAATTAAATATATATTAAATATATAAATCTGAATTCATTTAATGTTGCTCATATGTGTATATGTTTAGGGATTAGGATCACCTTATGTTTGAATAACCTATGTCTCACATGAAGGAATTTCTGGATATTTACTGGTGTGCTTATAAAGGATTAGTCTACTGATCCATTTGTCTGTCTCCTATAGTTTGTACACATTATCCATTTGTAGTTTTTCTGCTGTGGAAGGCGGTTCAAATTGGGAGAACACACACTGGGTTATAATGGATGCATATTTAGTATAGAAGATTTGAGACCCATTTGGAATACCAACAAGTAACTAAGGAAACATGATGTTTTTGTCGGATTCAGATTATATTCAAACACATTCAATTTCTTTTTTTAAAAAATTTTTAATTTTTAATTTTTTTCTTTATTATAATATGTTTTAAATTTTATACATCAGGAACGGGTTCCCCTGTCCTCCCCTCTCCCGCCCCCACCCCCACCTTCCCCCTAGCCCCTCTCCTCCATTACCATGTCCTCCAGGATCAAGGCACCCCTCGGGATTCATTTAAACCTGGTGGATTCAGTACAGGCAGGTCCTGTCACCTCCTTCCAGACTGAGCAATGTGTCCCTAGGTAAGCCAAAGGTTTCAAACAGCCAGCTCATGCACTAAGGACAGATCCTGGTCCCACAGACAGGGTGTCTGCCAAGGAGATCAAGCTATTCAATTGTCTCACTTATCCAGAGGGCCTGATCTAGCTGGGGGCTCCACAGCCGTTGGTTCATAATTCATGTGCTTCCATTCGTTTGGCTATTTGTCCCTGTGCTTTTTGCAATCTTGGATTCAACAATTCACGCTCTTGCAGACTCTTCTCTTTCTTGACAGTTGGACACCTGGAGCTCCCCCTGGGGCCTGGCTGAGGATCTCTGCATCCAAATCCATCAGTTATTGGACGAGTGTTCCAACACGACAGTTAGGTTGTTTAGCCATCTGATCACCGGACTAGGTCAGATCAGGCTTTCTCTTGACCATTGCCAGCAGTCTACAGAGGATGTATCATTGTGGATATTTAGGGATCTCTCCAGCACTCTGCCTATTCCTGTTCTCATGTGGTCTTCATTTATCATGGTCTGTTATTCCTTGTTCTCCCTTTCTGCTCTTGATCCTGCTGGGATCTCCTGTTTCCCTAAGCTTTCTTTCCCCCAAATCTTGCTCTTCATTACTCCCACTGTCATCCAGGTTGTTCATGTAGATCTCATCCATTTCTCTGTCATTGGGTGATCCCTCGGTCTTTCCTAGGGTCCCGTTTTCTAGGTAGCCTCGCTGGAGTTGTGTAGCAGTCTAGTCATCTTTGTTTTACATCTAGTATCCTCCTATGAGTGAGTACATACCATGTTTGTCCTTCTGAGTCTGGGTTACCTCACTCAGGATGATTTTTTCTAGATCCATGCATTTGCCTGCAAACCTCATGATGTCATTGTTTTTCTCTGATGAGTAGTACTCCATTGTGTATATGTACCATATTTTCTTTATCCATTCTTCAGTTGAAGTGCATCTTGGTTGTTTCCAGGTTCTGGGTATTACAAACAAAGCTGATACGAACATAGCTGAGCAAATGCCCTTGTGGTATGATTGAGCATTCCTTGGGTATATACCCAAGAGTGCTATAGCTGTGTCTTGTGGGAGATGGATTCCCAATTTTCTAAGGAAGCGCCATATTGATTTCCAAAGTGGCTGTACAAACTTGCGTTCACACCAGCAGTGGAGGAGAGTTCCCCTTGCTCCACATCCTCTCCAGCATAAGCTGTCTTCTGTGCTTTTGATCTTAGCCATTCTGAGGCTTGTAAGGTGGTATCTCAGAGTTGTTTTGATTTGCATTTCCCAGATAATTAGGGAAGTTGAGCAATTCCTTAAATGTCTTTCAGCCATTTGAACTTCCTCTGTTGAGAATTCTCTGTTTAGTTCTATAGCCCATTTCTTATTTGGACTGTTGGGCATTTTGATGTCTACTTTCTTGAGTTCTTTATATATTCTGGATGTCAGCCCTCTGTAAGATGTGGGGTTGCTGAAGACCTTTTCCCATTCTGTAGGCTGTCACTTTGTCTTGTTGACCATGTCCTTTGCTCTACAAAAGCTTCTAAGTTTCAGCAGGTCCCATTGATTGATTGTTTCTCTCAGTATCTGTGCTACTGGTGTTATATTTAGAAAGTGATCTCTGGTGCCAATGCGTTCAAGAGTACTTCCTACTTTCTCTACTATCAGGTTCAGAGTAGCTGGATTTATGTTGAGGTCTTTGATCCAATGGATTTAAGTTTTGTGCATGGTGACAGATATGGATCTATTTGCAGCCTTCTACACATTGACATCCAGTTATGCCAGCACCATTTGTTGAAGATGCTTTCTTTTTTCCATTGTACATTTTTGGCTTCTTTGTCAAAAATTATATGTTCATAGTTGTGTGGGTTAATGTCAGGGTATTCAATTCAATTCCATTGGTCCACATGTCAGTTTTTATGCCAGTACCAAGCTGTTTTTTATAACAGAAGCTCTATAGTAGACTTGAGGTTGGGGATTGTGATGCCTCCAGGGGTTGTTTTATTGTACAGGATTCTTTTGGCTATCCTGGGTTTTTTGTTTTTCCATATGAAGTTGAGTATTATTCTTTCCATATCTGTGAAGAATTGTGTTGGTAATTTGATGGGAATTGCATTGAATGTGTAGATTGCTTTTGGTAAGATCACCATTTTTCCTATGTTAATCCTGCCTATCCATGAGCATGGGAGATCTTTCCATTTTCTGACATCTTCAATTTCTTTTTTCAGGGACTTAAAGTTCTTGTCATATAGGTCCTTCACATGCTTAGTTAGAGTAACCCCAAGGTATTTTATATCATTTGTGGCTATTGTAAAGGGTGATGTATCTCTGATTTCCTTCTCAGCCTGTTTGTCTACTGTATATAGGAGGGCTACTGATTTTTTTGAGTTGATCTTGTATCCTGCAATGTTGCTGAAGGTTTTTATTAGCTGTATCAGTTCCTTGGTTGAATTTTTGGGGTCTCTCATGTATACAATCATGTCATCTGCAAATAGGGAGAGCTTGATTTCTTCCTTTCCAATTTGTATCCCCTTAATCTCTTTATGTTGTCTCATAGCTCTGGCTAGAATTTCAAGTAATATATTGAATAAGTCTGGGGAGAGCGGACAGCCTTGCATTGTTCCTTATTTTAGTGGTATTGCTTTGAGTTTCTCTCCATTTAATTTGATGTTGGCTGTTGGCTTGCTGTAGATTGCCTTTATTATGTTTAGGTACGTTCCCTGTATTCCTGTTCGCTCAAAGACCTTTATCATGAATGGGTGTTGGATTTTGTCAAATGCCTTTTCTGCATCTAGTGAGATGATCATGTCGTTTTTCTTTGAGTTTGTTTATATGGTGTATTACATTGACGGACTTTTGTATGTTGAACCACCCTTGTATCCCTGGCATGAAGCCTACTTGATCATGGTGGATAATTGTTTTGATGTGTTCTTGTAGTCTGTTTACCAGAATTTTATTGAGTATTTTTACATCAATGTTCATGAGGGAGATCCATCTGTAGTTCTCTTTCTTTGATGCATCTTTGTTTGGTTTAGGAATCTGGGTAATTGTAACCTCATAGAAGGAGTTTGATAATATACCTTCTGCTTCTATTGTGTGGTACAATTTAAAGAGTATTGGTATTAAGTCTTTTTTGAAGATCTGGTAGAATTCTGTAGTGAAACCATCAGGTCCAGGGCTTTTTTTGGTTGGGAGACTTTTAATGAGTGATTCTATTCCCTTAGGGGTTATTGGACTATTTAAATGGTTTATCTGGTCTTGATTTAACTTAGGTACGTTGTACCTATCCAGAAAATTATCCATTTCTTTTATATTTTCCAGTTTTGTGGAGTAGAGGTTTTTGAAGTATGACCTGATGATTCTCTGGATTTCCTCATTATCTGTTGTTATGTTCCCCTTTTCATTTCTGATTTTGTTAATTTGGATGCTCTCTCTCTGTCTTTTGGTTACTTTGGATAAGGACTTGTCTATCTTGTGGATCTTCTCAAAGAACCAACTCTTTGTTTCATTAATCCTTTGTATTGTTCTCTTTATTTCTATTTTATTGTTTTCAGCTCTCAATTTGATAATTTCCTGGCATCTGTTCCTCCTGGGAGACTTTGCTTCTTCCTGTTCAAGGGCTTTCAGGTGTGCTGTCAAGTCACTAGGGTGAGATTTCTCCAGCTTCTTTATGTGGGCATTCAGTGCTATGAATTTCCCTCTTAGCACTGCTTTCATACTGTCCCATAAGTTTGGGTATGTGGTATATTCATTTTCATTGATCTCTAGGAAGTCTTCAATTTCTTTCTTTATTTCTTCCTTAACCCACTGGTGACTCAGTTGCGCATTATTCATTTTCCATGAGATTGTAGAATTTCTGTAGTTTTTTCTGTTGTTGAAATCTAACTTTATACCATGGTGGTCTGATAGAACACATGATGTTATTCCAATTGTTTTGTATTTGTTGAGATTTGCTTTGTGGCCAAGTATGTGGTCAATTTTAGAGAAGGTTCCATGGGGTGCTGAGAAGAAGGTATATTCTTTTTTGTTTGTGTCGAATGTTCTATAGATATCAATTAAGTCCATTTGAGCCATAACTTCAGCTAAGACCATTATGCATCTGTTAAGTTTCCATTTGGCCGATCTGTCCAGAGGTTAAAGCGGGGTGTTGAAGTCTCCCACTATTAATGTGTGGGGTTTTATATGTGATTTAAGGTTTAGTAATGTTTCTTTTACATATGTGGGTGCCCTTGCGTTTGGGGCATAAATGTTCAGAATTGAGACTTCATCTTGGTGGGTCTTTCTTGCAATAGGTTTGTAATGTCCTTCCTCATCTCTTTTGATTGATTTTAGTTTGATGTCTATTTTGCTGGATATTAGGATGGCTACACCAGCTTGTTTCTTAAGACCATTTGATTGTAAAGTCTTTTGCCAGCCTTTTATTCTTAGGAGGTGTCTGTCTTTGAATTTGAGGTGTGTTTCTTGTATGCAGTAGAAAGATGGATCCTGTTTTTGTATCCATTCTGTTAGTCTGTGTCTTTTTATAGGTGAATTAAGTCCATTGATATTAAGGGATATTAATGACCAGCGACTGTTCGTTCCTGTTGTTATTTTTATTTTTTGGTGGTAGTGTGTGTGTACTTCTCTTCTTTGGGGTTTACTGCTGTGGTGTTATCTATTGCCTGTTTTCATGGGTGTATCTGCCTTCCTTAGGTTGGAATTTTCCTTCTAATGCTTTCTGTAGGGCTGGGTTTGTGGATAAGTACTGTTTATGTCTGTTTTTTTTCTCGGAAGGTCTTCTTCACTCCATCTATGATGATTGAAAATTTGCTTTGTGTATTAGTCTAGGCTGGCATCCATGGTCTCTTAGTGTCTGCATTATATCTGTCCAGGTCCTTCTGGCTTTCAAAGTCTCCATTGAGAAATCGGGTGTTATTCATTGGCATTTCTATTTATGTTGGGAAAGTTTTCTTCTATGATCTTGTTAAATATATTTTCTGTGCCTTTGAGTTGGTATTCTTCTCCTTCCTCTATCCCTATTATTCGTAGGTTTTGTCTTTTCATGGTGTCCCAAATTTCTTGGACATTTTGGGTCATGACTTTGTTGGCTTTAGTGTTTTCTTTGACTGATGAATCTACTTCTTCTAACGTATCTTCAACACCAGAGACACTCTCTTTCATCTCTTGCATTCTGTTGGTTTTACTTGCCTCTGAAGTTCCTGTTTGTTTACTCAGATTTTCTATTTCCAACATTCCTTCTGCTAGTGTCTTCTTCATTTTTTCTATTTCCCTCTTCAGATCTTGGATTATCTCCCTTTCTTTTTCATGATTTTCATTCAAAGATTTATTGTTTTCTTCTCCTTTCATTGTCCCTTCCTCTATTTTTTTATAGCATTCTTCCCATTTTTTGTTTGTCTGTTCCTCTTCTTTATTTTTGATTTCTTCTATATAAGGCTCTAGCCTCTTCATGATGTTACTTATGAGGTTGTTTTCTTCTTGTTCTTCCATTCCATGATGTTCAGGTCTAGCTGATGGAGAAAGGCTAGGTTCCGGTGATGCTGTATCGCTCTTTATTTTGTTGTATGTACTTCTGCCTTGGCATCTGCCTATCTCCCCTTGTGTTCCTTCTTGGTCTTATCAATGTACTTGGTCCAGAGAGAGTTGACAGATTTAGGGAGCCTCACTCTGGTCCAGATGGAAGCTCTTGGCCAGATGGGTGCGCTGGTCCAGATGAGAGTGCTGGCCGGATAGGAGCTGGGGGGCTGGACTATGAGTCTTGGGAAGTCCCTGGGGTCTCCTTATTTTGTCCAGATGGGAGCTCCTCTTGTCCAGATGGGAGTTCCTCTGGTCTCTGGTCCAGATGGAAGTTCCAGGGCAGGATGGAAGCTTGGGGCTGGTCTCTGAATCTCAGGAAGTGGCTGGGGTCTCCAGCAGATGGGTGTTGGTGCAGGGTGTGGAGACTGCAGTGTCTGCCTGTAGTCGCGGAAAAGGGGAGCCTTCCTGCAGTGCCTGCTGATTGGCAGGAACCTGGGGCCAAGTTGGTCAGGTCCTCCCCTTGTGGCCTGTGTCCAGCGGTGGGACCCAGGCGAAGTTGCCTCTCTGACTATAACCCCGGCACTCACCTCTGGTCCCCACATTCAATTTCTATTTATTTTTATTTCCCATTTATTTTTTCTTAGTATATGTCCTCATTAATGTGAAACTCAAGAAAAACATTGTGTGACATTTGAAAAGAGGATTTGGAGCAACACACAATTCATTTTTTGAGTTGGTGGATAGTAGGTACTACAATGCTGCATGTGTTGCTAACAGTACTCTGTGATATGGCAGTAAAACCACCTCTGAAGATTTTCTGTCCTTTATAGATCTCACATTTCAGTTCCTCTAGGTCCTAGTCATTTACAGGTATACCGCCACTGTGATGAAAGTCACAAGGCAAGCAATCATCTGCATCATCAAATTTGGTGCACCGAGACAGACACAGTGCTCTTCACTACATGGCATTTTCATTTCCATTATACTTGTTCACTAGCTTGAGGCACAGGATAAGGTTAATTGGGATCAGACTTCCCTGTACTGCTGAATGACTTCCTTATTGAGTAAAGTCTTGTTCATATAAGTAATCACTTACTGTATAATCTTTTGTTGGTTGTACTTTACTAAGAAACCTGTGAGTGATTGGTGCCAGCCCTATCATTTGTGCATTAAAGAATATTTTATTAATTTCTATGTTATTCAAATAGCATTGCATTGAACCATAGGACACTTTTATAGCAGATGAAATGTAATAATGAGCTCATAACACTTGGAGCTAACTAGTCAACCCACATGCTTCATTCTTTATAAACCAGCGACTTGAAAACTTGGAATAGTTTGGTAGGTAGTGTTACAGTGCTTCTGGGGGACACTAATGGCTAATGGGTGCCCTCCAATGTGGTCGATACAGAAGAAACTGTGCCACCCTTGCTAACAGCTCCCAGTTGTTTACTTAGTTATGTAGCTACACATTTTACTTGTGGTTGTTCAAGTCTCTTTATTTCTTAGCCCTGTTGCCCTGCCAGAGATCAGCCTCAGCAGTTTCAGGGGTCCCAAGGACAGGATACCCGGAAGGCATAGTAACGGCTTAGAGACAGTGTTCCTGTAGGTTGACAGGTCACTCCAGGCTTCTGCACTATCTAAGCAGCTTCTGCTATAGCTTCTGCTACCACTTCTGCTTCTGCCTTAGTAACCTCAGTCTTTTATTTTCATGAGCAAGGGGAAACAGAAAGGAAAGGGGAAATCACCCAATATAGAGTGTTCTCATAATTCCATAGGTGATTTTTAGAAAATCACCAATATATTCTTTATTATCTTTGATTAAACACAGGAACTATGCCAGGCTTAACTCCAGATCAAGCACAAACTCTTTTTTTTTAAAGATTTATTTATTTATTATGTATACAGAAGAGGGTGCCAGATATTATTACAGATGGTTGTGAGCCACCATGTTTTTGCTGGGAATTGAACTTGGGATCTCTGGAAGAGCAGATAGTTCTCTTAACCCCTGAGCCATCTCTCCAGCCCATCATAATCTATTTTTATTGTTTGATGGTTATACCATCTTCTGAGCATTTCACCTAGAGGCTAGCAACATCCAACTTTGCAAAAAAAAGGGTAAAAATAACCATAGTGGTTAATATAACAGACAGTCATTTCCTTCCCACACAATCTGCTCTGACTTCAAGACCTCTGTACCTGCCTAAGTTCCTCCTCAGCCCCCTGCAAACACCAAGCCCTGTGACTGGTGGGCCACAATGAGTTCAGACAAGAGATCTGCCCCTGCTAGTCAGAGACTTTGTCCTTCTTAGCCCAACAGTTCCAAGGAAGACCTAATCCAATTTTCAGAGCTTCCATGAAAGGAAGCTCACCTTCCCTGGCAGCTCTTTTCAATCTAGGGACCCAATAAAATGTGCAACAATCACTCCAACCATCACCACATAGCCTCCACACTCCTTCAGGAGGAATCAAAATATCTGGATTAAAGTTGCCATCTCCCGTTTTTGGTGGAGGCCACCATTTTCCTCCTATTCTAGGTTCCCACATTTCTCATTTGTCATCCCATTTATATATTACTCCATTTTGAGTCTTCAGCCAATACTCCTTAGGGTCTCAAGTTTTACACAATGCCCTTGGAATATTCTCAGAAACTGAATTATTCATCATGGCCAAATTGAGTCCAGTGCACTGATACACATCATACCATGTGCTATAGTTGACTACACATTTGGTACAGCTTATCCAAGTCTGAAAATTGTCCCCAGGCTGCAGGTTCTCTCCCATGACCTGCATAACTGCCTTGACCCCAGCCTGGATGAGCATCTCTGTATAATTTCCTGTGAAATTTGTTTCATTCCCATCCAGTTTCACAGAAAGTACCATTGGCCTAGGAACACAGAATATGAAGATCCCAAGAAGAAAAAGATTAGCATCACAAGAAGTAATTATATGGAGGAGAATGTGACATGTGCACGCCATAAAGCATGACCTTGGGACATGTAGGCAATTCTGCCTTGGCCCTCTAGAGGCATGCAAAGCAGAAGATCTGGAGGGGAACCCAAGGAGGGTTGGTGGTCCACTATTTCGGGTCCCTCATCTCCAGTTTCTGTGCACAGCACGTCAGACATCTTGTATGCCGTCCCTGGCATTGCCCTTAATATAAGAAATCATCATTCTAGACATCCCGGACTATATTTTTCTTTTCGTTTTTTTTTTTTGTTTTTCAAGACATGGTTTCCCTGTGTAGCTTTTTGCGTTTCCTGGAACTCACTTGGTAGCTCAGGCTGCACTCAAACTCACAGAGATCCACCTTGCTCTGCCTCATGAGTGCTGTGATAAAAGGTGTGTGCCACCACTGCCCAGCATCATCCCTAATTCTTTTATCATCTTTTATTTGTTCTCATAACCTTGCCCAAACTCTGAATATCTTTTCTTTCATGAATTTTCTTCTATTACCTGAATATGATATATCTTATTTCCTGGACCTTTATTCATTCTCTAAAACATCTGTGAAACAATGAAAGGATAGTAAAGTCACATTCATTTACAAAGGCAAATTACATAAATGCAAAAGACAAGAAAAGTCTGAAAAAAATATGCACTACACAGTAGTTATCCCAAGGGGAGTGGCTAGGGGTCTTGATTAAGGCTTATGATCAAAAGGTTTTGATTTGACTCATGATAATAAGAACTTAGACTTTTCTGGACAGTAAGACACATCTGCTCCTGGCAGTACCAAAATTCAAAGAAAATGATGGGCGTTGAAGAAACTCCATATGGAGTTTGTTTCTTTATGGAAAAGCTTGCCATGTGGGCAAAGAAAGTGCCCTTGCTTCAACTGCTGACAGTATGTTGTCCAAATTGGACAAGTAAAACAGAAAAGAAAGTGACCACAGAAATATGCCAAGACAAGGTAGGACACTCTTTCAAAAAGCCTGCTTCAAAGATGAGTCTGTCAGATATGCTAGGCCTCTAGACTGAAGATGGATGCCTCAACATTTCAGAGGAACCTTGGGTGGTTGTCCAGTGGAGCTTGAGGTCTCTGTCATTAGGTAACATTTCACCTTTCTGGATTCTTTGATGGAGCTGAAGATTACATAGTTATAACTATAGTTTTCCTTAATTATAATTGAAAATAAACTAGGTACAAAACTTTAGATTCACCAAGACAAGATAGATAATTAAGAATTTTCTCTAGAATCACCAGTGGTTTAAGTAAGAAATAAAGAAAGAAATTAAAGACTTCCTAGAGATCAATGAAAATGAATACACCACATACCCAAATTTATAGGACACTATGAAAGCAGTGCTAAGAGGGAAATTCATAGCACTGAATGCCCACATAAAGAAGCTGGAGTAATCTCACGCTAGTGACTTGACAGCACACCTGAAAGCTCTAGAACAAGAAGAAGCAAAGTCTTCTAGGAGGAACAGAAACTGGGATATTATCAAATTGAGAGCTGAAATAAATAAAATAGAAATAAAGAGAACAATACAAAGCATTAATGAAACAAAGAGTTGGTTCTTTGAGAAGATCCACAAGATAGACAAGTCCTTATCCAAAGTAACCAAAAGACAGAGAGAGAGCATCCAAATTAACAAAATCAGAAATGAAAAGGGGGACATAACAACAGACAATGAGGAAATCCAGAGAATAATCAGGTCACACTTCAAAAACCTCTACTCCACAAAACCTGAAAATCTAAAAGAAATGTATAATTTTCAGGATAGGTACCACATACCTAAGTTAAATCAAGACCAGATAAACCCTTTAAATAGTCCCATAACACCTAAGGAAATAGAATCACTCATTAAAATTCTCCCAACTACAAGAAGCCCTGGACCTGATGGTTTCACTGCAGAATTCTACCAGATCTTCAAAGAAGACTTAATACCAATACTCTTTAAATTGTTCCACACAATAGAAGCAGAAGGAATATTACCAAACTCATTCTATGAGGCTACAATTACCCTGATTCCTAAACCAAACAAAGATGCAACAAAGAAAGAGAACTACAGACCGATCTCCCTCATGAATATTGTTGCAAAATTATGCAATAAAATACTGGCAAACACATCAAAGACTCCAAGAACACATCAAAACAATTATCCACCATGATTAAGTAGGCTTCATTCCAGGAATGCAAGGGTGGTTCAACATTCGAAAGTCTGTCAATGTAATACACCATATAAACAAACTCAAAGAAAAAAAACCACATGATCATCTCACTAGATGCAGAGAAGAATTATATGGGTTAATTGAAGTGTAAGAGAAAGTTAGTAACTAACCTGTGCTTCTGGCCAAGCATTTCTATGTAATATTAAGTCTCCTAGTCAATTATTTGGGAAGTGGCCAGGTATTTGGGAGTTGCTGGCTGGACATAGGAACTTCATTCTACAGGACCCAGTGTGCCAGGCAGTGTTAGCGGGTGAGTGGGGATGGGAACATGAGGGATCCAGTGCAGAGGAAGAAGAAGAAGGGGTGAATTCTGAGACTACTTGAGGAGAGGGCATTTCAGGGTCAGGTTAGAAACCTGGTGCAAGGGATTCTTCCAAGAATCTATATGGATGGCCTCAGCTAAGACTTCTAGGAATAATGGATACTAGACTGAACTGGTCATCTCCTGTGAGTAGGCAAGACTGCAGGGAATGGGAAACCAACCTAGCCACATAACCTTTGACCAACAGTTTGTCCTGTTGGGGTGTGCTGAGGTAAGGGTGGCCTAGAGATTGAGGGAATGGCCAACCAATGACCCATCTAGCCTAAAATCCATGCCAGGGCAGTACGCCCACCCATGATATGGTCTAAATTTAATCCTTTAATATATTACATTGTCTTTCTTCCAGTTCAAATGGAACATGTGATGTCATTATTTGAATTTTCTGAGTTTAGTTATGTTAGAGGGTTAAGAACAATAATCCCTTTGCTGCACTATCAGAAGTATTTATCATTAAGCATATTCGGTTGATTTTTGGGGGAATTTCAAAGGGGAATTATAGATATTGGATGTGAATAAGTTTAGGGGAGGTTCTGGCAGAAGTCAGGTGGTTTTTGTCAGCTTTCCTGTTATTGGGAAGATCTCTTGGGAAGAGGTTTCAATCTCAAAGCAACTAAGAATTCAGTTACTTTTCAACTGGAAATAAAGTACAGAGATGCCAACTTTCACAATTGCATCCCATATTTAAATATACTTATAATATTCCTTAAAGCTTTTATACTATGGATTTAGTCTTTCATAGTTTCTAATGTTTGGTATGATGTTCAAACACATGACATACACACTAAATACATCTCACACTACACAAGTTTCTTGAAGACTTGATCTATTAATTTTTTCTTTAGTCTTGAAAATTTCACACATGTATAAAATGGGATATGATCATATGTACTTCCATTTCCTTTCAACTCCTCTCATGAAACTCAACATGTCTCCAAACAGTTTTCTTTGTTTTAAATAACCCACTAATTCCAGTTATTATTGCCCTTTTGTATATGTGTATGGGGTTATCTACTGGATGTATTTATTTTTTGATGACAGATGAGCCAAGTTACCTCAGAGGAAATATATCTCAAGTACTAAAAAATTTAAAAGTGATTGGAATTCATCAGTAAACTATGTTGGTGTAGCCAAGTATTATCAAATAAAAGTAGAATAAATCTGTCAATCATCAGCCTGGCAGGCTGGAGGGACAACTTAGTAGTTCAGACAGAGTACTGTTCTCACAGAGAACCTGAGCTCAGTTCACACCAGGGTGGCTTAAAACTGCCTTCTCTTCCAGCTTCAAAGGATCAGATGCCTTCTTCTGGACTCCCAGGTGGGAATCAGCACTCACAGGAGTCTGTGCATGCTTGCACACACACACACACACACACACACACACACACACACACACACACTCACACTCACACTCACACACGCACATAAATCTTTTAAAGAAAACCAATCAGTTCTATAAGTCCTTTACTATCTTTTTAAAATGTATATTTACTTTTATTTTATTTGCAGGATGTTTTGTAAATCTGTGTGTTTGTGCACCTCATGCACGTAGGTCCAACAGAGGGCAGAAGAATGTGTCAGTTTCCCTAGAATTGGAGTAACAGATGATTGATTGTGAGCCACCATATGGGTACTGGCAATCAGACCCAGGTCTTCTGGAAGAGCATCAGTGCTCTTACTACTGAGCTATCTCTCTACCTCTATCATATTTTCTTTTCTGGAACAAGGCTGAAGGTGGTTGTTGGGCAGTTCACTTCCACCCTTTTTTCTCCAAAGAAGAGACCAGTTTTTTTGGGGGGGCGTGGGGTGGGGTGGGGTTCTGCATTCAGAAGCTTGTTGCAAGCTTCTTCATTAAGCAGGGCTACTGCTCCCTTGTCAGGGTCCAATTCTGGACAGTTACAGTTCTATTTGTAATTTTGCCCAGTATTGTCTTGAGAAGTGTTAAAATGTCTTGGATAAGAGAAATCTGAGCTTGAGTTCACATTGAAATGGCCAGCTGAGCAAGCTATTGCAACAGCTCTGCTTAAAGACATTAAACTGGTAGACAGAAGTCAGAGAATGCATTTTAGAGGCTGGGAAATTTGCTTGATACTTTTTTTTTGGATTAGAAACCATTGAAGTCTTTTGCAAAGTCAAAAGACTGATTCACTCTCTCTCATTTTTCTCTCTCTGTCTCTCTCTCTCTCTCTTTCTCTCTCTCTCTCTCTGTGTATGGTGTTGTATATGTGTTTGAGTTTGTAGTGAGTATATGTATGTGTTTATCTGCATGTACAGGCCGTAGGTTGATATTGTGCATCATTTATCAATTGCTCTATACCTTCTCATTTTGAGACATTGGTATTGTGCCTGTTTTTTTACACAGATGCTGGGCATCTAAACTCAAGATTTCCTGCTTGCAGAACAAGTACATTTAAATGGAGCCATTTTCTCAGTCCTCTTTGATCCTCCTTCTGGGAATGATCAATTCCTATGGGTATATGCAATGCACCTTATCTTTTTTAATAATGGATATATTACATTCCATGCAAAATGGGACAGGTGATAGGAGGGTAGGGGAGAGGAGTGGGTGTGAAGAGAGATAACTGTCATTGGTAGAGTTTGAGAAAGTCCTATTGAAACCTACTGTTTCATACCAGAGAAGAACACACCAATTATTTGTCCAAATGCCAAATGTTCATCCATGAATACATACAAACAAGTAACATTACATAACAACTAAAATAACATGTGGCCTGATAAATTTATTTATGTTGGCACAATTGTCGTATGGATGTTATAGGGAATACCAAATCACTTTTTCATTTGATTTAAATCCTGTTCCACCAGACAAAACTCACACCTGACACTATTAATTAGGCCCAATCCCGTGGCTCAGTAGGTAATCAGACCCATGGTAGAACCCATAATTACTATGTTGCTAAGTGGATATCGTATAAAACTATTCTCCAAATGCTTATCTTTATACTGGTGGTTGGTGAAAACTCTTGACTCCTATCAACAAAACTTTTTTGTGTAATAGAAGATGCTTAATACAGAAACCCATAGCTGGCTAACCTGCATAGAATAAAGTATCATGGAATGCTCAAACATAAATGGGACATTTGTATTACTCCTGTCCTCCTCAAGAATCAGGTAAATCACAGAAATGGATGTGGAAAGATTGTAAGAGACAAACGCTGTGGTGGACTGTTGCAAAACAGTGTTTTCTTGACTTGAGCTCACAGTAGCTGTGACTATATGCATTAGATCTAATGACAAGCCAGTAACAATTCAAATGTAGGTGGGGAGGTGTTCATAAAGTCTCATCTCTTGCTGGGAAGCTATTGGCACTTCATGGCTGCTGGGGGGAGGGTGGTCATTTTTTTAAAGTGGTCCAGCCATGGGTACATTGCTCATGCTCCTGTGGATAGCTATGCCCATGAACATACCTGCAACACTAATTAGACTCAGTGGTTAAGAACAAAGAATACAAGAAGTTGAGAGGGATGTGTGGTAGTGGGGATCCTGGGAGAGTTGGAAAGAAAGGACTTGGGGATTCATTTTATAAAAAATCATTGTAAACACAAATAAAGTTCTCAAAGAATAAATAAAAATAATAAAACAAATGACACTGAGTTCCTATTTTATTCTGTCAGAATGGCAGTCATTAAGAAAAAGGCAGGAGGGTATGTTCAGGGTGGTATGGCTAGGGCAACAATAACACAAAGCTTGTGGGAATAACCAATGAATATGTGATTTGATTTAAGACCTATTCCATAAGAAGGAACTCATACCTAACACTGCTTGGGTGACCAAGAACCAGACTAGATATCCCAGAGATCTAGGATAAAACCAAATAGTATTTTTTTAGACAACAACAACAACAACAACAACAACAACAACAACAACAATGTGATAAAATGACTCTTAATGACTTCTGCTATGCTAATAGAACAGTGCCTTACTCAGAAGCTTCCTCTATAGCAGATGGGAACAAATATAGAGATCCACTTAACTGCTGAGCCATTTCTCCATAAATACAGAGATCCATAGACATTATTCAGAGAGTGAGAAACCTTGGAACATTCAGCACTAAATGAGATGTCTCCAGTAAATTCCTTTCCTTAAGGTTCAGGGAACCCTGTGGAAGAGGAAACACAAGGAGCATAAGAGCCCAAGGGCATGGAAGACACAAAGAAAGCAAGACCCTCTAAGTCAACATAATCAAAGCTCATCTGAATGCACAGAGACTGAGGCAGCATGCATAGAGCTTGTGTGAATCTGTACCAGGTCCTCTGCATATATATTATGCCTTCCTGTTTAGTGTTTCTATTGGATTCCTGAGTGTTTGAATAAGTGGGTCTCTGATTCTTGTGAATTCTCTCAGGCTCTTTTCCTTCTGTTGGCTTGTGTTGTCTAGCTCCAATGTGATAGCTTTTGTTTTAGCTTATATTTTATTTTGTTATATTTTAAAAAGAGAAAGAAAGAGAAAGGCAGATAAAATTCTAGCATGGAGAAGGGAAGGTGGGCACAAAGTACCATCCCTATCTAAGAGCTATTGGCAATTGATAGCTGCTGGAAGGGGAGAGTTAATTGTAAGAGTGTTGCTGGTGGTGGCTTGACCACACTGTAGTGGAAAGCCACACATGCAACAGTGTATGAGCAACATCAACTGCACTTACTAGGTTCCAAAAGAAGCCCATCACAGTAACGTACTTCATCCAGGTGGGGAACACCTCCTAAACTTACCCAAACAGTACCACCAACTGAGGACCAAATATTGAAACATTTTCGCATGTGGGAGATATTCTTACTCAAATGACTACAGAGTATATTCTACTGCAAAGATATTTGTATATTCATGTTTTTTGCTGTTCTATTCATAATAGCTAGAAAATGGAATAAGCCAAAGTTCACCTGATGAATAAATAATGAAAATGTAATACATATACAGAAAAAGTTTATTCAGCACCAAAACAATGAAGTTATGAGGTTAAATATTTTTAATAAATTAGTATTTATTTTTGTCAAGGAAGGCTTGTATGAAGATGGAGTCAACTCTCAGGAGTCAGTTCTCTTCTTCCACACACTAATTCCAGGAGTTGAACTCAGGTCCTCAGACTGGATGTAAGTACCTTTATCCATTGAGCCAACTTATTGGCCCAACATATTTCTAATCCATTGATTATTTGTAGTTAATTTTGAGAAAATATTTACCTCAAAGTAAAGAGTAATTGCAATGAGTAATTATCAATTATTCTATCCAAGTAGCTTAACAAGTCCAAAACAATTCCACTTTTATTTCTCTCTTTCTCTGAAGTATCTGAGTTTCAGAGTTCTTTGACCACGCTGACCAAAACAAATAATCCTCTGGAGAAAAATCCTGTAATCATGATTTCCTTTGAAGCTGCCATGCTTTTGCAGTGTCTCTTGGTCAGTGGCCTCTCAAGGTGTATATAATTAGCTTCATATATTCCTAATGGAAGATTTCATATGCCACTTTATGTGAGAGGACACAGGGAAACCTGACTCAGACAAGATGCTGTTGTTATCATTCAGGTAAAGCAGAAATAAACTTAACAGTGCATGGGTTGTTTATTCACAGATGTTAGTTTGCGATTGGAATTGCTGTGGACATGAGTTGCATCCTACAGTGCTTGAGGAAGTCTAGAGCAAAGAAGAGCACAGTAAGGAAAAGGAATTGAATAACACAGGGGAATTATATTAACAATAATCAATGTATAAAGAAGCATTGAATTTGATTGGAAAGAGATTAAGAAGTTATATGGTGTGATTTCGAGTGAGTAAAAGGAAGGAACAAATGATGTAATTATATTATAAACTTAAAAATAAAAGGTGTCCATTGAAATATTGTATAATGCTAAACAACTGATTGCCTCCTATAATGAGCTAGGGCCACATTATACATAAGGGAATATAAATAGTACTAGAAAATGCCAAAAACTTTGTAAGTTTTTGTGTGAAACTTATGCATTAATCAATTATTTCAGCTCAGAAATGAGGATCTAATCTCCTATTAAATGAGAAAAAATAGTGTGATAACATGTACAAATAAAATGACAAGAGTTGTCCTTTCTATTGGCTTTTCAAAAGAGATGGGTATAAACTTACCATTTTCTGTAAATAGAAGCAAATGTATTAGGTACTTTTTGAGTTTCCAAGATGAAAGTGTCTCATGTATTCCAGAATAGAAAATTCATGTTTAACATGGAGAATACAAGACCCAGTGCTGAAAGCTGACTATTCTATGTAATGTCATTTTTGAGCAAGATCAGGGCAATTTCAGAACCCAATAATACCTGAAGGTACCAGGAGTTAAATTTATTTTTCTTGCTTTATTCTAAAGAATGTAAACAGTGCTGATATTAATTTTGTTTCTAAACTATAAGAATGGGGAAGGGTTAAAAACTTTTGTCAAGTAGGGGTGGCAGAATGCGAGAAAGAGTACCAATAATACAAAGGTATTGTAAAAGCTAATTAGACAAGTGTCATCATTGTAACCTTTGACTTTATTCTCACTTATTTATTGACCATCAATTCTTCAGTTTTCACAGTCTTATTTTTTCTTTAGTTTGCTGTGTTGCTTTAGAACTCTGCCTAGACTATCTCATTAAACTACATAGCCACATATAGAGTTTTTTAAATCAATAATGAACATCTTTTAGCAAATATTTGTTTGTCCATATTTTGAAGTTTTTCTGATTTGAAGGTTTGGGATGAGTGGACAGGAAAACAGATGTAGGATTAAACCTTACAGGTTGGTATCTTATTGAGGAGGGTTGAGTGAGTATGTTTTTAATGAGTGGTAGATACAGATCCACTGTTCTCTGAGAGCAAATGAACTAAGTTTACATTTGAAATTTCATTTATTGGTCAGACAATAAGTATAGGTATTAAAATATATTATGAAAAAAGAGAGAGTTGATGTATTTTGGACCTGTATTTTTGGTGCTTTCTGCTAACTGGCATTCAGTTTTTCAATTACTTTGTCTCAAGTGGACAAAGTAAAAGGAATTAAAATGATAACATTTACTGAAGACTCACATTTGGATACTAATTAAGTGTATGATTATGGTATTTATTTTAGTCTGACAGTTAAATATAAATCAATATTTTAGTTTGTTCAGTAAATATAAATAACATCAACTCTCAGGTTTAGCCTAATATTAATCTATCAGTAGTTAAAATATGGCATTAATCTTGGCTTTTGAATCCAAAGCCCTATCCTGACTACTATCCTATGACTATAATCTTTAAATAAAATAAAACCCTACAGTATAATGTGACAAATTATTTTGGAATGAAACGAACATGTAGTTACTATTAAATGATGTCATCTTGAAGAGGACTCAGATCATTTGGAATAACTTCAGGGCTGTGTCCCATATCATTCCCAGTACTTCAAAGGCTGATACTCTGCAGTAATGTTGAGTTTGGATGCTTAATTTTTGCCATGATGTCAATTGCTACAAAAATTTCTTGACACAATTTGTGTACCTGACGTGATGTAAATGATGGTTTCACAGAATGCAAATATGTATCAGTCCACTTCTGTTTGGGGAGCTAGTCTCATGTCCAGTTAACTCAATTAAAGGACAGTACATTAATGTTAATGCTGTAAAGCAAAACTTCATGATAAGGAGAATCATTCCATAAACCTTGAGTTTAAATATTTTCCAGAGATGAGAACTTAGAAGTAAAGGACTGTATGTCAGAATCAGGTCTGTAGTGTTTGGCATGGATATCAACATGGATAGTAAAAAAAAAAAAACAAACCGTGAGTAGTTTTTTATTTTATAATTGAACTGACAATATATTAGTTTTCAAATGAAAGTGTAAAGAACTTGGCAATGAATTGCTCTCTTTAGTGTTGGCTAATCTTCTACCTTATGATGATCCTCTCTGAATTTACTCTTCTTTGAATGATTACAATTTCAAATTACATGAGCATAATAGGAAACCTTTCCTTCACTACTTTTATGAAAGCACAATGAAAAAATAGAGGTATATATTGATAGTGTACAGTTTGATGTTTTATATATGTGAATATATTAAAATATAAAAACAAAATATATGTGAATGTTCTAAGTTGATTAAGACAAACTAACTAGTATATTTGCTGCCCACACTATTTGGAATATGAATGGTGAAATTCTATCCCTACCAACTTTCATGTAGGCACTATTTTTTTTAACAGTTGGCACACTTTGTCATGGATCTCCAGAAAATACCCATCTTGTCTAATTGCATACTTTTAGTTTTGACAAATATCTTTTTCACCTTTCTACACCATCCCATTTGCTCATGATCCATTGTTAGACTTTCTGCTTCTATGAGTGTAGAGTCGTCAGAGTCTGCTCTCACCGAGGTATTTCAGAATTTGACTTTCCATGTCTCTTTACTCTCAGTTATCACAGTGACTTCTAGGCTTGTTCATGTTAAAAGAAAAAAGGGATTTCTCTTCTTTGATGGGGGCAAAGAATGTGTGTGTGTGTGTGTGTGTGTTTTATACACTCATCTATCATTTAACACATCTTATTTACCTATATTGGGCTTTATTTGTGAATGCTATTTCTGGGTATATATTCTTCAAATTAGAAGTGGTGTATAATATGATATTTCTATATTTAAATTAAAAAATTAATTTTATAATTATTTTTCTGTGTATGTGTTGTTGTGGTATATATGAATATGGTCTTTTTATACTTGATGTGTGTGCATGTGCTTGTGCGTGTGCATGTGTGTGTGTGTGTGTGTGTGTGTGTGTGTAGGTGTGCATGCACACACACAGTAACATAGACCTGTCTATGTTAGAGGCCAGAAGACAATGTCCTGAATCCTGCTCTCTCATTTTTCACTTTATTCCTTTGAAACAGGGTCTCATGATAAGCCTGGAACTAGTCTTGAGCATTCCCCAAGCTCAAGTGATCCTTCTTTTTCCATCTTTCACAACACTGTGGGTACAGACACACCCGGCCACAATTAGCTTCTTGTTTGGATGCTGGTATCTGAGCACAGGTCCTCACAATTGCACAGCAAGTATTCCTACTAATCAAGCCATCTCTCTAGCCTGATGTTTCCAGTTTTTAATTATTTCCTTTTTTCTTCTACCATTTATTTCTCTACCTACAACCTCTTTATCATTTGTGGTGTTGAGGATCAAACACAGGACCTTACTCATTTGAGTTTTAATTCATTGGGCTTCAAAGCCAGTCTGTATTTTTAATTTTTTAAAGTACCTCCAAGAAATTTTTGTCTACATGAATAAACATATTAATTCATATTCACATTAAGTTTTTTTTTAAATCCACCCAAACTTGCTTCTTTCCAAATGTGTCCATCTCAAAAGCATGGATGGCAACATGTCCATAGTCTGTGTTCACACAAAGTCTATACAAATTTTTTCAAAGCTCCTCTATGCATAGTAGTGATAATAGGTCTTTAGTGGAAGGACAAGTGATGTTGGAAGACTATTTTTTCAAAGATGGGATATATCAGTATATATTCAAGTACTAATGGGAATGATTCCAGAGAGAGAGATTTGTTGTAAATAGAAAGCTGGTTGTTGACAGTGTAAAAGCTCCCAATGAGAAGGAAAGGAATAAGATCCAGAACATCAGGATGGGGAATGGTCTTGGATGAGAGGAACTCATATGTTAATGTGGGGTAGAGTTGAATGGAGCTTACAAAGCTTTTGTGGATTCATATAAAGGAATCTGAGAGTGTTCCTATGGCTTTTGCTGTTCCCCCACCCCATGATAATGGTGAAATGGGGAAAAGGATAGGAAGCGGGGTTTTAAAGAGAATAGTGGAGTTTTGAAATCATTCTGAAAAGTAGGAGACAGATGAAGAAAGTGTTAGCCAGAGGAACATACAGGTATTTTCAAAATTGAATTGATGTCAGTAATTACTAATTTTGAGTTGTGAATTTCTCTCTGTTCACTGTGCTTGGTACTATGTTTGCCCTTCATGGCCCATTCTCAATCCTCTTGATGCCGAGTGTGAGATTATATTAGCCATCTCTTGTGTTTACAGTATTATTCAATCAGTCTTTTAACTGGAAGCATATTCATAGTGGGTTTACTCTAGCTGCGTTGCTCTTTTGATTGAAAGTCATACATTATCTTAGGTTGATGTGTTCTTGGGTTTGTGTAACTCCACATCTTTTATCTCCTTTCAGGTTTGGAGTGGTTAAAACATTTTGAATGTTGCTAATACCATTTGATCCTTTGTGGGTTTTCCCAATGAGCTCCTCAATGATTTGTAAAAATTACCTCTATTAAAAAATTTCTAAATTAAAAAATTTTCAAGCTTTTGAAATAAAAATACAATTACTTCATTTCCTCTTCCTTTTCTCGCCCAACACATCCTGTGCACCTTCGCTTGTTATCATTGAAAACTGTGAGGTAATAATTTGCTGCAGTTTGAAGTTATGATTCTCTGATGATAAGTGATTTTCAGCACATGTTTACATATATGGAGGACTTCACATTAATACAGTTTTAATTTATAGTTTCTCCTTTTTCCGTTCTCAGGTAGCACTATCAAAAAAGCCAATGGAAGGAGTGAATCAGTCTGTGGTGTCAGAGTTTGTGTTCCTGGGACTCACCAACTCCTGGAATATTCAACTAATGCTCTTTGTGTTCTCCTCTATGTTTTATGTGGCAAGCATGATGGGAAACTCCCTCATCGTGTTCACTGTGGCTTCTGACCCTCATCTACACTCTCCCATGTACTTTCTATTGGCTAACCTCTCCTTTATTGATTTGGGTGTTTCTTCTGTTACTTCTCCCAAGATGATTTATGACTTATTCAGAAAACACAAAGTCATCTCCTTTAGAGGTTGTGTCACTCAAATCTTCTTCATCCATGTCATTGGTGGTGTGGAGATGGTGCTGCTCATAGCCATGGCCTTTGACAGGTATGTGGCCATATGTAAGCCTCTCCATTACTTGACAATTATGAACCCAAGGATGTGCATCTTGTTTTTAGTGGCTGCCTGGGTGGTTGGCCTTATGCATTCTCTGGTTCAATTGGCTTTTGTAGTAGATTTACCTTTCTGTGGACCAAATGTATTGGACAGTTTCTACTGTGACCTTCCTCGGTTTATCAAACTTGCCTGTATAGACACTTACCAACTGGAATTCATGGCCACAGCCAATAGTGGGTTCATCTCTGTGGGGTCCTTCATCATATTGATCATTTCTTATATTGTCATCATAGTCACTGTACAAAAACACTCTGCAAGTGGTTCCTCCAAAGCCCTGTCCACACTTTCAGCTCACATCTCTGTGGTGGTTTTATTCTTTGGTCCTTTGATTTTCTTCTATACTTGGCCTTCTCCTTCTACAAACCTGGATAAATTTCTGTTTATTTTTGATGCAGTTGTTACTCCTTTTCTGAATCCTGTGATCTATACATTCAGGAATAAAGAAATGAAGGTTGCAATGAAGAGAGTATGCAGACAGCTGGTTAGTTATAGGAAAACTGCTTAACTAGATGTCCTGCAGACTGCCTTCAATGAATGTAAAAGCTTGATACTCATCAACCTCAAAAATTTTGCATATATGTGTATATATTTCACACACACATATATAAATTATGTATATATCTACATCCTTCTCTCTGTCTCTATATATTCACCTGCTTGGTCAGGATTAACAGTCTCTCCTGAAAACAGAGAATTACATACATTTATAAAGCAAAGATTATAATAATCTTGAACTTACATTCCTAAGGAATAATATTTATTTGAAGTAACAGATGCTTTTCTTTTCTTTTCTTTTTTTAAGGGTTATTTATTTATTATGCATACAGTATGCTGTCTGCTTGTGTCCTTGCAGGCCAGAAGAGGGCACCAGATCTTATTGCAAGTGGTGATGAGCCACCATGTGGTTGCTGGGAATCGAACTCAGGACCTCTGGAAGAGCAGTTGATGCTCTTAACCACTCCATGCTGTAACTGATGCTTTAGAACAAGGCCTTTAGAACAAGAAAACTTTCTCTCTCTCTTCTTTTATATTTATTTTATATTTTGAGAATTTCTTACATGAATATTGTATTAAGATTATTTCCACTCCTCTGTCTCCTCATTCCAGTTCATCTCTGGCCTCTTTCATTCCTTCTCTTATTTATGACTTCTTTAATTACATATATATATATATATATATATATATAATTAAATATATATTAAATATATAATTCTGAATTCATTTAATGTTGCTCATATGTGTATATGTTTAGGGATTAGGATCACCTTATGTTTGAATAACTTATCAAACTATACATTGTCTCACATGCTGGAATTTCTGGATATTTACTGTATGCTTATAAAGGATTATTCTACTGAGCCATTTGTCTGTCTCCTATAGTTTGTACAAATTATCCATTTGGAGTTTTTCTGCTGTGGAAGGGGGTTCAAATCAGGAGAACACACACAGGGTTATAATGGATGCATATTTAGTATAGAAGATTTGAGACCCATTTGGAATACCAACAAGTAACTAAGAAAACATGATGTTTTTGTCGGATTCACATTATATTCAAACACATTCAATTTCTATTTATTTTTATTTCCCATTTGTTTTTTCTTAGTATATGTCCCCATTAATGTGAAACTCAAGAAAAAAATTGTGTTACATTTGAAAAGAGGAATTGGAGCAACACACAATTCATTTTGTGAGTTGGTGGATAGTAGGTACTACGATGCTGCATGTGTTGCTAACAGTACTCTGTGATATGGCAGTAAAACCACCTCTGAAGATTTTCTGTCCTTTATAGATCTCATATTTCAGTTCCTCTAGGTCCTAGTCATTTACAGGTATACCGCCACTGTGATGAAAGTCACAAGGCAAGCAATCATCTGCATCATCAAATTTGGTGCACCGAGACAGACACAGTGCTTTTCACTGCATGGCATTTTCATTTCCATTATACTTGTTCACTAGCTTGAGGCACAGGATAAGGTTAATTGGGATCAGACTTCCCTGTACTGCTGAATGACTTCCTTATTGTGTAAAGTCTTGTTCATATAAGTAATCACTTACTGTATATCCTTATGTTGGTTGTACTTTACTAAGAAACCTGTGAGTGATTGGTGCCAGCCCTATCATTTGTGCATTAAAAGAATATTTTATTAATTTCTATGTTATTCAAATAGCATTGCATTGAATCATAGGACACTTTTATAGCAGACGAAAAGTAATAATGAGCTCATAACACTTGGAGCTAACTAGTCAACCTACATGCTTCATTCTTTATAAACCAGCGACTTGAAAACTTGGAATAGTTTGGTAGGTAGCGTTACAGTGCTTCTGGGGGACACTAATGGCTAATGGGTGCCCTCCAATGTGGTCACTACAGAAGCAACTGTGCCACTCTTGCTAACAGCTCCCAGTTGTTTACTTAGTTATGTAGCTACACATTTTACTTGTGGTTGTTCATGTCTCTTTATTCTCTTAGCCCTGTTGCCCTGCCAGAGATCAGCCTCAGCAGTTTCGGAGGTCAGAAGGACAGGATACCTGGAAGGTATAGTAATGACTCAAAGACAGTGTTCCTGTAGGCTTACAGGTCACTCAAGGCTTCTGAAGCTGCTAAGCAGCTTCTGCTATAGCTTCTGCTACCACTTCTGCTTCTGCCTTAGTAACCTCAGTCTTTTATTTTCATGAGCAAGGGGAAACAGAAAGGAAAGGGGAAATCACCCAATATAGAGTGTTCTCATAATTCCATAGGTGATTTTTAGAAAATCACCAATATATTCTTTATCATCTTTGATTAAACACAGGAAGGCTTAACGCCAGAGCAAGCAAAATCTATTTTTTTTGAAAAAAGATTTATTTATTTATTATGTATACAGAAGAGGGCGTCAGATCTCATTAGAGATGGTTGTGAGCCACCACGTGGTTGCTGGGAATTGAACTTGGGATCTCTGGAAGAGCAGATAGTTCTCTTAACCCCTGAGCCATCTCTCCAGCCCATCATAATCTATTTTTATTGTTTGATGGTTATACCATCTTCTGAGCATTTCACCTAGAGGCTAGCAACATGCAACATTGCAAAAAAAGGTAAAAATAACAACAGTGGTTAATGTACTAGGCAGTCAATTTCTTCGCACACAGACTGCTCTGACTTCAAGACCTCTGTAGCTGCTGAAGTTGCTCCTCAGCCCCCTGCAAACACCAAGCCCTGTGACTGGTGGGCCACAATGAGTTCAGACAATAGATCTGCCCCTGCTAGTCAGAGACTTTGTCCTTCTTAGCCCAACAGTTCCAAGGAAGACCTAATCCAATTTTCAGAGCTTCCATGAAAGGAAGCTCACCTTTCCTGGCAGCTCTTTTCAATCTAGAGACCCAACAAAACGTCCAACAATCTCTCCAACCATCACCACATTGTCTCCACACTCCTTCAGGAGGAATCAAAATATCTGGATTAAAGTTGCCATCTCCCGTTTTTGGTGGAGGCCACCATTTTCCTCCTATTCTAAGTTCCCGCATTTTTCATTTGTCATCCCATCTATATATTACTCCATCCACAGTCTTCATCCAATACTCCTTAGGGTCTCAAGTTTTACACAATGCCCTTGGAATATTCTCAGAAACTGAATTATTCATCATGGCCAAATTGAGTCCAGTGCACTGATACACATCATACCATGTGCTATAGTTGACCTTACATTCAGTACAGCTTATGCAAGTCTGAAAATCATCCCCAGGCTGCAGGTTCTCTCCCATGACCTGCATAACTGCCTTGACCCCAGCCTGGATGATCATCTCTGTATAATTTCCTGTGAAATTTGTTTCATTCCCTCCAGTTCTACAGAAAGTTCCATTGGTCTAAGAACACAGAATATGAAGATCCCAAGAAGAAAAAGATTAGCATCACAAGAAGTAATTATATGGAGGAGAATGTGACATGTACATGCCATAAAGCATGACCTTGGGACATGTAGGCAATTCTGCCTTGGCCCTCTAGAGGCATGCAAAGCAGAAGATCTGGAGGGGAACCCAAGCAGGGTTGGCAGTTTCACGTCCCTCATCTCCAGTTTCTGAGTACAGCATGTCAGACATCTTGTATGCCATCCCTGGCATTGCCCTTAATATAAGAACTCATCATTCTAGTCATCCCTGTTTCTTTCTTTTTTTTTTCAAGACAGGGTTTGTCTGTGTAGCTTTGTGCCTTTCCTGGAACTCACTTGGTAGCCCAGGCTGGACTCAAACTCACAGATGAGCTGCCTGGCTCTGCCTCATGAGTGCTGGGATTAAAGGCGTGTGCCACCACCTCCAGGCATCATCCGTGATTCTTTTATCATCTTTTTATGTGTTCTCATAACCCTGCCAAAACTCTGAATATCTTTTCTTTCATGAATTTTCTTCTATTACCTGAATGTGGTATATCTTATTTCTTGGACCTTTATTCATTCTCTATAACATCTGTGAAACAATGAAAAGATAGTAAAGTCACATTTACAATGGCAAATTACATAAATGCCAAACACAAGAAAAGTATGAAAGAATACACACTCCACAATGGTTATCCCAACAGGATTGGGTAGGGGTATTGATTAAGGCTTATGATCAAAAGATTTTGATTTGACTTATGATAATCCTGCACTTAAGATGTGAATGGATCTATGTGCAGACACTGTAATTAGAAGTTATTAAAAACAACCCAAAACTTTGGTGATTCATCTTTATTGCCATTGAATCAAATTGCCTGGTAGTTTAAGATCAGATTTGAGTGCTTGAACTTTCATTTCCACATATTTACAATTAATAATTTTTAAATATTTATTTATTTATTTATTTATTTATTTATTTATTTATTTATTATGTATATAGTGTTTTGCCTACATGCATGCCTGCATGCCAGAAGAGGACACCAGATCTCATTATAGGTGGTCCTGAGCCACCATGTGGTTGCTGGGAATTGAACTCAGGACATGTGGAAGAGCAGATAGTGCTCTTTACCTCTGAGCCATCTCTCCAGCCCCATTTAATAATTTAAAAAATTATTCATTTTACTTTATGGACACATATTTCCCTCCCTCCACTTCTCCCAGTCCTTCTCCCTCTGTTCAAATCTCCCAATTATCCAATACTCCTCCATTTCTTTTTCCTTTTTCTATTAAAAATTTCATTTATTTTACATACCAACCACAGTTTCTCTTCCCTCCTAGTAGATGTAACGGTATTGTTAAATAAGAAACACAGAGCCAATGCAGAGATGAAAGCCCAAGAGGTCAGAGTAATATCTAAGAGCTAAAAACCTTACCCTACACTGCTACTCCTGTCCTTCCCTTTATAAGATAAAAGGTCAATTATTGAATCTACATTTAAAAAGAAGTTACTTGTTTTAAATAAAATAAGTAATGAATTTTTTTTCTGCATTCATCAAATGTTACTTGACTGGACATTGTTATATATTAATGAAGTTTTTCATCTGATCCTGTCAAATGTTAATGGACTAGACATTGTTAATGTAATTCTTGACTGTATATATTATATATAGTTATTAGATAGTTTTTCTTGTATTATTTGTAAGATTTTTAAAATTTTAGAAAAAAAGGGGAAATGTGGTGGTATTGTGTTCCCCAAAATATTGTACACCCTATTAAAGTCATCTGGGGTCACAGACAGAATAGCCACTATATTAAACATAGAGGAGAGGCAGTGGTAACCCACACCTTTCATCCTAGCATTCCAGAGGCAGAAATCCATGTGTTCAAGGATTCAGGCAAGCATGGTGACTCACACCTTTAATCCTAGAAAGGAAGCCTTTAATCCCAGGAAGTGATGGCAGAAAGTAGAAAGATATATAATGTGTGAAGACCAGAAACTAGAAGCCTTTTGGCTGGTTAAGCTTTCAGTCTTTGGAGCAGCATAGTTCAGCTGAGATCCATTTGGATATGAGGACTCAGAGGCATCCATTCTGAGGAAACAGGATCAGCTGAGGAACTGGCAAAGTGAGGAAGCTGTAGTTTGTTCTGCTTCTTTGATCTTCCAGTATTCACTCCAATACCTGAATCAGGTTTGATTTTATTAATAAGATCATTTAAGATTCCTGCTACACATCCTCTCTTCCCATTCCTTTCCTCACCTCCCATCTACCCTGCCATCCACTCTTCTGTTCAGAAAGGGGCAGGCTTCCCATGGGAGTCAACAATGCATGGCATATCAAGTTGAGACAGGACCAAGCTCCATCTCCTGCATCACAGCTGGGTGAGGCATCCTAGCATGGGGAATAGGTTCAAAAAAGCCAGCTCATACACCAGGAACAGGTCCTGATCCCATTGCTAGGGGCCTCACAAACAGACCAAACTGCATAACTGTCACCCATATAGAGAGGGCCCAGGTTGGTCCCATGTATGTTCCTGAGCTGTAGTTCCAGAGTTGAGAGCTCCCATTAGTTCAGGTCAGCTGCCTCTGTGGGTTCGTTGTCACGATCTTGACCTCTGTTGCTCATACAATCCCTCCTCCCTCTCTTCATTTGGACTCTCTGAGCTGGGCCCAGTGCTTGGCTGTGGATCTCTGCATCTCCTTCCACCAGTTACTGGATGAAGTCTCTCTGATGATAATTAGGCTAGTCTCCAATCTGATTACAGAAGAAGGCCAGTTCAGGCACCCTCTCCACTAATGCTATCCTCCTCCATTTCTGTTTAGGAAAGGGTAGGTCTCCCATGGATATCTATAAAACATGGCATATCAAGTTGAAGTAAGACTAAGCACCTCCCCACATATTAAGGCTGAGTAAGGTGACTCAGAGGAGTAGGGTCTCAAAAGCCAGTAAAATAATTGGAGACAGACCCTGCTCCCACTGTTAGGAGTCCCACAAGAACACCGAGGTACACAGTTGTGACATATATGCAGAGGGCCTATGTCAGTCCCTTGCAGGCTCCCTGGCTGTTGTTTGATACTCTGTGAGCTCCTATTAGGCCTGGCTAGTTGATTCTGTGAATGTTCTTGTGGTATCCATAATCTGTCTGACTCTTTCAATCCTTTCTCCCTCTCTTGTGCTGGATTTTCTGAACTCCAACTAATAGTTGACAGTGTGTCTCTGTGTCTGTTTCTACCAGTTGCTAGATGAAGCCTCTCTGATGACTATTGGGCTAGCAGAATATTGTTGGGTATCATTACACTGATATTTTCCTCCTCCTAGTCATGTTTGGTTCTGTCCTAAGTCTTTGGGTCATCTAGCCTGTGGGACCTTGACATAGAAATAATGAAAGAAGGTAGACTGTTAATTCTAGTTTAATAAAAACAAACAAACAAACAAACAAAAAAACCCAACTGTTAATCTCAACATACTTGATATTGTTATGGATTTTGGTTTATTAATACAAATTTAAGGTCAATTTTGTTATACTATATGTATATTTCTACTCTTGTTTAGGGTATTATGTTTATGCAGCTCATTTAAAAATGTAATATATAATTAAAATACAACTTAATAGTCATTTTAATAGTCAAACTTAATAGTCATGGTAGTTAGGTTCTCTAGGTACACAGAGTTATATTTCAGATTGGTAATCTTTAAAAACTTCAAGGACCTACAGAATATTGCATTTAAAATGTTTTCAGTACTTAGACTTTTCTGGACATTAAGACACATCTGCTCCTGGCAATACCAAATACTTCAAAGTAGATGATGGGCATTGAAGAAACTCCATATGGAGTTTGTTTCTTTATGGAAAAGCTTGCCATGTGGGCAAAGAAAGTGCCCTTGCTTCAACTGCTGACAGTATGCTGTCCAAATTGGACAAGTAGAACAGAAAAGAAAGTGACTACAGAAATTTGTCAAGACAAGGTAGGACACTCTTTCAAAAAACCTGCTTCAAAGATGAGTCTGTCAGATATGCCAGGCCTCTAGACTGAATATGGATGCCTCAACATTGCAGAGGAACCTTGGGTGGTTGTCTGGGCAGCTTGAGGTCTCTGTAATTAGGTAACATTTCACCTCTCTGGGTTCTTTGATGGAGCTGAAGACTACATAGTTATAATTATAGTTTTCCTTAATTATAATTGAAAATAAATTAGATACAAAACTTTAGATTCACCAAGATAATATAGGTAATTGTGAATTTTCTCTAATTTTGCCAAATGCAAATGGATTAGATAGTGTTACCGTAATTCTCCCCTAACTGTTTTTGTTGTATATAATCTTACTATGCTAAAGTTAAAACCTTTCTTTTTAATTAGACAAAACTGGTTAACATGCATAGAATAAAGTATCATGGAGTGCTCAAACATAAATGGGACATTTGTATTACTCCTATCCTCAAGAATCAGGTATATCACAGAAATGGATGTGGAAAGATTGTAAGAGACAAACTTTGTGGTGGACTGTTGCAAAACAGTGTTTTCTTGACTTGAGCTCACAGTAGCTGTGACTACATGCATTAGATCTAATGACAAGCCAGTAACAATTCAAATGTAGGTGGGGAGGGGTTTATAAAGTCTCATCTCTTGCTGGGAAGCTATTGGCACTTCATGGCTGCTGGGGGAGAGGGTGGTCATTTTTTTATAATGTGCAGCCATGGGTATATTGCTCATGGTCCAGTGGATAGCTATGCCCATGCACATACCTGCAACACTAATTAGACTTAGTGGTTAAGAACAAAGAATACAAGAAGTTGAGAGGGATGTGTGGTAGTGGGGATCCTGGAAGAGTTGGAAAGAAAGGACTTGGGGATTCATTTTATAAAAAATCATTGTAAACACATATAAAATTCTCAAAGAATAAATAAAAATAATAAAACAAATGACACTGAGTTCCTATTTTATTCTGTCAGAATGGCAGTCATTAAGAAAAAGGCAGGAGGGTATGTTCAGGGTGGTATGGCTAGGGCAACAATAACACAAAGCTTGTGGGAATAACCAATGAATATGTGATTTGATTTAAGACCTACTCCATAAGATGGAACTCATACCCAACACTGCTTGGGTGACCAAGAACCAGACTAGATATCCCAGAGATCTAGGGTAAAACCAAATAGTACTTGTTTAGACAACAACAACAACAATAACGTGATAAAAATGACTCTTAATGACTTCTGCTACACTAATAGAACAGTGCCTTACTCAGAAGCTCTTCTGTAGCAGATGGGAACAAATTTAGAGATCCACTTAACTGCTGAGCCATTTCTCCATAAATACAGAGATCCATAGACATTATTCAGAGAGTGAGAAACCTTGGAACATTCAGCACTAAATGAGATGTCTCCAGTAAATTCCTTTCCTTAAGGTTCAGAAAACCCTGTGGAAGAGGAAACACAAGGAGCATAAGAGCCCAAGGGCATGGAAGACACAAAGAAAGCAAGACCCTCTAAGTCAACATAATCAAAGCTCATCTGAACACACAGAGACTGAGGCAGCATGCATAGAGCTTGTGTGAATCTACACCAGGTCCTCTGCATATATATTTGGCTTCCTGTTTAGTGTTTCTATGGGATTCCTGAGTGTGTGAATAAGTGGGTCTCTGATTCTTGTGAATTCTCTCAGGCTCTTTTCCTTCTGTTGGCTTGTGTTGTCTAGCTCCAATGTGATAGCTTTTGTTTTAGCTTATATTTTATTTTGTTATATTTTAAAAAGAGAAAGAAAGAGAAAGGCAGATAAAATTCTAGCATGGAGAAGGGAAGGTGGGCACAAAGTACCATCCCTATCTAAGAGCTATTGGCAATTGATAGCTGCTGGAAGGGGAGAGTTAATTGTAAGAGTGTTGCTGGTGGTGGGTTGACTACACTGTAGTGGAAAGCCACACATGCAACAGTGTATGAGCAACATCAACTGCAATTACTAGGGTCCAAAAGGACAAGAGTACATACAGTTGTGCAGGTAAGAAATCAGAGGTCGATCTGGGAGGAGCTGGGAAGGGATAAATATGATCAAAATACCTTGAACAAAATTCTCAAAACTAATAAAAATTAGAAAAAAAGAAAATAAATATCCAATCCTGATCAGGTACACTTATGCCATTCTGGAGGAAGGCATAAACTTATCTAGACTCTATAGAAACTTTTTTTCTGAAAACACTAAAAAGAGATTAATTGTAAGACTCACCTAGAGCACTCTTGTGTGTTTACTTGGAGTTAATACATTACAGAGATACTTCTACATTAGTGCTCGGTGCAGCACTGTTTACAGTAGCTAGGTCATAGGAAAAATATAGGTGTCCCACAAAATAGGAATAAGTAAGGGAAGTGTGGTATATACACACAATGGAATTTTTCAGCCACAAAAAATACCAAAGTCATGTCATTGGCAGGAAAATGTCTACAATTGGAGATAATCATATTAAGTGAGTTAAGCCATGAAGAAAAAAAAAACATATTTGTGGTTACTAGAGTTTATATGGCTTTGTAAAATCATGCATGTGTATATGACACAAAACTATCTAGGTGAGTAAAGGAAAATAATGGGAGAGGGAGCATTCAGAAAAGGGAGAGTTGGGGAATATGGGGGTGAATATGTTGAATATATAATATGCACTCTATGAAGAATATACAAATACAATAATAAAAAAGGAAAACAGTAACACAATGCTGAACACAACAGACTTTTCAATCAGTATGCTGTTATTTCTTCTTAGAATTAGTCCTCACTTTCCTCACTCCTAGCTAAAAATTTAATCTTTATTAAAATGATGGTTCCTCCAGGATATATGTCCAGAGCCTTATAAGTAGACTTACATATTCTTTCTTCTCTGTTTCTCTTCTTCGCATTGCTCATGTCTTTAAGGACACTGTTATCCAGAAAAGATTAAAATGCTGTGCTTGCATGTGTGTATTTCTTTGTGAGGCTTGAAGGTCCTTGGACTTGTTCTCCAAGTGGAGTCAATAAACTCCAGGTGTGGGTATTTACTTTCAAGGAACTTACAACCTAGTGGGCTTTAACAAGATAACTTCTGGTATAATTCTGGAGATTGTAGAATTGTAGACAACTGTGTGATGCAAAAGAAAGCAAACTGTTTTTGGGTTGTTCTGGTTTATATGTGTTCATTGAACTATATAGTGAGAGTCACATGACTGACTATTTTTACCTTCCTCAAATATGCTGCTTCATTTTAAGTTTCCAATGATCAAGTTCAAATTGACAGGTAAAATCACCAAAGCTGATAGTCTAAGAACTGGATGTTTTAGTTTTATTTCCTCTCCAGTGACCCATTAGATTTTCATTTGTTATTTTCTCCAAAACAGTTGCATTCCAGGGGCAATTCCCTGGGTCACATGAGCAATGTTGGCAAATGTAGGCTTTCCAGCAACACTTGGTCATTAGTCTCCATTCTCTTAATTAATATTCCCTTTTATTCACTCTGCTTTTTCTAGAACAGTAGCTGTGCATGCCAAACTCAGTTATTAGGGAATTCTCTGACTGAAAGATGCTGCCTGCTAGAAATAGGTAGGTGAAAGATGGAAATGGAACATGATAATGGAAAAATTGACACACTTTCTCAATTCATTTTCAGAAAACCAGCCTGGTGGCAGATCTCTCTCTCTCGCTCTCTCTCTTTCTCTCTCTCTCTCTCTCTCTCTCTGAGAAAGGCAAGTAACAGACATTGAATTTTACCTTGTATCAAAAAAATGTACCTTTGGTTTAAGGACAATCTGAAGTCTTCACCATAGGTGAGGATTTTTGAGGCTGAAGTATGATCTAGTAAAGGATTTTGTTACTAACCACTTGAAGAGTCAAAGTAGTTACATAGCATGTAGATGTTGGAGTCAGAACTACTGGTTTTGATTTGTTTCCATGCTCACAGGCAAGTTAACTGGAAATAATTGATAGATTGTAGTTCTCTGTTGCCTTTACTGCAACAAAATCCAAGTGATAGACACATAAATTTGATGTACAATAACTGTAGAGTTTTTTTTAAAGTCTCTCTTGTATATTTAATTTCAGAATCATATAATTTACAAACATGAAGATTGCTAAAATAGTATTAAATGGGAAAATCAAGAATTTGCTATGAATTATGTTTATTTAGTTTTTATTTGTTTTATGTTTTCTTCTAATTTGAGTTATCACACATAAAATACATTTAGATCAGATCCAGTGGGGGACAGGGGTGGAAACAAAACCCAGGGACACAGAGATCAACATTATGAAAAATGTGAGGGAATGGGTAACAATTTGACTACTTACTTCTTGATACAGATAACCTAAATGGGAAGAAAAACAGGCAAAGAACTGATTAGCAAAATATTTGATATCATCTGTGCATTTTTTGTTTGTAGAAAAACAGACCATTTGCACAGGTTAAACATTGGCCTGATAGTTCTAAGAGCAGAGAAATATGCACTATCAAAATGACGGGAAACACAAATGGCCCCAAAAAATGAATATTGTATTACTAAATACTGTATTTTTTAAAAATTAGATGTGTCTTTGGTATGCACAGGGCCAGAAATTTGACTTCTCTGATTTTATAACTAAGGCAACCAATTCCTTTATCTTCTTTAAGTATGAACTTCAAATGGCTACAAATCTGTTCTAGGAAACTAAGTCTAGGCAAATCAATGAGATAAGATGATTTTTAGAAAGGAAATGTTAGAAACTCATGGTTTCTAACTTTTATGTCCTCTAAGTAAGAGAATAAAGAAATGAAGACAAGATAATAATGGATGGATATCCTGGAGGACAAAAATAATCAAAATTTTCTTTTAGAATGAGCTCAGGTTACTCAGAATAAAAGATGTTCTGAGATCACTGAGTCCTCCAGGGGCCACTGGGTACAACTCTTCTCTTGGAGACTTGGAAGACACAGTCATGTCATTTCAACGTTTTCTGATACATTTGGTTCTTTATCTTCCTTCCTTCCTTCCTTCCTTCCTTCCTTCCTTCCTTCCTTCCTTCCTTCCTTCCTTCCTTCCTTTTTAGGTCATCTGTCTCAAGTTTCTTTATTTAATTTTTGGTTTCTTTATTTAATTCTCCCTTTAGTTCTATTCTACCCATCTTCATAACTGTTAGACAATCTTAGGCTCCATACGCTTTCCTACCATGGAAATTCCAGTTGTCCAAGCACTTGCTGCTCTTTCCAGAAAGTATTCAGGAAAGAGAATTTACACATATCCATGAAAGACACATTAGTTTTTACTGTCTAAAACCTTGGAGACATTACTATATTATTCTGGATGTATAGAAGTTTTTTGACATGCATATTTTAATGTTTAGAAAGACAGCCTTATTTTTCTGTGAATTTGTTGTTGTTTTACAGTTTTGATTGTTTAGTTTATAATTTTACCCTTTGTTATAGACAAGCCTGCATGATCCCATTTAGCCACAGGGCTTTGAAGCATTCTGATAGTGTGCCTTTATAATGGCCTATCACGACTTAAAAGATCTTTGTTTCCATTGCCCCTTAGACCTCATCTCCACCACCCTTACTTCCCACACATTTAGCCTCTTTTACCTCTGTGTGGTTGTTTGGACATTGTACACACACCTTAGGGTTTTTGCTTTTGCTGTTGTGTCTGCATGAAATATTATCTCCCCAAATAACAGATTTGTTCACTGTTCACTCATTTTTCTCATGTTTCTTCTCATTTGAATGATGAACAAGAGCTGTCTCATAAGCCCCATTTTAGAATCACATTCCTGATACTATCCTGGTACTCCTTTCTTAAATTTCCTACAAAATTACAGTATTCTTTGTTTTTTTGTTTTTTAATTTGAATATCTATTTTTAATTGTATGCTTATATGTGTAAAATATAAATTTAGGAGATTAAATACTTTAAAAATGTGTTTTGTCTTTGTCTCTACTTACTAGTATGTAAAATATTCCTTGGTATACAATGAATGAAATAGATTCATAGATTGAATTCTTTCAACCAAATCATTAATTTGCTCAAAACCTTTCTTTTTAACTCAATCAGTATGATTAAGACAGAGTATCAGATATCAAATGGCTGAATTTATGGGTGGGTCATGAGGAGGATGTGACAGATGAGGTGCTCTGTAATTTGAATATGAAAGAATGAGTGATATCTTAGAAATTACAATACAGAGAAAGATGATTTCCAGCTTGAGCAACAAAACCAGAGTCTCTTTTGTCAATAGCCATTGTCTCCCCTGCATGTGTAGTAGGTGAGATCAGTTATTCTGACTCCAGTGAGAGGGTGGTTAACGTTGAATGCACTAACTCAGCAAGTCAACATCAAGTGCTCTTGCTTTCGTGTTTGATCAGGTGCGACATGTATACCAGTCGACTGGATTTCTTCCAATTTCTTGTGTTAAAGATCTCTGCAGCAACTCTTCTCTTTAGTAACACTTTGATTGTCATTTGTAGCAAGAGTAGGAGTGGCCATCAGAATGCAATTCAATTCTCGTGAAATGATCAGGTAATATTTGCTATCCATGGTTAATATACCTTTTCATAGTGAGTATGAATATACTATTAATCTTAATATTCTCATTTTCCACCTTTAGGTAACAATAACATGAACCTCTGAATTGGGCCCATGATGAGAACAAACCATTCTGCAGTGTCTGAATTTGTGCTGCTGGGGCTCTCAAATTCCCGGGAGACCCAGATTTTCCTTTTTTTCTTCTTCTGTCTCTTCTATGTGTCCAGTTTGACAGGAAATTTCATCATAGTTGTCACTGTCACCTCTGACCCCTACTTGCATTCACCCATGTATTTTCTATTGGCAAATCTCTCTGTTATTGATCTTATATTTTGTTCCATTGCAGCACCCAAAATGATGTGTGATCTTTTTAGAAAGCAGAAAGTCATCTCTTTTGGAGGCTGTATCAGTCAGATATTTTTTAGTCATGCTGTTGGGGGCACTGAGATGGTGTTGCTCATAGCCATGGCCTTTGACAGGTACGTGGCCATATGCAAACCTCTCCACTATCTGACCATCATGAGCCCACAGATGTGCTTGCTAATATTAGTGGCTGCTTGGATCATTGGCCTTATTCATTCATCAGCCCAGTTGGCCTTTGTTATAAACTTGCCCTTCTGTGGTCCTAACATATTAGACAGCTTTTACTGTGACATACCACAACTTCTCAAACTTGCGTGCACAGATACTTATAACCTTGAGTTTATGGTCACTGCCAATAGTGGGTTCATTTCCTTGGTTGCATTCTTTTTACTTATAATCTCCTATGTCTTTCTCCTCATTACTGTCCATAAGCACTCCTTAGGACATTCATCCAAGGCCCTTTCTACTCTGTTGGCTCATGTTATTGTCGTAGTTTTGTTTTTTGGCCCATTGATATTTTTCTATGTGTGGCCTGCTCCTTCAACACATGTGGATAAATTTCTAGCTATATTTGATGCAGTTTTGACTCCTTTTCTAAATCCAGTTATCTATACATTAAGGAACAGAGAGATGAAGATAGCCATCAGGAAAGGGTTTTGTCGACTCCTGGGCTTTAGAAAGTCATTATAGATGGCTTGGTTGAGACATAAAATTCCCAAGTGAGGACTAGAAGCTCATAACAACCAGCCCCCCTAAAAGGCTTTGTCATGGAAATCCTTTGAGTACATTCAGACAATCACCACCTGTCATGTGAATCTTTTGTTTCCACTGTATAATGAGTGACTCTTTCCTTGAAGAGAAAGAAGGTGTTTCTTTGTATAAAACATGTAGAAATCAAATATTTTATTAACTACTCTTAATTCTCAAATAAATGTGCCAATAATTGCTTTTACATGTGTTTATGACAAAGGTAGTTTTGGTTCTAACAATAACTGTATAAGTTTCAAGCTGCTCTGCCATTGGTGTGTTTCCTTTTTTAATACAAAGATACTTATGAAGTTTAAAAATGGGACAAGTAGACAATTTGGCTAGTAAAAATAAACTGTTGAAAAATCTTAAACTATTCATTTTTAATCATTTTTTTTATTTCTTTTAAAATTTTATTTTAAAATTTCATGTGTATGTACTGTATTTACATCATTTCCCCATCCCTCTATTCCTCACAGTGCTTCACATATCCCCCCTCAAACTCATAGCCTTTTTTCTTTATTATTGATACACACATATATATGAATAAATCTGTACATATATCCTGCTGAGTCAATTTATTATTTCTTATTTGTATATGATTGTAGGGTGAGAATTAGTACTGAGTAACCAGGCAGGGTCCCATTCCTAGGGAAGACTGATTCTTAGTAGTCAATAATTGCCTGTAGTTCTTTATTTCAGGATGAAGACTTGTAAGATTTCCCCCATCCATGTTGGCATGTCAACTTGTGTTGTCATAATTCACATCCTGTTTATGCTATAAAATTCAGGAGACATTATATAGCAGAGACTCCCTGATCCTCTGGCTCTTACAATCATTCTGACCCCACTTTACGCATGGTCCCCCAGCCTCAGGTATAGGGGTCGTGTTGTAGATGTCTCAATGGGGATGTGCACCCCATGGCCTTTTGTTTTCTGCATTTTGGCCAGTTGTGGCTTTCTCTAATGAGTTCAATCTGCTAAAGAAAGTTTTTTTATATTAATGAGGGGTGAGAGTTACACTTGTCTGTGAGTTTAAGGATACATATTAAGAGTGCAGTTAGAGATTATTTTGATTTGTGAAAGGGGAAGTAGCATCTTCTCCTCTAGGGTTCATGACCTCATTAGCCACAGGTAGTCACTAGGTATATAGTAGCAAGCATGAGTTACCACCTATTGAATGGGACTTAAGTCCAATTGGATAGCTGTTTGTTACTTCAAAGATATAAGCACCACTATTGCACCTTTGGGAATACCTTGCTATGCTGGTATTCTTCTGGTTCATAGGTATCATAGATACCTACAATTGTGGGCAGGATTATTGGTTACTTTTCCCTTGTAGCAACTTTCATAGCACCTTCTAGTACTATGAAAGCTAGCTCCTGGGGAGGAGGCTTCTAGGTCAGATCCAGCTTAATTCCTCCAAATCTTTGTTTGAAGTATACAATAAGAATTAATTCTGGGATGCAATCAAAGGTATCAGAATTGCTTATATTGCTTAAGAGTTGCTTGGATTCCCCTGACCAACAACTCAAAAGGATGTTTCTCATGCTGATGCTGGAGAACTAGTTAGGTAGTCTATGGCTTTTCATGGAGGGGCCACTACTACTTCAAGTGTCATACCCCCCCCCCCACCCCGTGCATGTGTACATTATAGGTAATTTTAGGTAAGCAAAATAACATGATTCTCTGTAGCTTTTTACAGACATCCTTAGTGTTACTCAGTCATTTTCCTTCTGCTTTCCCCAGTTAAAGAACCCTGTTTCCCTCCATTTTCTGTCCATAGCACCTGCATCCTGTTATTACCATTTCTAGAGATCCTACACAATGATTTACTTATTGCTAGTTTGAATTGCACATTAATTTTTCTCCAGTTCTGCTTGGATATCTTAGCCTTAAGATTTTTTATTACTTACACTTTATATGTCACAGATCTTGATTTTTTACTCTTGCATATGTTGAAGGGTATTTTCTACCTTATTATTCATCAAATAGAACAGACATTAGCAGACATTCTGCAAAAGGCTAGATTGTAATGATGTTTGTCTTTGTGAGTGCCAAAGTTTCTTTTGTTACCTTTTTTAAAAGTAATTTTATTGAGATAAAGTATTTTTATAACCTATTGGTTACAATGAAAAGATATAAACCATTTCAAGTATATAGTCAATAATATTTTTGGTAACTAATCCAGTTGCATAAACCATTATCATCAATAAATTTTAGGATATTCCCCTTATGCCTGTAAGATCTCAGGATCTCCTTTGAGTCAGGGAGGAATCTATAGATGGGCAGATTCAGAATAATTCAGGGCTGATTTTAACATCTGTTACCCTAGGGATGTGAAATTTGTTGTTTTTTTTTTCTATAAAATAGTAAAAGATACATTGTGTAATTGCTTTGCCATAAAGATGTATATGGTTAAAAAAACTCAGCATCATTTACTATTAATTCATACTTGCTTTTTCTCCTCACCACAGGAAATATTTTACTCCAAAACTGTTGAGAATATAATTTTTAAAAACTTTTTTATTGAAAAATTTTCATACACTATAATATGATTATCTTTTCACCTCACCCAACTCATTTAGCTTACCCCTACCTCCTCACCCACCCACTCCATGTCTTCTTCTTTCTTTATATTTTTAGAAAAAAAGCAAACAAACAAGAATAGCAAAAATGGAAAAAAGAGAGAAGTGTAAGAAACACACACACACACACACACACACACACACACACACACACACACACACACACCAAAACATAACATCACAAAATCGGAAACCATAATATACAAGCAAAAGACCACTAAGAAAAAAATGCCAAAGATATATGAGACAAAAATTATTCAAAAATACCACTGAGTTCATTTTGTGTTGATCACCTACTGCTGGACATGCAGCCTTCCCTTAAGTGTGGTTAGTATACCCAGTGAGACTCCATTGGAATAAAATAAATTTTCATTTGCAAACAGATGTCATTTGGAGATAGATTTTTGGTTAGGGTTGGGAACATGTGTCTACTTACCCTTCAGCACTGGGACCTCATCTGGCTATAACTTTTGTAACATGTTGCTAAAGTCTCTGTGAGTTCATTAGCATATAATTCCTGTTGTATCTGGAAGAGTTTCCTTGGTGACATCTATCCTCTCCGGCTCTTACAATCTTTCTGTCCTCTCTTTTGCATAGATACCTGAATCCTGAGGGGTGGGACTTGATTAGAAACATTTCATTTAGGACTGTTTCAAAGTCTTGCACTCTCTGCACATTGTCCAGTTGTGGGTCTCTGTGTTAGTTCCCATTTAACTAAGAGGAAGCTTCTCTGATGATGGTTCAGGAAGACACTTACCTATGAACATAGCAGAATGTCTTTAGGAGTCATTTTATTGCTATGTTCCTTTAGCAGAACAGTAGTTTTCCTCTAGGCCCATGGCTTGTCTAGTGTTAGGTTTCTTGGCTAGCAGAGCAGTGTCAGGCATAGATTTTATCTCAGAGAGTATGTCTTAAATCCAGACAGAGTGGTTGGTTACTCCCACAACACTTGCAGACAGGTCACCTTTGTAGATTGAAGGGTTTGTAGCTGGGTTGGTGGTTACCTTTCTCTGTAGCCAGAAGTTTTCCTGTGTCCCACTTGGTACTGCAGCTGCTCAGTCCCATGTGAACACATAGAGGCTTATATTAATTACAAATTGTATGGCCTATGGCTCAGACTTCTTACTTGCTAGTTCTTATAACTTAACCTGTTCCTATTAATCTATGTTTTGCTATGTGGCTTCATGGCATTACCTGTTCTCTCACATCTTACCTCTCCTGGGGGCGGCTTACAGCGTCTGCTCTGACCCTGTGTTTCTTTTCTATCCCTCTCGGATTTCCTGCCTGTCTCCATTCTGCCCTACCATTGGCAGCTTTATTTATTAACTGATGGGAGCAACAAATATTTGCAGCATGCAGAAAGACGTCCCACAGCATTTCTCTTTTTGATAGTGTGCAGAGTACCTCCCAGTACCATGAATACTATTCAGTAGGGCTGAAGGCTCTAGTTAGGCGCCAGCTTTACTTCTTTGTGTTCAGTAAGATATGTAAGGGTTGCCTTCAGCAACAGGACCTCACCATCAGTGTGTGGAGACTATCTAATAGTCTTGTTAGTAGCGTGAGATATTTGGGTGTTTTTATAGGGCCCCTTTAGTCAACGACTCAACTAGATATAACCCTTTCTTGGCATTGAATGTTTTACTTGGTGGTGGTAGATTTCTAGCTGGGGCATTGTTTCCCTTATTATTTGGTAAATCTATTTAGATTTCTTTAATATATGTTTATATATTTAAAAAATTTCTACAGAACTAGATTTCCATGTGACACCTAAAATAGCCCTTAGTGGTGGTTGTCCCTCCCAGATTTCCCCCCTCAACTCCCTGTTTCTTACTCGTCTTGTTCAGTCTTCCCCACATCTCTCCATAGCTATATATTCTATTTCTCTTCCTTGGGGGTCCTCTCCTTCCTCCTACTCCTATCTTCTGTGGTTATGTGTATTATAGCAAACTTATCAAAGTCTTAAAAGCTAACACCCACACATAAGAAAGTACGTACAGTATTTGTCTTTTTGGGACTGGGTCACCTCACTCAGGATGATTTTTTTTCTAGTTCCATCAATTTTCCTGTGAATTCCATGATTTTATTTTATTAACAATTTTTTAAATTTTGTAAACATACCACACTTCCATTATCCATTCATTCATTGATAGATATCTAGTCTGATTCCAATTTCTGGCTATTATGAGCAAGGAGCAATGAATATGGTTGAGCAAGTGTTTCTGTATTAGAATGAAGTATTCTTTGGATTTTTTTGAGGTATATCTATTCCCAGATTCCTGAGAAATTGCCATTGATTTCCAAAGTGGCTATACAAATTTGCACTCCCACTAAGAATGAAAAAGTGAGCCCCTTTCCGCACATCTTCACCAGCATGAACTGTCATTTGTTTTATTGATCTTGGCCATTCTGGAGGGTGTAAAATGAAATGTCAAAAAAGTTTGATTTGCACTTCCCTAATGACTAGGGATATTGAACATTTCTTTTAAGTGTTTCTCAGCCATTTGTGTTTCATCTACTGGGATTTTCTGTTTATTCCTCATTTTAAATTGTATTATTTGCTTTCTTGATTTCATTTAATTTTTTATATATTAACCCTTTATGTTTGAATGGAGGTGTCTTGCATGCAGAAGGTTTTCACTTTCATGAGGTTCCATTTATTAACTATTGATCTTAATGCCTGTGCTATTGGTTTCCTGATCAGAAAGTCTTTTCCTGTGCCAATGAGTTTAGGACTTTTTCCTATTTTCCCTCCTCTCAGATTTGGGGTGTCTAATCTTATGTTGAGGTACTTAATCCAAATGGAGTTGAGGATTATGCAGGGTGATAAATATGAATCTATTTGCATTATTCAACATGACACCCCCAAGTTTGACTGGCACCATTTGTTGAAATGCTGCCTTTTTTCCCAGTGTGTTTCTGGCTTCATGATCAAAAATCAAGTGTCTATAGTCGTGTGAATGCATGCTTGGGTTTTCAGGTTGATTCCATTGGTTAACATATCTGTTTTTATCAATACCATACTTTAGAAAGTTATTACTATAGCATGTTGTAGTACAACTTCAGATTGGTGATGATGATAATATAACAGTTCTTTTTTTTTTTTTTTCTTATTTGAGACAGCGTTTTTCTGTGTAGTTTTGGTGCCTGTCCTGGATCTCACTCTGTAGACCAGGCTGGCCTCAAACTCACAGAGATCTGCCTGGCTCTGCCTCCTGAGTGCTGGGATTAAAGGCGTGAGCCACCATCGCCTGGCTCTAACAGTTCTCTTATTATTCAGGAGAGTGTTTTAAGTATCATGGGTTTTTTTTTTTTTTTTTTTTTTTTTTTTTTTTTTTTTTTTGTGTGTGTGTGTGTGTGTGTGTGTTTGAGTGCATGTTTACACATGAAACTGAAAATTGTATTTTCAATTTCTGTGAAGAATTGTGTTGGAATTTTGATGAGGATTTTGTTGAATCTATAGATTGTGTTTGGAAGATGGTCATTTCAACTATGTTATTCCTACCAATAAACATGGTAAATCTTTCCATTTTTTGATGCCTTCAATTTCTTTCTTTAATATCTTAACACTTTCATTATAAAAGCCTTTCACTTGCTTGGTTAGAGTTACTCCTAGACATTTTTTTGAGGTTATTGTTAAAGGTATTATTTCCCTGATTTCTTTCTCAGTCCATTTGTAATTTGTTTGTTTGTTTGTTTTGGGTTTTTCGAGACAGGGTTTCTCTATAGCTTTGGAGGCTGTCCTGGAACTCACTTTGTAGACCAGGCTGGCCTCGAACTCACAGAGATCCACCTGCCTCTGCCTCCCAAGTGCTGGGATTACAGGCATGTGCCACCACTGCCTGGCTCCATTTGTAATTTGTATAGAGCAAAGCTACTGATTTTTTTCCTTACTCTTGTATCCTGATACTTTGCTGAAAGTGTTTATCAACTGTAGATGTTTCCTGGTGGATTTTTAAAAGTCACTCTTGTCTCTAATTCTTAGTCAACCCAGTATTGTTGGGTTTGGATTTTATTTGTGAAGTGGGTCTTAAGTCAAATCAGACATTTGGTTAGTTACCTCCATAAGCTTTGTGTTGCCCTTGCCCTAGCATATTTTTTTCAGGCAGGCGAGCATTATAGATAACATGTTTTGTGGTTTGGTTGGTACATGTTTCTTTTTTGATAGCCTGTAGAGTACCTTCCCATATCAAAGACACTAGAACATAGGTGTGAAGGTTTGATGTATGCATCATCTCTACCTTTCCATGTTCAATGAGTTGTCTGGGTGTTGACTTCAGCAATGGGACCTTGATGCCATTTTTGTACAGAGCAACCTATTATCTTGACAACAGCCTGAGTTGTTTGAGGATTTCCATGGGACTTCTTTGGTCAATAATTCAATTAGATGTAACACAGTCTCAGGACTAGAAGCTTTGTTTGATGACAAGAGACGGCCAGTTGAGACTCCATCTCTCCCCTTATTTAGAGACTTCATTAGGACTATCTTCATATATTTTCAGAAGTTTCGACTGTAATACCTCTCAAATGCCCCTCAGTTCTGATTGTCTCCCTGTATTCCTTCTCTGAATCCCTTCTCCAATATCCCTCCCACTTGATCTTCTGCATTTTTTTAATGCAGGCACTTAGTGATCTTAACTTGCCTCTTAGAACCATTTTCAATATTTCCCATAGGTTTGGGTATGTTGTTGATGGGTGATAGTGCTCTGTGTGCTATGAGTGTGTTTCTATGATTGGTTGATAAATAAAATGCTGATTAGCCTGTAGCCAGGCAGGAAGTATAGGTGGAATAAGCAGACAAGGAGAATTCTGGGAAGAGGAAGGCTGAGTCAGGAGATGCCAGCCCACCATCCAGAGAACAGCATGTAATGGCACACAAGTAAAGCCATGGAACATGTGGCAACATATAGATTAACAGAAATAGGCTAAGTTTAGATGTGAGAGCTAGCTAGTCAGTAGTAAGCTAATGGCTGAGCAGTTTTAATTAATATAAGCCTCTGTGTGTTTATTTGGGTCTGAGCAGCTGCAGACCAAGCGGGACACAGGAAAATATTTAGTTACATGTTGTGTTTTCATTTTCATTCAATTCTAAAAAGGTTTTTAATTTCCTTCTTAACTTCTATCTTGAACTATTTTCCATTCCGTAGTAAGTAGTTTAAATCCCAGGAGTTTGAATACTTTCTTTTGTTCTTGATATCCAGCTTTAATCTATGGTGGTCAGATAATAGGATTTTTTTTTCAATTTTATTGTATCTGTTGAGGCTTGCTTTGTGTCCATATATGTAGTCAATCTTGGAGAAAATTCTATGAGCCTCCGAGAAAAAGATGTATTCATTTGTGTTTGGAGGAAATGTTCTGTAAATTTGTTAGGTTCATTTGATTTATGAAGTCATTTAGCTCCAGCATGTCCTTGTTTAGTTTCTGTCTGGATGACCTGTCATTTGGTGAGAATGGGGTATTGAAATCCACTATTACCAGTGTGTGAAGGTCAATATGTGTCTTTAGCTGTAGTAAAGTTTCTTTCACAAACACGGGTGCACTTGTATTTGGTGCATAAATGTTTAGCATTACAATGTTATTGGTGAAGATTTTCTTTGATGAATATGTAGTGTCTTTCTTTCTCTTCTGATTAGTGTTGATTTGAAATCCATTTTGTCATATATTAAAATGGCTACACCTACTTGCTTCTTGGGTCCATTTGCTTAGAATTTCTTTTTCTATACTTTTAACCTGAGATGATCTCTATCCTTGATGGTGAAGCATATTTCCAGGATATAACAGAAGGATAGATACTGTTTTCAAATATATCTAATCTGTTAGTCTATGTATTTTTATTGGGTAATTGGGAACATTAAAATTGAGGGTTATCAATGATAAGTGTTTGTTGATTCCTTATAATTTGTTGATATGGTATTGGTTCTTTCCCTTTTGATTTACCAGTCTAGGGTTATTTATTCCTTGTGTTTTCTTGGTTGTGGTTAACCTCTAATGGTTGAAGTTTTCTTTAGAGCCTTCTGTAGAGCTGAGTTTGTAAATTGATACTGCTTAAAATTTGTTTTTTTGATTGTGGAATGTTTTGCTTTCTGCATCTATTGAGGTTGAAATATTTGCTTTGTATAGTAGTCTGGGCTGGCAACTTTTAGATCTCTTAGAGTTTGTAGAACATATCTCCCAGCCTTTCTGGCTTTTGGCATCTCCATTGAGAAGTCAGGTGTTATTCTAATGTGTCTACTTTTATATGTACTTGGCTTTTTACTCTTGATGTTTTAAAATACTCTTTCTTTGTTCTGTATGTCTTGTGCTTTGATTATTATATGCCAAGGGTATAGTTCAGTGTATTTGGTTTTCTGTATGCTTCTAATATCTTTAATAGCATGTTTTTATTTAGGTTAGACCAATTTTCTTCAATGATTTTGTTGAAAATACTTTTTCAAATTTGACCTGGTTTTCTTCTCTTTTCTCAATTCCTAGAATTCATAGAATAGGCCTAATCACATCTTTCTTGGATGCTTTGTTCATGTTTTTTTTATATTTAACATTTTCTTCGATTTAGTTATCAGTTTCTTGTATCCTGTCTTCAGTGCCTGAGATTCTGTCTTCCATCTCTTATACTCTGTTGATGAGGCTTACCTCTGAGGGTTTATTTGACTTCATAAAATTTTCATTTCCAGTTTTATTTCAGTTTGGGTTTTCTTTATTGATTCTATTTCCACTTTTATGTCTTGAACTATTTTTATCATTTCATTTTACTTTATTTGTATATTCACAGACTTTATTAATGAATTTATTTATATTCCTTTAAAGATCCACAAACATATTTATAATAGCTGTTTTGAAGTCCTTGTCTTGTCTATATGTCATTTCTCAGGGCCTACTATAGTAGGATTTCTAAGTTCTAGTGAAAACATATTGTCTTGTGTGTTAATTATTGTGGTTTTTATGCTGGTGTCTAGGCATCTGGGTTTAGAATTACAGGTGTTGATATCTGTTCTTGCCTTTGTTGTGTGTGTGGGTATTCCATTCCTTGATTCTTTTGCTCTCTCTGGATCTTAGGTAAATATAGTGGCTGTGTGTTACCATGTAGTGAGTACTTCTGATCCCTTACAGGTGTGGCCAAGGTTCATAGAACATCATGAAAATGAACGCAGGAAGAATATAAGAGCTGGAGGATGGGAAGGAATTCTGGGGACTTGACATAGCTATTGCATTAATGAACTCTGTAGTTGGAAGGTTTCTCAGGTCCCACTAGGCCCCCCAGTCCTGTGGCCTGCTTATAAAATAATCATTTAGAAGCTTACATTAATTATAACTGCTCAGCCATTAGCTAAGGCTTATTACTGACTAGCTCTTACACTTAAATTAACCCATAATTCTTATCTATGTTTAGCCATGTGGCTTGGAACCTTTTCTCAGTTCTGCCTTGTCATCTTGCTTCCTCTGTGTCTGGCTGGCAACTCCTGACTCAGCCTTCCTCTCCCCAGAATTCTCCTTGTCTGCTTATCCTGCCTATACTTCCTGCCTGGCTACTGGCCAATCAGCATTTTATTTATCAACCAATCAGAGCAACACACATTCATAGCATAGAGAAGGATATTCCACAGCAGAACTCAGAGGCTGTGATTACCTGCCCCAAATATACATAAGATCAAGCCAGTCATAATTCTATTCTGGATGGAGGAGGTGCATACAACTCTCTACCTCTAACAAGGGAATTATAGGTAGTTGATAGCTGCTAGGGAAGGGAGAAATACTCTTCTTTGAGATTGTGACCTCTGATAGTTCATTAATGCTCTACTGCATCACCTCATACATTAAGTGGATTCCTTGGTGAACTGAAAAAAGCAAAGAACATAAAGTTGGGAGAGGCATGTGTTGAAGTGACCCTTGGAGGATCTGAAACTTGAAATGTGGTTGGATACATTACATTGTAGATATATATGAACATCTCAAGGAATAAAAAAGGAAAAATGCCAACAGATGGAGTAATATTCAAAATATTTCTAAATAGCAAAATGTCTCCTCATAGGGGATTTACAAATCTATTTCCTCCTATTAACAGCTTTACTACTTGGCTACCATGGGAAAATACAAATATTCCTGTGGGATAATTCTCTGGACTGTGTTATGTTAGTCTCTCAGACAATCCCAGATCTCTGCAGCACTACTTAGTTACTTCCTTCTAGAGTTACAGCTAGCTTCCATACTAACAAATGTAGGGCCATTTTTGTCTACAATAATCCTTTGGAGGGCCTGGTTGATATTTTGGGATGGATGACATCTCAATCTGTAATGACACTGTTGTTTTTGTTCCATTAGCACAAATGGTAGGTAAAGGGGGAATAGTAACAATATCAGAGGATAGAGGTTTCTATGCTTTAAGGATGGAGATAGTATTGGTTGCATGATGAAGATTTTCTGTTCATGTATTCACTTCTATTTCTGTGAAATTGGGATGTCTACCTTTTTTTGTCCTTAGAGTTTATGCACCATATTGATGAGTAGTTCATCTTCCTTGAACACTGGTCTCATTAATTCATCTCTCAAAAGTCCATGTTCACCCCCTTGAACTTATTTATTAGTAGTGCTCAGTCATCTTTAAGTCTAAGCCCAGGCAACCCTATTCAACTGTCTATAATAATGATGTTTTCCAGTGTTCTAAACATGTCTATGCTTGCTTCAACCTACACTCTCATCATTATCACACAGTGTCTTGAATAGGATGGTCATTTCTGATATGCATCACCCCGTTGAAAGGGTTTCTCAAGTTTTATCTTTAAATATTTTCATTTGTTTAAGTGTTGTTCAATACCACATTTTAAAAATTCTGTTCTCTCATTAGCCAGGTGCAGGTGTCTCTTTGTGCTTTACTTGGGCATTATAGAGTCTATGGTGCTTTTGTAACATTTACCGTACTATCCCTATTTCCATAAATGTTAATAAGAACTGTTTTTAAGCACCTAATAAAGAATACACCCTCAGTAAATCTACTTTAATAATAAAATAATTTAATAACATTATGCATTGGAATAAAAGTCAAAAGAACTCAGTTTACATTTGCCTTGACTAGCACTCTGCATCCATTATTGATTATTAGATTTGCATAAATTGTGTGTATGCTTTCCATTTGTATGTGGCTATCTCTAAAATATAGTAACCAATGGATGGATATGATATATCTAAGTTGTTTATATTTCTCAAAAAATTCTATCAATACTTTATCATGCTTAGAGAGCAAGTGAAGATTAATTTGAAAGTCTGGGGAGATTTAAAAATTGATGCCACTCATCATGCTACTGTAATATAAAACTACCCCCAATTTTTTCTTGTTAGAGGTATTCAAGAAGAGGAGTAGAAAATTATGAGGGATGTCTGGATGGTCAAATTTTGCATATAGTAAGTGAATATGTCTGTTATACTATTACAGGGTCTCCTGTTCACTACAACCAGGCTTTTAAAATACACATGACAATTATATTTACAGGTGATTCACATATCTATTACCTCTCAAGGAGCAATTTTTCCCAACAAAATTTTTTTTATTAATTATTTGGAAATTTCATGCAATTCACTGTGATCACATTGGCTTCCTATTCCTCCCCGATCCACCCTCCTACCCTTGTGCCCTCACCTACTCCAATAAAAAGAAAAAACAAAGAAAAGAAAAGAAAAAGAAAAAAACCACCAAGTCTAATTTGTCTTGCCCATATACTTATTGGAGTATGGCCAAACTCCCAGTGGCTAATCCCTTAAAGAAAACTGAGTCCTTCACTACCCTCTTACTAGAAGCCATCAGCTGTGAAGAGCTACACTTCAGTATGAAAAGAACAATTTTTATACCTATTATCATGTTGTTAATTAGACAAAATGTGAGTACTGAAAATCTAGGTACTGGAAAGAGTAATGCTTTTCTTTCCTAATCTCAGAGCCAGGAGCAGTTCCAGATCATTTGGCTGGAAGTTGGAATCAGATCTTCCTATTTACTTATGACACACTCATTGTTGTTTGAATCCTGGCTTTCCCCTTTGTGTTCCCTCTTCCCTCTCTCTCATTATCACTTTCCATACTTTTATGATTCTGTTTTCCTTTCTTTTTTTTTTTTTTACCTTCTTCCTCATTACTTTCTACCTCTCAGCATATCTACATAAGAAAAATTTCTCCTATGCCCATGCAAGATATATTTTGTTGTTTTGTATAGAACCAGATGCTTCTGAGTAGATTACTAGTTGGACTTAGTATCATTTTTGAGATGAGAAAAATTTCCGTATACAGAACCTGCTGATGACATGGAGGAAAGAAGAGGTGGTGTTATTAACACTACTGTACTCTAGAAATATTTACTGACTTTCATGTCTGTCATGAACTGGAAGTCACAGAAACGAATAACGTGGAACATCAGAGTAAAGAATTTTTATATTGTAGACCAAAGTGTTTTTATTTTATTATTTATCACTCATATTTTGCCATAGGCTTCCTCCTCCCTAAATCCATTGTATTTTATAGATAACATAAGTTCCTTACTTCATGCTTACTTTTATACACATAAAAATATAATTTCCTTTATTCTCTGTATATCACATGTTGTCTATTGCTTTATGTTACAGCTATTATTTGTATAACTGATGCTTTTCTAACTGTTTTTTTAGACAAAAAATTTATTCTCATAAAGTATGTTGACTATATTTACCCATTCTACTACTCTTTATTAGGACCTTCCTATACTCCTTGTTATATTTTTCTTCTATACCCTTAATTATTCTCTATTTTAGCTCCACATCTTAGCTCATATATATAATAGAAACTGCAGTATTTATCTTTGTATGTCTGTTTTATTTTTTTACTCAGAATGAGAGTCAGTTTTATCAGTTTTCCTGAAGCCAATATAATTCTTCTTTATTCTTGAGTAGAAGCCAATTCTGTATACTAAACACATCCTATTTATCCATAATTTATTGATGGGCACCTAAGTCAATTTGTACCTTGGTTATTGTGACTAATGGAGCAATACCCATGACCATTCTAGTTTCTCTGTAGCTTAGTGATATTTTCCTCTGTGGATACATAAACAGAATATACAGGAGCCCTAGTTTTAACTTTGTGAGGAGCTTGCATACTTATTTGCATAGTATCTGGACTTTTTTTTGCACAGTAGTGACCAAGGGTTCCTTTCCTCAGGCATTTCAATCAGCATCTTTTTGTTTGTTTTGCCCATGACAGATATTTTAATTGTGGTGAGATGAAATTTCAAAATAATTTTGAGAAAATTAAAAATATGGAGGCAGAAAAGACATTCTGATAACAAATATTCCTTTAATTTTTTTTGTTTACCATTGTGGGTTTTTTCAAATGAGCACTAAAGTAATGAATAAAAATGATATATGCAAGTAAGAAATAGTGTCATTTATTTTTAGAGTTTATTAGTCATAGTTTTTATTTAAGTTAATTACTAATATTGTGCAAAACATTTCAGTGCACATAACAGAAAAATTGAGCCAATATGTGAACTGTTACTTTTAATTCTTAAATTACATTTAAAATTTTGATTTTGATTCTTCTTTATTAGGAAATACTCTACAGGATATGCAGTTTATAGATCAAGAATCCAGAGTCCTTAGTTCTGGTTCCTAGTTCTGATAATAGTGTGAATATGAGCAATTCAGTTTATAATTTTGCGTCTCAGAATTTTTCAGCTGAGTAATGGTAAAGCCAGAGTGATCTAGTTCTAGGTGTCTACTAGGTGGTTGTATTTTTCCCACACAAAATCTTGATTTCTTTTTATCCATATACTTTAGCAAGCCTTCTCATCAGCGCATCAGTCAGTCATTCATCCATATGTTTCCTTCTTATCATGCTCTTTATTTTGTCTGTTCTTACCCACAGGGCAGCACATGAAATCCCTTCTCTAAGCATGGGCTCTCACATTTCTGAGAACTAAAACACAAAACATGTGGTTTTTAAGACTGTGGGCTGTGGGTTCAGGAGGTGAGAGCAAAGCTGTGTGACTTAATTGACTATACAAGACTTGGCTGAGAGGCCTCAAGTCAAAGTTGGGGTCAAGACATGATGAGAGCTGCTGGGACGCTTGGGCAAAGAGGTAAATTAAGATGGTGTCATCACTTTCTCAAGCTGTGTCAACAGTTGAAGGGTGTCAGAAAATATATTCTCCATCTCAGTGTCTATTAACGCAATAAACTTTTTAGGGCTCAACCCCACTAGGAATAAATTATGAGAGCAATTGTACACATGCATGAACTAACTTTCACCACCATCGTTTTTTCTCTCCTCAAGTTCATTCATAATCAAAAAATTAAAACTTGCCAGTCCTTCAGTATCTGCTTTAGGTATGTATGATCAAAGGTAAGAAAAAAAATCTCTGGTGCCTTCCTAAATTACTTAATAGTTTGACTTAAAAAAAATTTAAAAATGAGTTAGAAAGCTTTGAACAGACAACACACCTGTATTCTGCCAGACAATGTAAAGATAATGCTATAAAATACTAGACCAGGGAGTAATAGAGAAAAGTTTGAATTCTTTAAAGGGAGATATTACTGAGCAGAAAAAAAGAATGGTTGGGTAAACTTAGGGAAATGATGAATAAAACTTCATATTTCATCTTTTACAAGTACTAGCTACTAATGTTAGGAAATGTGTACAAACTGAATTGTTTTTCAGATGTATTTTTCATTCAAGGTAGCTACATAGGCATATACATTTACAGAAGATAGTGTGAAATCTTAAATATTTATGTATTTCTTAGGTCTAGAGAAAAACTTTGCAGGATGAGGGATAGGCTCCAGAATAATCCTTGTAGTGCTATGAACAGTAGAGGCTTGGTAAAATCTTAATGAAACTTGGAAGCAGCTGAGAAAAGACTCAGTAGACCAGTCTGAAGTAGATTATGGTAAGAGAGGCAAACCAGTGGCAGAATAAAAGGCCCTGTGTGATTCAAAATGTACTCAACATATGAAGTTGTCAAATTGACATGTACAGAAAGTAGAATGGTTACCAGAAGCCAGAAAAGGGTCTTAGGAGTCATGCTTTAGAGTTGTTTCATAGATATAACATTCAAAGTTGCATGATGAAGTTTATTTTGTAATAACATGAAATATTCAATATCACTAAACTATATTTAAAATGATTAGGATAATCCCATTTTTTTAAAAGCACATTAAAAAAGAGATCACTGTCTCTGGTCTATGGGCAGGCTTCTAGAATCCGGTGCCTGTGGTGTGATGCCTTGCACAGCCTTGGTGCAGTGGGAAGGGGCTTGGACCTGCCTAGGCTCAGTGTGCTGGGCTCTGCTGACTCCCCATGGGAGACTTTGATTTAGGGGATGTGGGTATGTGGGGTGGCTTGGGAAAGAGTGCTAGGGGGTGGGAGGAGGGAGGAGGGAGAAGGGAGGAGGGAGGAGGGAGGAGGGGGTTCTGTGGATAGCATGTGGAGTGAGTAGAACATTTCTTAATAAAGAAAAATGAAAAAAAAAACTTGTGAAAAGAAGGTAAATAATACAAAGAAAAAAGAGATGACTTAGAAGAATAGGGAACCTGGTCAACATGACAAAGAATGTACATTCTGCCTTTGATAAAGTCATTGCTCTTCATATATTACATAAATTTCATTTATTTAATCTCAAACTCTACCTTTTGGTTTAGCCTATTTTAAATTCAGTTCTAGCTTAAGTTCTCACTTGTGAGTAGAGATTCAACAATTAATTTTGAAGTTAATGTTTCCCTTTAAGCAGTCTCTTTGTATAAGTTTTATCTAAAATTTGAAAATTGGAATGAAGTGAAGAAATGAGTTGGTATGGCATGGTCAGTTGTAACACTGTGGTCTTATGTACCTTTGAAGAAAAGTAAGTTTCCTATGCATTCTTTTGTATTTGTAAACAAATATAATTTCTTGCTTGCACAATCCACTTGTTGGTATAGATAGCTGTGAAAATTTTAGTTTTGTGTGATTTTTCTCATTAATTTCAGGCTATTGGAGGCTTTGTTGGAAGTTTCTATGTTTGAGTTATTCTGTTATTGTAGCATCACTGTCATCCTTATTATCATCAGTATCATCATTATCCAGCCCATGTGATAAATTTTATTATTAAATTGTTCTCTTTATAATATGCACACAAATGATAAATTACTATAATCCCTAATGATCCTACTTTCTTACTCATTTCCTTAGTTCTCAGGTGTATCTGCAGACGAGTTGGCTGAATCAATGGATGGAGGGAACCACACAGTGGTGTCTGAATTTGTGTTTCTGGGGCTCACCCACTCCTGGGAGATTCAGCTCCTGCTCCTTGTGTTTGCCTCTGTGCTCTATGTGCTAAGCATGACTGGAAACATCCTCATTGTGTTCTCTGTGACCGTTGACACTCACTTACACTCCCCCATGTACTTCCTTCTGGCATGTCTCTCCTTCATTGACTTGGCAGCCTGTTCTGTTACTTCCCCCAAGATGGTTTATGATTTGTTTAGAAAGCACAAAGTCATCTCTTTTGGAGGCTGTATCACTCAGATCTTTTTTATCCATGTCATTGGTGGTGTGGAGATGGTGTTGCTCTTGGCAATGGCCTTTGACAGATATGTGGCCATATGTAAGCCTCTCCATTACATGATCATCATGAGCCCAAGAGTATGTGTTTTGTTTCTGGCTGCATCTTGGGGTCTGGGCATTAGCCACTCATTGTTCCAGCTGGCTTTTATTATTGACTTACCCTTCTGTGGCCCAAATGTATTTAACAGCTTTTACTGTGACCTTCCTAAGCTTCTCAAATTGGCTTGCACAGACACCTACAAATTGCAGTTCATGGTCACTATCAACAGTGGGTTCATCTGTGCTGGTTCTTTCTTGTTGCTTCTCATTTCTTACATCTTCATCCTGTTCAACGTCTGGAAACATTCTTCAGGTGGTTCATCCAAAGCCCTCTCCACTCTCTCAGCTCATATCACTGTGGTGTTTTTATTCTTTGGTCCCACACTGTTTGTTTATACATGGCCACACCCTGACTCCCAAATAGACAAATTCCTTGCTCTTTTTGATGCAGTCCTCACTCCATTTCTAAATCCAGTCATCTACACATTCAGGAACAAAGAGATGAAGGCAGCAATAAACAGAGTTTTCAAAACATTATTAACTTCCAGAAATATTTCATAAATGATATAATAATATCTTTATTTGAATAATAGTATGCTCCATATGAGGCATTTTTGAAATGGCATCACTGGTGTGCATAATTAATGAGTGTTATGTTCTTTAACAATGCTCATTTTGTACATTCAAAGAAGAAAGATTTAATTAAATAAAGTTTTATATTGACTCAGATAGTGAACACAAATATGTAGTAATTATACAACATTTCCAGCTCAAGTATTTACTTTTATTTTATTTCAAGATTATCAGTTTATTACTTTTTAAAGCTATTTATATACTCTCTAAGATGCTATTACTCACCTAAAAATTTTGGAAAAATTCAAACCCAGTCAAATGCAAGAAATAATAAAAATAAAAGCAGAAACTAGTGATATAGAAACACAGAAAACAATAAAAAATTTACTGGAATCAATAACATTATAGGACTGAACAGGTTATATTTTTGTATTCAATAACAATTAGTTGAAAAGGTAATCATGCGTTTAAAGGAGAGCTGGGAGGGTTCATGAGTGTGTTTGGAGGGAGAAGAGGGAAGTGATAAATGTAATTATATTATAATCTCAAAAATAAAATAAAAAGAGGAAAGAAACAGTACACATACAATGCTTAATACTACTCAGCTGCAAAGAAAAATGAAATCATGAAATTTTCAGGCAAATGGATGTTCTTTTTCATCAGAGGCTCCTAGCCCCAAATCTTCTGATGTAATTACATAATCTGTAGTAAATACAGATACCAGGAGAGCAAAAAGGTACCATTTCTGGGTGTGGTGTGTGGCTGTGCAATCGAGATGGGGATAGCAGGGGACAAGTGGTCAGATAGAAGAAAGTGGAAAAACAGGGGCCATTGCTTACAGAGGAGGAAGGTAATAAATACTTAACTAGGCAGGATAAGTATAAAATAACAGTAAGGATGTTAGAAAATAAAAAGTATATTAATAAAATTCCATACTATTAACCATCTACCTAAAAATACCCATAAAGTCTGTAATAGAACTGTATAACTGTATGTATATATATATTTTTTTCTCCTTTTTTATTTATTATATTTATGTTTTAACTTTACACATCAGCCATGGGTTCCCCTGTCCTCCCTTCTGTCATTCCCTTCTTCCCCCCAGCCCCTCCACTCCATTCCCATCTCCTCCAGGGCCAAGACTCTCTTGGGGACTCAATTCAACCTGGTGGATTCAGTACAGGCAGGTCCAGTCCCCTCCCTCCAGGCTGAGCAAAGTGTCCCTGTGTAAGCTCAAGGTTCCAAACAGACAGCTCAAGCACTAAGGATAGGACCGGGTCCCACTGCCTGGGTGCCTCCCAAACAGTTCAAGCTATTAAATTGGCTCACTTATTTGGAGGGCATGATCCAGTTAGGGGTTCCACAGTTTTTGGTTCATAATTCATGTGTTTCCATTTGTTTTGCTATTTGGCCCTGTGCTTTTTCCAATCTTGGTCTCAACAATTCACACTCTTACAGTCGCTCCTCTTTCTTGATAATTGGACTCCTGGAGCTCCACCTGGGGCCTGGCAGAGGATCTCTGCATCCACTTCCATCAGTTATTGGATGAGAGTTCCAGCACGACTGTTAGGGTGTTTGGCCATCTGATCACCAGACTAGGTCAGATCAGGCTTTCTCTCAACCATTGCCAGTAGTCTACAGAAGATGTATCATTGTGGATTTCTGGGGACCTCTCGAGCACTCTGCCTATTCCTGTTCTCATGTGGTCATCATTTATCATGATCTGTTATTCCTTGTTCTCCCTTTCTGTTCTTGATCCAGCTGGGATCTCCTGCTCCCCTAAACTTTCTTTTCCTCAAAGCTTGCCCTTCATTACTTGCACTGTGGCCCAGGTTGTTCATGTAGATCTCATCCATTTCTCTGTCATTGGGCGATCCCTGTGTCTTTCCTAGGGTCTTGTTTTCTAGGTAGCCTCCCTGTAGTTGTGTATCAGTCTAGTCATCTTTGTTTTACATCTAGCATCCTCCTATGAGTGAGTACATACCATGTTTGTCCTTCTGAGTCTGGGTTACCTCACTCAGGATGATTTTTTCTAGATTCATCCATTTGCCTGCAATCCTCATGATGTCATTGTTTTTCTCTGCTGAGTAGTACTCCATTGTGTATATGTACCACATTTTCTTTATCCATTCTTCAGTTGAAGGGCATCTAGGTTGTTTCCAGGCTCTGGTATTACAAACAATGCTGATATGAACATAGCCGAGCAAATGCCTGTGCTGGCAATGCTGTCTCTAGGAGCCCAAAAGACTATATAATAAAAATTCCAACACCAGGCATGAGAAGCCTTCTTTTGAGTTGTTGGTTAGGTTTTTCCAAGGGACTTGCAAAACATTATAGCCACTGGTATCTCTCTTAGTTGCCTCCAGAGGTAGAAAGTAAACCTTTCACTACAGGCAATGGGACCTGAGGCTCCTGAGCTGGAACTGACCTGAAAGCCTCCTCCCTGAGACTAGCTTTCATGGTACCAGAAGGCACCATGTAACCTTCCAAAACCAACCAACAGCCCTTCCTTGTTATCACGCCCACAGGCCACAACAATCAGTATGGCTGGATAACTGTGATGACTTAGTAGTGGCAAAATTACCTTGGAGATAACTAAATGCTCTCTAATTGGACTTATCAACTGATCAATAGGACAAAAATTATACCTGGTACCCAAACCTAGCCAACTACCCAGGGCTAGTGAAGTCAAGGATTTTAGGGAAAACCTACAATTGCTACTTTTCTAAGCCAGCATAACCCCTGCCTACATCCTAAATATTTGTGTTTGTACTCAAAGATAAGGGTAGTCCTCACTCAACATCAAGGAAATATCTCTTTGCAATAGAAGGGACCCATTAAAGAAACAATACATCAACTCAAGAGTTGTGGAGGGAGCCCAGTGGATACAACTACAATACAACTCCCATACCTTAGGCTCAAGGATCATTGTAGAGAGAGTTGGGGTAGAAAGAGTCTAAGAGCCAGTGGATCAGAAAGTTTGATTAAGATTGTATTTTCTTGGAATGTCAGAAACTACATTCATAAAGTCTTACTAAAATGACTGTCTAAACATGAGCTGAACAAGGACAACAATAGGCATGCCAAAGTGGACAGGGGTAAGCCCAAGAGGTCTTAACCCTACACAAAGAATGATAAGCAACTAAGGAATGATAAAAGTATTGACAATAGTCTTCCCTGGGGAAGAGAATACCTATTGGCTAACAATAGAAAATGGTCAGTCCTGTAAACATACATGCAAGTAATATTATGCATACTGATCAGATTGTTATAATCTATCTAGAAATATATATATATGTATATGAATATATATCTGTCTGTCCATCTATCAATCATCTATCTACCTATCAATCATATATCTATACACACACACACACACACACACACACACACACATACATATATATATATATATATATATATATGGACAATTAATGAAAAGATGATGTGTTTGAAATAGTATTGAGTTCTATATTAGAGGGCTTGAGGGAGGAAAGGAGAAGGGGAAATAATGTAATTGTAATTAAAAAATAAAAGACAATTAAAAGTATTCATAGGACATCATTAACTTGTCTGCAATGAAAATTTGTGTTCAGCTTTTTCAATATGGTTTCAATAATTCAATTTCAAATCAGAATAGTCTTATTTTTCCTGTTCATTATTATTTAGCTGCTATTTATTTTTAATTATTTAAAATACTTAGTTTAGATGTGTAGGTGTTTGACCTGCATGCATGATGTTTATGCACCACACACATGTAGTGCCACAGATGCCACAGATGGTTGTCAGATCATCTGGAACTGTAGTTACAGATGTTTGTAGTTACATGTTGATTGCCCCTATGTGGGAGCTAGGAATTAAATCCAGGTCCTCTCAAGGAACAACCAGTGCTTTTAAATGTTAAGGCATCTCAGTAGCCTTATTTATTTTTGATGTGTATATTCTATTTGCTTTTCTCTATTATGCTTTTCTCTATTATTTAATAACATTATTAATATTTGTTATATTTAATAAATTGTTAAGCATTTTAATTTAAACTGTTATGTAAAGATTTTGGAAAAAATAAAATGATATATACTCATTTCTTTTTGTTGATTTATATTTATCAACTAGAATTCATTCTCTTATTTACCTGTCTTTCAAAATTATATTTAGCTATATTTATACTTTGGGTTATACTAGAATATATTTGGAGTTCTCCTTATAAATACATAGGCATACTATAAAATGTATTGGTTGATAGAATTACAATTGGTCCAGGCAGTGCTAGCACACACTTTTAATCCTAGCATTCAGGTGTCAGAGGCAGGAGGATCTCTGTGACTTCAACACCAGCCTGGTCTACAGAGCAAGTTCTAGAACAGCCAGGGCTGTTACACAGAGAAGCCCTGTCTCAGAAAATCAAATGAAAAAAAAAAGAATTACAATTGAGAAGTATTACCAATAAAATATTTTCTGTGTCAACTTACACAAGTTTTTTCATGTCTGTCTTTAGTCCAGTAATTTTCGGTGATGGCTGAAATGTAACAAGGTATAGATAGTTCCGATATTCTGGAAAATTTAAAATCAACAACTTCATGGCAAGAAAAACAAAGGCAAAGAAAGGCTGGAATGATATACATCAAGGAAGCAAAAGTTAATCAGTGTACAAATAGATGGGAATTTTAGTTTTTCTTTCTTTTTTTTATAGCTTTTCCATAAAAACAGATTCCAAATGATAAGCAACCACCGTCATCATAGAGACAGAAAACACCCCATAGTAAAAAAAAGGAAAACAAAAACAAAAACAAGACAAAACAAAAAACCCCAAACCCTGGTCAGAATACTGGGAAAAGATGACTTTCAAAAAACTTCTTGGAGAAATATTTTGTATTCTTTTCTATTTTTGATTTTGCCTTATTTTTGGTCAGTTTTCATTGCAAGGTAGAATAAACAACCAAGACTCTGAGTTGAACTTTAGCTTTTTAGACACAAGTAATGAGTTGTGATCTGTGACCTGAAGAGTTTGAAGGTATTTCTCATAATTTTTTTCTCCTTTTTCTTGGTGCATTTCCCCAAAGACAGGACAAATTATGTCACTTGAATAGAGTGTACAGTGAAAGGATATAATATTAATTGCAAACACTGCGTTCATCTTTCTGGTCATATGATAGGAAAAGAGAACCTTAGAAGACAAAGTGTGTGAAGATACTTAGAAGTAAATTACCATGAAAACCAGATTCTCTAGTTCATTTTTACAGCCTCACACATCAGGGCTGGTTCTTAATGTGAAATTGCATGCAAATTTACTTGATTTTCTCTTATAGCAAAGAGTAACACAATGCTTCCAGAATATTTTAACAGTCTTAGACTCTCATAGTATAATACTTAAAATTAAGAGTCACATAACTGATAATATTGAGAACAAGACTTTGAGTGCTCAGCTGTAAATAGGAAGCCTATATTTTAGCTCCACCATTACCAAGGCTCCGAGGACACAGTAGAAGAGGAGGTGGAAGGGATTAAGAGCTGGATGATTGACAGAGGTTCTGTAAAGTGGTGTTTTCATATATAGCTATTGTACTCATAAACTCACAGCATCTGAGGTTAGTCATAAGGTGTGCACAAGAACAAGCCAGCCAAAATTCCAGCACACCATAGTGAGGTTCATCATTTGGGGCAGCTTTGAGGGTTTATAGCTCTGTCCAATTTGCTGATTGTTTTCTATGCTTCCTGTGTGACTTAGGATGTGGTCATCCAGTTTTTGTTCCTGCTAACATACTACACTTCCTCGACTATTATGGACTCTAGTCCTCTGGAACTATCACTAGAAAGAAACTCTTTGTTCATTAAGTTGCTTTTGAACATGTTATTTTATAACAGCAATAGAAAAGCAAATGACACAGGTATAGAAAGTCCAGAATTGACATGTACAAATACAGCTTGATGAGTAAAATGAGTTAATAGGAATAATTTTTAGCTTTGAGGATGACTATAGAGGGCTATATTTAAAATAATTTGCTACACTCTGACTATGGAGCTCCTATATCATATGATTTTAAGTCTATAAAAGAATTCATGAATGCCTGGGTTTGGAGTGTTGGAGTAGCAGTGATGACTCCAGGTTAAGATAAAACATAGCACCAGCAAAACCAGACTCTAGTTATGTTATATGTTCATATGTACTCTGTCTGGCTTTTGTCCATTCTTTTCTGGTCTCACAAAATATTGTCCAATAATAAATAGAAGGCCTTTGTTGTGTAGCAGTCTGGTATGCAGAACAGCTAAATGGAGGCTTGCTGTGAGGTGGAGATAGTCTGGCTAGGATTTGTAGGACTAATGTTACCACCATTGGTGGGAACACTGAAAATCCAATTTGGGTGGCAATAAAATGGCTCATTTGGTGCAATGGTTTAAATAAGAATAACCCCCATAGGCTCATATATTTGAGTGTTTAGTCACTAGGGAGTGGCACTATTTGATAGCTTTAGAAGGATTAGGGTGTGGTCTTGTTGGAAGAAGTATCTCTGGGGGTGGGCTTGAAGATTTCAAAAACTTAAGTTAGGCCCAGTCTCTTTCTGTCTCTCTCTTCTCAAGGGGATCAGGATGTAGCTCTCAGGTACTGTTCCAGTGCCTTGCAGGCTGCCATGCTCCCTGATGCAATAATAATGGACTAAGCCTCTGAAACTATAAGTAAGCTCCCAGTTAAATATCTTCTTTACTAAGAGTTTCCTTGGTCATGACTAAGACAGTGGGTAAAGGCACTTTCCAAGTTGAGGTCCTCAGTTTGATCTCCAGAATCCATGCAATGGTGGAAGGAGAGAATTAACTTCTCAAAGTTGTCTTCTGTCCTCCACACATGTGTCATGCTCAGATACTCACTTACTCAGCCCCAATAATAATAGATTAAATAAACTTAAAATCTAATTTGTAGAGTAGTTTTGAAATATAAAGCCCTCTAAGTGTGGCTGTTATGCAATCTGGTAGATTGCTATAGCAAACTCCACTAGTTTGACTAAAACTTTGCAGCCTTTGATAAAATTTTCCATTTCAACATCCATCCATCTTTTTTTCCAGTCTCAATGATATTTATCTTTGAAAATGCCAGATATGTATTATGTATGAAAATATATGGTGGGAAACAACAGGTTTTCTCATCAAAGCAGATGCATAAAACACAATAAAATAGATGACATAGAAGATACAGTTCTTACATTCTTGACAAAGGTTCCACAGCAAGTATAGGAGAAAAGAAATTCTCTTTAACAGGTAATGCTGGGAGAGCTGGGTATTTACATGTAGGCATCCATAACTTGATTCCTAGGTCTATCTCTCTTACTCTATAAAAATCAACTCATAACTGACCAGAGACTATAATTCATGTAAGTTCAGAAACTTTGAAACTTTGAGAAAGCATGGAGAATGGGCATAGGCAATGAGTTTCTGAGCAGGACTCTATTAACTTGGCAAATAATAGCAAGAATAGACAAACAGGATTGTACCACTCTAACAATCTTCTGCAGAACAAAGGAAATCATTACTAGATTAAAAAGCTTTGATGGTTACTTGTGAAGAAGTAAGATCAGTAGTGAGAATATATAAAAAATTGGTAAAAACCTTAAACACAGGAAGAATACATAATCCATACTATTAATGAGGAATGAACAGACCAGATAATTTGAAATAGAAATACAAATGGCTAGCTAATAAATACACAAAAAGATGTTCAACATTTTTGATCTTTAGGAAAAACAAATAAAAACAACATCCCTTCTGTCTTCCAGACTCCTCTTCTGCAGGGTTCCCTGACCTCTGAGGGGAGGGAGTTGATGGAGATATAACATTTCGAGCTGTGTGTTCCAACCTCTTTGTTTCTATGAATAATGTCTGGCTTTGAGTTTCTGTATTTGTTCCCATTTACTGCAAGAGGAAGCATCTCTGACCATCGCTGAACAAGGCACTGATCTATGAGTACAGTAGAATATCATTAGGAGTCATTTTTTGTTGTTACTTTTAAAAATTGTCCATTCTTTAAAACCTAGGTCTCTGGAATGTCTAGCCTCTGGTTGTATTGAGATGGGTTCCAATTCATAGAGTGGGACTTAAGTCAAATCAGACCTGGTTGGTTACTTACATAAGCTTTGGGCCATCATTACCCTAGCATAATTTGCAGACAGGACAGCCTTGTAGATCAAGGGTTTTGTGGTGTATATGTTTCTTTTTTTGGTAGCCTTCAAAGTACTTTCCCACACCAAAGACACTAGAACACAGAGTTGAAGGTTCTATCTAGGAACCAGCTCTACTTCTCTATGTTCAGTGTGTTATGTGGGTGTTGTCCTCAGCAATGAGGCCATGCTGTCAGTTTGCAGAGAACAACCCATTGTCTTGGCAATGGCCTGGGTTGTTTGGAGATTTTGATGGGACCTCTTTGGGCAACAACTCAGTACTGTAATCTGTGGTGATATATTGTGTACCCTATAAAGCTTGCCTGAGGATCAGAGGACAGAACAAGTCACCAGATTAAACACAGAAGACAGGCAGTGGAGGCACACACCTTTAATCCTAGCACTCAGGAGGCAGAGATCTGTCTGGACCTCTGTGAGTTCGTGAGATCCTTGGACTAGGGAGATTGACTCAGTGTAGGAGAGAAACAGAGCCAGGCAGTGGTGACACACACCTTTCATTCCAGCACTTGAGATCTCATGCCTTTGCTTGGGAAGAACACATGCCTTTAATCCCAAGAAGTAATATGGCAGGTTGAAGTGTGAGGAAACAGGAATTAAAGGCTCTTTTTGGCTTAGGCCTTTTGGGTGAGGACTCAGAGGCTTCCAGTCTGAAGATTCATAGAAATAGGATTGGTTGAGGAGTTGGCAAGGTGAGACTAGCTGTGACTTGCTCTGCTTTTCTGATCTTTCAGCTTTTACCCCAGTATCTGGTACAGTGTTTGTTTTTTTTTTTTTTTTTTTTTTAATTAATGAGACTGTTAAGCATTCTAACAACAGTTACTCAGTTCCAGTACTGGAAGCTTTGTTTGGTGACAAGAGATGGCCGCTTGATACTCTGTCTATGCAGAGGTTATTTTAAATTTACTTATTTATTCTGTGACAATTTCATACATGTATATAATAATTCTTGTCATGTACATTGCTCCTCCCTTTCTCATTGAAGTTTCAATTTATTAACATTTTGTTAAAGGATATTTTGTAAGGTTTGTAATTAGTACTGTTTTATAAATTACTTTTTTGTTTTAATATAAGGGTAATGTTGATCTTTCAGAATGATTTGAAGTGTATTTCCTCCTCTTAAATTTTCTGTTGGAGTCATAGAATCAGTGTGGTTTATTTTAACACAAATTGCTAAATGGTCTTACAAGAAAAAACTGGAGCCTGATATTGGAGTGAAAGCTGAAAGATCAGAGAAGCAGAGCAAGCCACCGCCACCACCTCTTACTTCACCAACTCCTCAGCCTGACAGAGCCTCAGCCAATAGGCCTTTAGCCCAATGAGCTTCCTCAGCTGAAAAGCTTTAGTTCCTGTCTCCTCATGCCTTATATATGTTTCTCTGCCCACCCATATCATTTCCTGTCTCAACTTTCCTAGTGCTGGAATTAAAGGCATGTGACTCCCAAGTATTAGTATTAAAGGTGTATGCCACCACTGCCTGGCTCTGTTTCTCTCCTAGACTGAGCCAATCTCCCTAGTCCAGGGATCTCATGAACTCACAGAGATCCAGACAGATCTCTGCCTCCTGAGTGCTAGGATAATGGTGTGTGCCACCACTGCTTGGCTTCTATATTTAATGTAGTGGCTTGTTCTGTTCTTTGATCTTCAGACAAATTTATCAGAGTATACAATATATCACCACAGTTTATTCCTTAAAAGTATTTTCTTCCCTCAAGTTATGTTTCAGCAGATACAACATGGTGGAGAAACTTTGATATGTGTAGAGTGTCCCCTGGTGGTGACTTTGAATTATTATTATTCTACACTAAGGACAGAATTGGGTGGAATAATACTAGTCACATAAAAATTAAGAAATGTATAAGCCAATAAATCACTGTATTGATAAAAAAGTGTATGAATTTGTTAGTGTAGAGAGCAACATCTCTATGGGGCTTTGCTTAATGAAATAGTTATGGGATAATATTAATAGCACTTAGTAAAATAGTGCTAGTAATTAATCAATATCTTTTTTAGATGTGGAGATATTTCTGTTATGATAACCAAAACAACTAATATTTGTTTCTGAAACATAGAGATACCACAGGAACACAGTACTTTGTATTCTAATTTAAAAACAAACAAAAGAAAACCCAACAAAATGTTTTCTTAAAAACAAATTTCTTTTTAAAAAGGTAGTAGAATGGAAGATGGAGAAACAAACTCACACATCTCAGTGCTCAGACTTTTGACAGAAGTACCAAAAACACATTGGAGAACAGAGCACCTCTTCAGTAAGTGGTGCTGGGAAAACTTGATGTTCCCCTGTAAGATGATGAAACTAGATCCATACTTTTCATCCTGCACAAGAATTCACTCAAGATTATGTCACCACCCCAGCCACAAAACCCCTCCACCTACAATCTGTCCTGCCTGCAAGATGAGCTGGGGCAATGATGGCACAAAGCTTGTGGGAGTGGCCAAGCAGGGTTTGGTGTAACTTGGGGCCCATGCTCTATATTATCTTAATGGCCAGGACCCAGAGACTGGATGGTCCAGAGACTTAGGGAAAAGCTGAGCACAACTGACAAACAAAACAAAAACAAAAAAACTCAACCCCAAATGAAAACAAACAAACAAGAAACAATGAAATGATTCCTAATGCTATTCTGCTACACTCATAGATGAGTGTCTTGTCCAGGTTTATCAGAGAGACTTCCTCTACAGCAGATGGGAGCAGGTGCAGAGACCCATGGACATTATGCAGAGATAAAAAGTCTAAATTGGAGATTTCCATTGGGTCCTTACACTTGGAGATCAGGGAAACCTATTGAAGAGGGGGAGGAAAGATAATAGGAGTCAGAGGAGATGGAGGAAACTAGGAGAACATGGCCTACCAAATCAACTAAGCAGGGTGCACATAGGCTCATAGAGACTGAAATAGCAAGCTCAGGGACTACACAGGTCTGCACGAGGTCCTCTGTGCATGCTATGGCTCTCAGCTTGGTGTTCTTGTGGGACTCCTAATAGTGGGAGTGGGTGTATCTCTTTATGACTCTTTTGCCTGCTCTTAGTACTCTTTTTCTCCTATTGGGTTGCCTTGTCCAGCCTGGATATGAGGGGGTTTTTGCCTCATTGCTTTATTATATCTTGTTTTGTAGTGTTTGGCTATTGTCTCTTGGAGGCCTGCTCTTTTCTGAAGGGAAACAAAGAGGGAGTGACTCTAGGGGAGAGGGGAGGTATGGGGGAGCTAGGAGGAGCAGAGAGAGGGGAAACTCTGGTTGGGAGGTAGTGAATGAGAGAAGAATCAATTTTTAATATAAATTTTATTTTACTGGGCAAGGCAACTTATGAGGAATAGGGTACCAAAAGCCAGTAAACAAGTTAGAGACAGCCCCTGCTCCCACTGTTAGGAGTCCTCCAGAAAATCAAGCTACATAACTGTCGCATATATACAGAGTGACCAGGTCGGTCCCATGCAGGCTCCCTGGTTGTTGGTTCAGTCTCTGTGAAAACCTATACACTCTGGTTAGTTGATCCTGTGAGTTTTCTTTTAAGGAATCCATTCAAATTTTATCTTAGACCTTAAGGTAAGGCTTGACATTTCTAAGCTATTTGGAGGAATCTTAGAGGAGAAATATTTGAAAATATAAGCACTAGGCAATGAATTTCTGAATAAGATTCCAGTAGCCCAAGAAATAAAACAACTGACACATGAGGTTATATCAAACAAGGAAGCTCCTGTACAGCCAAGGTAGTGAATGATAGGCTGAAGAGAAAGCCTACAGAAAAAGAGGTGTGTGGTAGCCACTCATGTGACAGAGGATTCATATCCAGACTATATAGAGACATTAAATAAGTTAACAACAAAACAATTAATTTGATCCATAAATAGGCAAGAGATTTGAGGAGACACTTTGGAAATGAAGTATAAATAAATATAGGAAAAATTCAGCATCTTTAGCTATCAGAGAAACTCAGTCACTGAGATTCTTCCACCTCATCCCAGTCCCAAAACCCATTACAAAACAAACAAACAAACAAACAAACAAACAGTAACAACAAAACAATGACAACAGAATCTAGTATTTCTGGGACTTTCTCTTCTAATAGCTTGCATTAGGGTCATCCAGCTCATGTGGACTGCTAGAGGGCTCCTTGTTTGAATGCTTGATCATGCCACCTGTAGCTTGGTCTTGTGGGGCTGAATTGAGTGTCAAATGGAACTTTGAATTGTAATACACCACCCTTGTCCTGTACATGATCCAACAGCCTCTAGTAGGTTGTGGCTATATACTTGACAGCTCAACTTCAATGAGTTGTACATTCCAGAATGCTGTTGACTGAGAGCAAGAGTGTATAGCAGTTGGTAGATCTCGTCATCTGGAAATTGGAGATGTTTGGAGAGAGAAGTCACATTTTGTGTTGACTATGAGACTTACCACATGGATGCTTTGTCCTAAATAGTCACTGTGAGGCCAGAAGACTGATATATGTGATGATATCTCTTTGCCTCCACTCAGTTGTCTGGCCTGCTTTGACAACTCTTGCCTTATTGCCAACCACCACCTTGATGTGTTAATGGTGACACACAAGAGCTTTTCCTAGAGTGTCAGGGATAGAAACATTGAGATCTGGAGCATTTCTGTACTGGCAAAGGTGGACATGGTTACAGTGGGGATAAGAGACTGCAACATTCTCTGAAGGTGAAGTTCCAGGCTCTATGTGATGACTAATGAGTAACTGAGCCCTCAACAAAATTTCCTTTAGTTTTTTTAAGAAGCCATACTCAGAGGCTCTCACAGCATTTGGGAATAGACATGACACCATGTAGAGTCCAACAGATACCATAGGCCAGTCCAAAGACCTTTTCAGAGGATCTGTAAGTTACAGCAGGTTCTGGTAGTTGAGATCCATTAGTAAATGGAAAAGTCAGTTCAGCTGTCATCAGAGACACCATTCAGAAGGGACAAGTATTAAATTTAGGGCCTGGGGCCTCAGAAATGCAGGATAGAAATGGAGGTTTTTCTACCTCTCTGGCTCTTATTTGGGTCTCTGAACTCCCTTAACCCGAGCACCCCAACATCTTATTTACTCCATGTATTGCTGGATTTGGATTGTTCCCAATAATGGTGTATATAAAGAATAAGAAGCTTGGATCTTTCCTTATGTAGGGAGGAAGATAGCATAAGGGTGTCCCTGTCAGAGTTGGGGGGTGTACTGCATTTTTCAAGCTCCTGAGGATTCAGAATAGGACCCCCAGACACTAAACCCTGTGTTGGGTGGCACTGTGCTGAAGTCTCCTGTGTTCCAGGATATGGTTAACCATTCTCCTGAAGATGGAGCGGTGACACAATTGGGTGGCACAGTATGAACCAACATCCCTACCACTTGAAAAAGGTGAAACACCATCTTCATTAAAACAACCTCATTCTCCCTTGTATTTCAAACTTTATATCATCAGAAATTTTCATTACCTAAACGTATTTCCAATAGCTTGTGCTGCTAATATTCTTTAGTTGATTATCTGGCAGTAACACAGACCTATGAGCACTCCTCAATGATGGTTTCTCAGCACACTGCAGGTGCCCATGTTTTTGTTTAGAAAATGTGCAAACACACATGCAACCATTTGGTTAATATTTATTTATTTTCAGTATTTTCCCCCATCATTTCCTCATTTCCTCTTGGAAAGTTTCTTAAATAATTTCTTCTCTTCTCTTGTATTATCTTCACCATCTATCTACCCAGTTCGTCATACTATGATGTCATTACTTCTACCATGTCTCTCTTTACCTGCTGGCTCTCACAGGAGATAATAAGACAGCAAAGAGATAAAGTTGGGCAAGTCCTTAGTTGGCTTTATTTTGTTTGTCAGCTATAGTTTCTGATGTCCTAAAACCACTCAGGAAACATTTGCTGAATTAAATTGTACTTTGAGAGTACTGATTTGAGCCTGCAATGATGGGAATATATCACAAGTGGACATGTTTAGCTTCTTGTCTCTATTTTTCACTTGATGTGGATGATTTTAGAATCCTGTTGATTATATGATTGTATAATTATTGAATAGTAACAACAAACTGTTCTAACATGTTTTCTCTATCATCTATCTCCTTACCTCTGTGTTTGTATATATGTATCTCCCTTGTGTTTCACATATGTTTGTAGATACATATATGCATATGTATACACATGCATGCATAAATTCATATGTATATATGTGTGTATGTATGTATATATGTATACATATATACAAAAACCACAGGGAGCAAAGATGAGCAGAATTGGTTAGATGTATATGTCCTAGAGCAGATTACCTGTTTTCAAATATAAGATCCACCAATTTGGGGATAGGGCAAAGGGTAAGCAGAAAATATACTCTTTATCACAATCAATTATTAGTCAAAATATCTGCATTTATTTATTAAGTATGGATTTAAATGCTTTTTCAGATTCTCCCACTCTATGATCGGATATTTTATGTTGTCTTAATTCATATATATATTCACTAATTGTGGTCTCAGGAAACATTTTAGAGTTTTCAGGATTTAAGATTGTTTATTAAACTGCTGTTATAGGAAGTCAACCTTTGAATGTTCTGCTCAGACTATAATTTACTTATAAAATCTGTGTTGGTGAAAACACTGGTGTCTATTTTTTATATAATTTTTAATTAAAAGTTTTTTATGGTCAGCTAGGTAATGGATATTAATTCCCTCTAGATTTTTGTGACTTTCACCTTATTTATTCTATTAATTTTTCTGTTTTCCATGAAGGAATTAAATAACTACCAAAGCAATAAGTTTTACTACCAGGTTTGACTTAAGGGTCACAGAAACTATGTTTCCCTATTCTTGACATAGATATCACAGAAATAACACTCAAAACTGTTTCAATTTTTCCTTTTGCATTCAATTTTAATTTGCTTGTTATTCAGCTTCATAGGCAAAATAATTCTTAGAAGAATAAAGAAATGGTAATTCACAGAAATCAGTGTCATTCCCTGGTGACCCATTAAGCACCATCGCTCTCATTACTGTGGGAGAGCTGATGTGATTCCAAAATAAACTCCAGTGGCAGACCGATTCCTGGCAGCCAACACTTGGCCTCTGAAGTTCCTCTTGGTCAATGTCCAAGCACAATTAGTACTCTTAATTAGCTGCTTTTATTGTGGCATAACTATGTAACATTCTTTACACAGGGGACTGTCATGCAGGGACAGAAACTTTGTATGCTGTTTCGACTCCCTGAAGATGCTTATGGCCTCCAGTCACAAGAGCAAAGTTTCTCCTGTTTATTGTGTTCTGTTGTCAAAAGGGAGTGTGCTGATGGGATTTGCCTTTGGCAATGATAGTTGAATCTTGGCTTCCTGACAAGGTAGATTATGGGCTGGATTTATGTATCTCCAGTTTTCTACCAAGCTTTGAATTTTATCTTGTTTATGTATTTATTTATATTGAGACTTCAAAAACTTGAATACAGAACATACAATGGGACAAACGATTTTATATAAAGTGAGTATTCTTGTAAGCACTCTTCATGTCTAGAAACGGAATTTTCCAGCTACTACAGAAATTCTTAAGTGGCTCTTGCTAATCATACCCACTGCAAATGCTCATCTTTGCACTCAAAGATTAGTTCACATCTCAGCCCTCACCAGAGAAGCTTCTTTTAGCAACAGGCAATACTGGTTAATACAGAAACTCACAATTGGTCCAAGTATAGAAAGTGTGCAGTTCTCTGACATAAATGGACATTTGTATCACCCCAGCCCTGCCCACAGCTTAGGGAACTTTGTGCAAGAAGTGGCAGAAAGGTAAGAACCAGAGGTTGGGAAAGACTGCTGTGGATCAGGGTTTTTGGGCATAACAGGGCCATACCACTCATGGACTCAGAGCACCTCTTGTTACCTACATAAATCCTCCATGATATAAAGCTAGTCACGTTTCAGCATTGATGTGATAATGGCACAGGAGTCGTCATACCTAGCTAAGGAGTTATTTGTAGTTGACAGTCACTGTGAGAAGGAGAGCCATTTTTCTTCAAGGATGTAGCCCCTGTCAGGTAGCTCATGTTCCAGTGCATGCCCCTGCATATCGTGTGCATACAAGCAGTAATAACTTGACTCAGGGGAATAAAAAAAAAAGGCATGAAGTTTGGAATAGGACATATTGCAGGGAGCAATGAGGACTTGCAGCAGGGAGGGCTGGGAGTGTGCATGATCAAAATACATTGTATTCATTAATGAAATTATCAAACATACTTTATTTATTATTTATTATTATTATATTTGTGTTTTAATTTTACACATCAGCCATGGGTTCCCCTGTCCTCCTCCCTCAATCCCGCCCCCACCCCACCTTCCCCCCATCCCCTACCCTCCATTCCCATCTCCTCCAGGGCCAAGACTCCCCTGGGGATTCATTTAAACCTGATGGATTCAGTACAGGCAGGTCCAGTCCCCTCTTTCCAGGCTGAGCAAAGTGTCCCTGTGTAAGCCCAAGGTTCCAAACAGCCAGCTCATGCACTAAGGACAGGTCCCATTCCCACAGCCTGGATGTCTCCCAAACAGTTCAAGCTATTCAATTGTCTCACTTATGTAGAGGGCCTGATCCAGCTGGGGGCTCCACAGCCTTTGGTTCATAATTCATGTACTTCCATTCATTTGGCTATTTGTCCCTGTGTCTCTCCAATCTTGGTCTCAACAATTCACACTCTTACAGTCCCTCCTCTTTCTTGACAATTGGACTCCTGGAGCTCCACCTGGGGCCTGGCAGAGGATCTCTGCATCCACTTCCATCAGTTATCGGATAAGAGTTCCAGCACGACCTTTAGGGTGTTTGGCCATCTGATCACCAGACTAGGTCAGATCAGGCTTTCTCTTGACCATTGCCAGCAGTCTACAGAGGATGTATCATTGTGGATTTCTGGGAACCTCTTGAGCACTCTGCCTCTTCCTGTTCTCATGTGGTCATCATTTATTGTGGTCTGTTATTCCTTGTTCTCCCTTTCTGTTCTTGACCAGCTGGGATCTCCTGCTCCCCTAAGTTTTCTTTCCCTCAAATCTTGCCCTTCATTACTCCCACTGTAGTCCAGGTTATTCATGTAGATCTCATCCATTTCTCTGTCATTGGTCGATCCCTATGTCTTTCCTAGGGTTCCATTTCCTAGGTAGCCTCCCTGGAGTTGTGTAGCAGTATAGTCATCTTTGTTTTACATCTAGTATCCTCCTATGAGTGAGTATATACCATGTTTGTCCTTCTGAGTCTGGGTTACCTCACTCAGGATGATTTTTTCTAGATCCATCCATTTGCCTGCAAACCTCATGATGTCATTGTTTTTCTCTGCTGAGTAGTACTCCATTGTGTATATGTACCATATTTTCTTTATTCATTCTTCAGTTGAAGGGCATCTAGGTTGTTTCTACGTTCTGGCTATTACAAACAATGCTGATATGAACATAGCTGAGCAAATGCCCTTGTGGTATGATTGAGCATTCCTTGGGTATATGCCCAAGAGTGCTACAGATGGGTCTTGGGGGAGATGGATTCCCAATTTTCTAAGGAAGCATGATATTGATTTCCAAAGTGGCTGTACAAGCTTGCATTCCCACCAGCAGTAGAGGAGAGTTCCCCTTACTCCACATCCTCTCCAGCATAAGCTGTCTTCTGTGTTTTTGATGTTAGCCATTCTGACAGGTGTAAGGTGGTATCTCAGAGTCGTTTTGATTTACATTTCCTGGATAACTAGGGATGTTGAGCAATTCCTTAAATGTCTTTCAGCCATTTGAACTTCCTCTGTGGAGAATTCTCTGTTTAGTTCTATAGCCCATTTCTTATATATAATTTTTTACAAAGAAGCCAAAACTGTACAATGGAAAAAAGAAAGCATCTTCAACAAATGGTGCTGGCATAACTTGATGTCAATATGTAGCAGGCTGCAATAGATCCATATCTGTCGCCATGCACAAAACTTAAGTCCAAGTGGATCAAAGACCTCAACATAAACCCAGCTACTCTGAACCTGATAGTAGAGAAAGTAGGAAGTACTCTTGAATGCATTGGCACTGGAGATCACTTTCTAAATATAACACCAGTAGCACAGACACTGAAAGAAACAATCAATCAATGGGACCTTTTGAAACTGAGAAGCTTTTGTAGAGCAAAGGACACGGTCAACAAGACAAAGTGACAGCCTACAGAATGGGAAAAGGTCTTCACCAAGCCCACATCTGACAGAGGGCTGATATCCAGAATATATAAAGAACTCAAGAAATTAGACATCAAAATGCCTAACAGTGCAATTAACAAACATACTTTAAAAAGTAAGAATAGTCTGGCTTATATTAATTATCAGTGAAATGCAAATTGTTCTAACAACGAGTAGCAAAAAAATGGAAGAAAAAACTGGTTTGGGAGAGAACAACAACAAATCGTTTATTTGCATTTTACAGTTTTACTGCCCAAGTATGCATTCCACAATGCTATCATTTAGTCTTTTCTAATTTTTTACTTGATGTGTTTTTAGTGCCTCATATAATATAGAGTTCCTCCCCAAATTCCACCTTACTGTATTTGTTGAAATTTACCTTTTGTCTTTTTTTTTGAAATTTGAATTTTTCCAGTTATAGATTCGGTTAATGTTAACATTTCTAATCACTTTTGCATTTTATTCAAATGGAAGCTGGATATGGAAGATTAATTAGACACATGTTTGATTCTATTTTTGGTAACATAGTGGTGCTGTGTTCATGAATCAGGAAGCATAATTATGTGTTTTCTCTTACTATCAGTTGTTAACTTTCAATATTATTCAATGTACATATATATCCAGATGATTACATATACACACATATCGCTATATTCTAGAATATATATCTTCATGCATATATATATATATATATATATGCAAAATAACAAAATAAGAGAGATATATATATAGAGAGAGACAGAAAGAGGGAGAAAACAGGAGACATCCATAACATCAATTCTAATCCAACATGTTACACTTCTGTTGCCCCATGCTTTATATTTATTTCTGTGTAGTTTTGTAATGATAACCCTCTGGGTCATAATTGTTAAATAAAATGAAAATGGTCAGTTTAAGAAATCACTCCTAGAAATGGATGCATAAACAAGGATGAGTATTCTTTAAAGATAGCTGCATGGTGTTTTTGAAGAAAAATAAACCTAAAACATAACAGTTCAAAATGAAAATGAAATTATGTAGTGACAAACAATTAACACAAGAAAACTTCTTTGGTAACATGTAAAATATATTTTAAGTTATTTGTGGGAATAAAGAATACTTCCTTTCATATAAGAAATCTTACTTCTAGATGATTTCTTCAATTGTTCTGGAGTCCTGATGTTTCCTACCCTCGATTCCCTACCTGTCATTTCTGTATCAAGCTCAGGTGTAATTTTGTTTCTTTAGTTTATCTCTGTATGTCCCAAATGAACCATGTATAGCTTTCATTCAAAAATTAATTTAAAAATAAATTACTTGCTAAAGAATGTATCAGAGACTATTTTTCTCCTTCAGTTTTGGTTATGATTTTTTTTTGAAATACATTTGGCTTTAGTTGTAGGTTTTTTTCTTTCATTTTGCACTAGCGTTCCCCAGGTGACACTATTCAATGTTCAACAATTCCAGAAGTGATCAAAGACAGTCCAAAGTACTATTTCACCAAAGTCCAATTTGGTGAGGTAAGTGAGTTTATTGAGGTTTATTGCATAACACAGTTGAGGGATTACTTATAGGAGCATGGGTAATCCCCAAATAGCTGTGTAATAATGGGAAGTAAGTGGGAATATGGTGGAAGAGAACACACATTCATACATTTCTTATTGCTGAATCATACTTATAAACATCAGAAAATACATGCTCACGAACAATATTATTAGGGTTCAATTGGCTTCCTAGCACTTTGAATATTATTGTGTCTCTGCATTAATCACTGCTCACTTAAAAAAATCTTCTCTCACTAAAATTGAGAATAGTACAGATCTATGGTTACAAACATGACTATTTAAAAGGAGTTCAGCAACATGAACATTTTGCAAACTAATAATAATAAATTCACCCTTTAGAAATTTGCATCTGGCTCTTGAAGCTATAGGCTTTTAATCAGACTTATGAGTCTAGCCACAAATTCCTTCCCATGGTAAATGCCTCAAATCCAATAAGAAAGTGATGAGTTACTCCATAGGAGCAATGCCATTATTGCATCAGTGGGCACATCTTGCTTGGTAGGTCGTTCATTGCATGCAGAAACCAGGGATTGAAAAGACCACTGATGTCTTTTCTTCTTTTGTGGCCTACATAGCACCTTCCAATACTATGAATGCAAGTCAGATCAGAACTATCTCTGTCACTTTGAAATCGATTTTTCTACTTATTGAAGCCAAAGAATATTGTGCCTTTAGCAATAAGGTCATACCATTTAGTTATGATGGGCAACTAAGAACAATGGTAATGGCTACTGCAGTTTTGGAGGCCTTTGGGGATTTCCTGACCTATAAACCATAGGGATATAGCACAGCACAGATTCTTACAAGTGTATATGTTAGAGGTCTGTTATGGGTTAACTAGTAGATTAAATACAAAATTATGAATTAAAGAGTGGATTCATGCACACAGTCCTCAGAGAGATTATATTTAAAAATTTTACATAAATGTTAATAGTCACCTGACAAAACTTCAGTCCTTAAGACTGAGATAACTTAAAATTATCATCAGACTTCATTAATAAATTTATGATATTATGCTCATTGAATTATAAAAGAATACACAGCAAGGTCCATTACTGTCCAATGTACAGTTTATTACTTTTATATAATCTTTTCTTAATTCTTCTTCCTGTCCCCATTAGCATTTTTGTAATTTTGCTTATCTGTGATAAGCAAATTGGTGATGTTCAATTTGGCAGGGCTTAAGTTAAAAGTTTTGAGGATATGGTAATAAACAGAATTATATTCAAATGAAGTTTACTAAGTCATTATTCACAGAGAAAGCATACAAGTTTGGTAAACAAACATTGTTCTACTTTATGGAAGACAAGAGAATGCAGAATGGGTTGAATAACATTCCTCTAAGAAGGATCATTCGTATTTGTATTCCAGGTGAATAACTCACAATGTTATGCTGGCTGATTAGTAAGAATTATGTTCTTTGATGTATATCTGAGTTGGTAGACTGGTAAAAATAATGACTATAAGTAAATTTCCTGATTTTAAACTTATTTTGTAAGATCATTCTCTATTATTCAAAATATTTAGTACAGGTTTCTGGCTATTAGTAATTTTCTTTGTAATCCATGTAGTTGTTAATAAACCTTTTCATAGCATTTTTCATCTCTTTATTTCTCAGTGTATAAATGGCTGGATTTAGGAGAGGTGTAAAAACAGAGTAAAACACAGCAAGAAATTTGTCCAACCAGGTGATTTTGAGGGGCCACACATAGATGAAGATGCAGGGCACAAAAAAGATCATCACCACTGTGAGGTGGGCAGTACATGTGGACAGAGCCTTAGATGCACCAGCTTTAGAGCTCTGGCGAACAGTGATAAGGATATATGTGTAGGAAATGAGCAAGAGAATGAAGCAGGTTACACCCACAAGTCCACAGTCAGCATTCATTAAAATATCCAGATCATGGGAATCTATACAGGCCAGCTTGATTACCAATGGCATGTCACAGAAAAAACTATCTATTTCCTTGGGGCCACAAAAAGGCAGCTCCACAATCACTACAAGATGACTCATGGCATGCACAAAGCCAATTGTCCAGGAAGTCAGCACCAACCCAGTGCATCTTTTCAGGTTCATAATGGTGAAGTAGTGGAGTGGTTTGCAGATGGCCACATAGCGGTCATAAGCCATTACCACCAACAGCACCATCTCTCCTGCAGCAATGCAATGGGCAAAGAAGACCTGGGACATGCAGCCTGCAAAGGAAATAGTCTTGTTTTCTCTGAGAAAGTCTGTAATCATCTTAGGAGTGGTGACTGAGGAAAGCCACATATCAACAAAGGACAGATTGGCTAACAGGAAGTACATGGGGGAATGGAGATGGGAGTCAGTGGTGATTAAGACCATGATGACAATATTTCCAGACACGATGAGCAGATAAAATATCAAAAACATCACAAAGAGTAAGACTTGAAGATTCTGTGAGTGGGAAAGTCCCAAAATCACAAATTCTGACACCACAGATTGATTGCCTCCATCCATTTTACTCATGTTCCTTTAGAAACAACCTGTGGGGGAAAGAAAGATAAATTAGAGGGAAGTGGAAAATGATTTAACTTCTTGAATCTGACATTCACATTGAAAGTTAACATATACTCCTGAAAGAGAAAAGCATAAATGTAAGGGCAACTTTTGCCAGCTTTGAGAAACATCACTGCCCAAGTGAAAGGTAATGAGCCAAGAGCAGCTACCCATGAAGAGAAGAATGAGGTGTGACTGTTATCCACATGCTCTGTCAGGAATTTCCTATATAATAGAGCAGTGAAGAAGCAGGACAGTAATGCAAAAACCTAACAATGTGTGTGATTTCACCTGGAAAGGGTTTTTGTTCATTAGTAAAAAATGGTTTGAGTATGTCACCAGCAAGCATAACACTTTATAATAAAATGAGGTTTATAGTTTGGACCTGATAGGAATTACATTGAATCAGTACAAAAATCTTTCCATTTAATTGTAACATGTGTATTGAATCAGTTGATCACCAATAGAGTCATTCCTGTGACATCATTGAATTAAAACATTAGTTTAAAGCTATAAAATAGATGTTCCAACCTCATTGGAGATAAGTTGTACAGAATACCACATAGGAAACACATGGTTTGAGACTGAGATGTAAGAACCAGAATCACAATATTTTGCTAATTAAATTTTATTATAGGATTTATTTATTCAGCTAAACTTATTGTTGAGCTACCATCGTAAATACTTGTGGTAATCAAAGAACAAGGCAACTCATATTCAAACCTGAACTCTGAAAGTTACATTTAATTCAGTTTTAGCAGTCAAAAATACTGATCTTGAATTCTTTCAACTAAGTTTTAGAACTCTTAGAATGAAATATTATAGTTTCCTGTCTTGAATAATATATAATCTATTATCTGTTTTCTCATTATGTCACTTACCGATTGACCATCTGTATTGCTTGAGAAGAAAATAAATTATATAAACACATAAAAAAGGATGACTTTAATTGTCAACCTTAGATGAATGTAATGTTGAACTTTCAGCAAACATCACCTCAAAGCACAGCTGGAGTGCTTGTGCTATCTGTAATGGAAAACACTCAAGCTGGTTGGTGGGAAATCATTGCCCATTTTCTTCCATTTTCAGTAATTCTCTCGGTGATTTTCGATTTTTAAGTCTTATTCTATGAAATATCTATGGTGAAGGAACAGAGCATGTGATCAATGAAAGCTCTCTCATTATCACCAGAGTTAAATTCACCTTCCTTTTTTTTGAGGACTCGAACAGGTAAGGATGAAAAGAATGCTCTAAAGTCATTAGGTAACACATTTATTTGCACACAGAAGCATGATAGTAGCTAAGAGTATTATATGCTGGATAAATGTATGTACTTTTAGAGATCACCGGATTCTCTAAGGAAAATACACTGATATTATACCCAACAGGCCTGTGAACCTTGAAAATTTTGATAATCTGAATTCTACCTCTAAATTAGCTTCTTGTCATCCTGAAAATTCCAGGAAAGCTTCCACAAACACATTCTGTATCTTCAGGAACAACTTATTTAGATAATATAAATTTAGTATTTCATGTGTTTAATATAGAAATTTCCTCCAAGATGAACATACACATTTTTAGGAAACAATTAGCCATTAAAAGTGTAGCCATTTTAAAGTTAAGCTTTATTTTATTATTATTCAGAATCATGGATGATCATATTAATTTATTAATATTAACCCATGTTTATCAAGTTACTAGATTAAGCATAGCTTTTAAAATAAGATCAGATTTATATTTATCTAGCAGTTAACAATATGCATGCCTTTGCCTTAGAAGTATTTGTTTCCTTTTCTTTATCTACAAAATTAACATACTTAAGTCGGTTCTGTATTGGGAAGCTATAAAACAACACATAAAGAGAAATAAAGAAGAATTTTCTAGTATATATAGTAAAATGATCCATAGGAATTGTCCCCTGTATACTCTCATGTATATCTTAAAACAATATTGTTTGTACTGTTTTAAGTAAGGATTTTTTGTTCAGCGGAACACTTTAAGATTGTGTGTATGTAAATATACATAGTCACTTTTCTTTAAAATACTTGGTACTTATATTTCCTCCAAGTTGACATACATATACTCAGTAACTATGGAATATGCAGATGCAGATGACATATTAAGCATGCTGCCTGTTTTCTAGAAACCTAACAAACATTTGATGTTTCAGTTTCTTTCTTGGGAGTGCTCTAAGTATTTTAGAGGGCCTAGATTCAGTAGAATGTTCTATTACTTCATCTGGAATTCTTGCCTTTAACTTGGTGACTAAATCTCATAGAAAGTACAAACTTCAGCTTTTAGATGAATAATATTGAAAAAATTCAATGAAGGGGAACACATCAAATTATTTTTAGGAGCATTAAAACCAAGTATTTATTCTTTTCTTTGATTAACATTTTTTCCATGCGGGTAGTTTTGTGTCAAAATTCTAAACTCTGTAATAGTGTCAATATTTATATTTTTATAAGCATTTGTGGATATAATCAAAATTATACACATTAATAGATACTATGTTGTAGATCCTGATGACTTAGAATTGTACTGTAGTTACTCCTAATTTCTTGTTTGCTGGCAGATTGCTTGATCTGATTTATGCCTCCACTCACATTACTTGCTATTATATTTACTCCTGTTTCTGAGCTGAAAATTATCTTATCTACAGTGCACTCAATGATTAAACATCATTATTCTTGATTAAGTCATAGAATTCTTATATGTTAGCTGGATGCTGCTCAAATTTTTCACTGCATAAGAAATGATGATCCTCTGACACAGACACTAACACACTGAGGGTTTGCCTTTTGGTGGTGTGTACACAAATGTTAATCCATAGAAAATTCTGGTGGCTTAAAAGATAGTGAAACCATTTAAACAGCTTCTAAAAATGACAGAAGATAAAGAAAAACAGTTCATGTCCATATATAATGGATGGTAGAAGATATACCCAGGAATATTTCAAGAATGATCTTAAAATAGAATGTCAGAGATATGAGATGATTTACCAAACTTGATCATAGTTTCTTCCATCTGATGTGTGCTCGTGAAGACATCCATTTCATGCAGATGCTATCTCTTGGAAGTGTATCTTCTAAGCCTGACCTATATTCCCTGCCTGAAATTGTCCCATGGGTGAATTGACTTGTTCTGTGTTCTGAACAAAATGAGAACCCTGAAAATAATTATCTTGGACATCTCTCAGGGATTTCTCTGTTAAGAACAATACCAAGAGTTACTTATCTGTGAAATTATAGAGACTTTCTTATTAGTCATCTCAGAATTGACAACATTAGTCCATTTTTAAAATTTTTTATCATTCTCATTTGGAAATAGGATTTATTATGCAATTTCTCCTGTTTTTCATTATGCTTCAATGAAAATATATCTGTAATCAAAAAAGAAGACAATATTTTACTGATATAATGTTTCAACTAATCTTATTTGAGCATCAATGAGACAGCTCTGTTGGTAATGTCTTGTGCAAGGCTGTAATCTCATCTTGATCGCCATATGAAGTTGAACAAAAGTAGACCCCACAAAGTTGTCTTCTTTTCTCCACACATCTGTAATGGCCTAAAAAATCCCATAGTATCATTACAAAAACATGCAACAGATTTAAAAAAAAATCTCATTTCCATTACTTTACCTAGCATCTCTGGATTATTTTCTTAGAAGGCAATACTTCAATATATTATGCCAAATGGATAACTGATGAGGACATGGAGATCTATGGAACTTCAAATGATATATACATATCCATAGTACATCAAGTTATATTGTGAAATATACAGTTGACGGCTGATTATCCTACTTTATTGCATCACTTCCACATAGATGAAAATGTTACTTTGGATACACATGAGACACTCAACATTTTTTATATTCTCATCTATTTTTAATCATTTTAACATTAATGTTCTTAATATGTGTTGACAAAACCACAAACATTGGGAGTACATTATCTACCCTTAGACTTGTCCTCTTGAGATTCACACAGGATCATGAGTTCAATTTTATCTTTGACTAATTACAACCATCTAAGTGGGGCTGGATAACTAAAAACATTTCAAGGGAATCTGTGAAAAAATAGGAAAAAATAAAACCAGGAATAGAAACCCATCACCCTTTCACAGACATACTTGCTTGAAAATATGATCACATACTGCCTAATATTTAAATAAAAATCAATCACTTAGATGGTGGCCATCCCATTCTATACACTGTAGCAGAAAAAGACCTCTCACTAACCGAAAGCATAATAGAAGATGAACAAAAGCCACAGAAGGAATATAAGGACCACGCTATGAATACAGTTCCCTAGTGCATGATAAGGACAGGTCTGGGTCCCACTGCCTGGGTGCCTCCCAAACAGTTCAAGCTATTCAATTGTCTCACTTATCTAGAGGGCCTGATCCAGTTTGGGGCTCCACAACTTTTGGTTCATAATTCATGTGCTTCCATTCATTTGGCTATTTGTCCCTATGCTTTTCCAATCTTGGTCTCAGTTGTCCTCTTATATACAATAGACAAACAGGCTGAGAAAGAAATCAGAGATACATCACCCTTTACAATAGCCCAGAGTCTTTCAGTAACTTTTTTCTGTGTCCTGTAGAATGTCTGTCAGTTTCCTCTGCAAAGCAGGAAACTGAAGGACCATTTTTGCCAAGCAAAGTTCAGTGGTCACCTTCCCATTGGTTCTGCATGTCCAGTCGATCAGGCAGTACAGGCAAGAACAGTTTCTTGTCCAAATGGCTATTTTTATCAAGAAAAAGAGAAACTCCATATGGAGTGTCTTCAATGTCCATCCTCTTCTCTGAAGTAATTTGGTGCTGCCAGGAGCAGACATGTCTCACTGTCCAGAAAGTCTAAATTTTTAAAATATTTTAAATGCCATATTCCCTAGGTCTTTGAAGTATTTGAAGTTTACCTACCTAATTGAATTATATCTATGTATACCCAGAAAACAACATGGCTATAAGTTTGACTATCATAGAAAACTAATTATTAATCTGTATTTCTTAATTATCCATTACAATTTAAATGAGTTACATAAACATAATACCTCAAACAAGAATAAAAAATATATATACAGTATAATAAAATTAAGTTTAAGCTTGTATCAATAAACTAAAATCCATAGCAATGGAAAACATTTTAAACAAGTTGCTCTTTAAAAGTAGGTTCAATAATCTACCCCTTTACCTTATCATTATCTATACTGTCCCCTTTTGTTTTTTAGAAAGAGACTATATTTATAATCAACCCATTTTAAATAAAAATATTAGTTTTGCTCTGTTCCACACCAGAGGGCTTTTCTAATTTGTGACACAAGAATCTCTTCCACATGGTTTCAATGCAGAATTCTACCAGATCTTCAAAGAATAGTTAATACCAATACTCTTTAAATTGTTCCACACAATAGATACAGAAGGAACCTTACCAAACTCCTTGTAGGAGGCTATAATTACTTTGATTCCCAAGCCAAACAAAGATGCAACAAATAAAGAGAATTACAGACCAATCTCTTTAATGAACATTGATGCAAAAATACTCAATAAATTACTGCCTAACCAAATTCAAGAACACATCAAAAAAATTATCCATCATGACCAAGTAGGCTTCATCCTAGGGATGCAAGTATAGTTCACCATATGAAAATCTGTCAATGTAATACACCATATAAACAAACTGAAAGAAAAAACACATGATCAACTCATTGGATGCTGAAAAAGCCTTTGACAAGCTAGGTGGTGGTGGCGCAAGCCTTTAATCTCAGCACTCGGGAGGCAGAGGCAGGTGGAACTCTGTGAATTCGAGGCCAGCCTGGTCTCCAAAGCATGTTCCAGGAAAGGTGCAAAGCTACACAGAGAAACCCTGTCTTGAAAAACAAACAAACAAACAAACAAACAAATGGCTTTGACAAAATCTAACACTCCTTCATGACAAAGGTTCTAGAGAGATCAGGAATACAAGGAAAATACCTAAACATAATAAAATCAATTTACAGCAAGCCAACAGCCAACATCAAGTTAAATGGAGAGAAACTCAAAGTGATTCCACTAAAATCAGGAACAAGATAAGGCTGTCCACTTTCCCCATACTTATTCAACATAGTACTTGAAGTTCTAGCTGGAGCAATAAGACAACATAAGGAGATCAAGGGGATACAAATTGGAAAGGGAGAAGTCAAACTTTCACTATTTGCAGATGATATGATATTATACATAAGTGACCCCAAAATTCTACCATGGAACTCCTACAGCTGATAAACTCCTTCAGTAATATGGCAGGATAGAAGATTAACTCAAAAAAATCAGTAGCCCTCCTACATACAAATGATAAATGGGCTGAGAAAGAAATCAGAGACACATCACTCTTTACAATAGCCACAAATAATGTAAAATACCTTGGGGTAACTCTAACTAAGCAAGTGAAAGACCTGTTTAGTAAAAAAAAAAACTTTAAGTCTCTGAGGAAAGAAATTGAAGAAGATATCAGAAAATGGAAAGATCTCCCATGCTCATGGATAGGTAGAACTGACTTAGTGAAAAAGGGCAATCTTACCAAAAGCAATCTACAGATTCAATGCAATCCCCATAAAATTAACAACACAATTCTTCACAGACTTGGAAAGAACAATACTTAACTTTATTTGGAAAAACCAAAAACCTAAGATAGCTAAAAGAATCTTGTACAATAAAGCAACCTCTGGAGGCATCACAATCCCTGACTTCAAGCTCTACTATAGAGTTATAGTAATAAAAACAGCTTGGTACTGGCATAGAAACCAACATGTGGATCAATGGAATGGAATTGATGACCCTAACATTAATCCACATAACTATGAACTATGATTTTCGACAAAGAAGCCAAAACTGTACCATGGAAAAAAGAAAGCATCTTCAACAAATGATGCTGGCATAACTGGATGTCAACATGCAGAATATTGCAAACAGATCCAATCTGATCCCATCATCAAATCTCAAGTCGAAATGGATCAAAAACCTCAACATAAATCCAGTTACACTGAACTTGATAGAAGAGAAAGTAGGAAGTAGTCTGGAACACATAGGCACAGGAGACCACTTCCTAAATATAACACCAGTAGCACAGACACTGAAAGCAACAATTAATAAATGGGACCTCCTGAAACTGAGAAGCTTTTTATAGAGCAAAGGACATGGTCAATAAGACAAAACCACAGCCTACATAATGGGAAAAGATCTTCACTAATTCCACATCTGACAGAGGGCTGATCTCCAAAATGTATAAAGAATTCAAAAAGCTAGAATTCAAAATACTGAACAATCCAATTAACAAATGGGCTATAGAGCTAATCAGAGAATTCTCAACAGAAGAATCTCAAATGGCTAAAAGACACATGGAATTTTTCAACATCCTTAGTCATCAGGGAAATTCAAATCAAAATGACTCTGATATACCATCTTACACCTGTCAGAATGGCTAAGTTCAAAAACACTGAAGACAGCTTATGTTGGAGAGGATGTGGAGTAAGGGGATCACTCCTACGCTGTTGGTGGGAATGAAAACTTGTACAGCCACTCTGGAAATCAATATGGTGGTTTCTCAGAAAATTGGGGATAATTCTTCCTCAAGACCCAGCTATACTACTCTTGGGCATATACCCAAGGAATGCTCAATCTTACCACAAGGACAGTTGCTCAACTATGTTCATATCAGCATTATTCATAATAGCAAGGACCTGGAAACAATCTATATGTCTTTCAACTGAAATGGATAAAATGTTTCACACATACACAATGGAGTGTGTACTTCTCAGCAGTAAAAAAAAAAAAAAAATAATGGTATCATGGAATTTGTGAGCAAATGGATAGAACTAGAAAATATCATCCTGAATGAGGTAACCTAGACTCAGAAGGACAAACACAGACTCAGAAGGACAAACATAGTATGTTCTCACTTATAAGTGGATACTAGATATGAGGGAAGGGATGGCCAGACTACAACCCACAGCTCCAGAGAGGCTAGCTAACAGGGAAAGACCCTAGGATGGACACATGGATGACTCAGCGATGGAGAAGTGGGTGATATCTACATGAACAGACTGGGTGTGTATGGAGTGGTGGTGGGGGGAGGAGTGGGGTCAGGACAAATCTCTCTCACCTGCCAGACCCATAGACACTCATATCCAACCAAGTAAACACACAGAAACTTATATTGCTTACAAACTGTATGGCCGTGGCAGGCTTCTTGCTATCTAGTTCTTATATCTTAAATTAACCCATTTCTGTTAGTCTATAAATTGCCATGTAGTTCGTAGCTTACCAGTACCTTACAATCTTGCTTGTCACAGTGGCGGCTGGCAAGTTTCTCTCACCCAGCCTTCCACTTCCCAGAATTCTCTTCTTAGCTTGTCCCACCTATACTTCCTGCCTGGCTACTGGCCAATCAGTGTTTTATTTTAACCAATCAGAACAACACATTTGACATACATGAACATCCCACAGCAGTGGGGGATGAGAACATAGGGAAATGGGAGGGTTGAGCTGGAACAGGGACAGAGTGGGAGGACTGAGGGGGAGATACCATGATATATGAGGACATCATGGGAATAGGAAGAGGAAGGCTTCTGGGAAGGCTCTCAGGAATCTACAAGGATGACCCCACCTTGGACTGCTGGCAGTGGTCTAAAGGGTGCCTGGACTGGTCTACTCTGGTGACCGTTCTAGCAAATATCCTGTGTCATCATAGAGCCTTTGTCCAGTGACTGATGGAGGCAGATGCAGAGATCCATGGCCAGGAATCCAATTGAAGAGAGAGAGGAGGGATTCTACAGGCAGGGGACGTCGAGATCATGATGGGAGGATGTGCAGAGATGACCGGCCACACTAGTGGAAGCCCATCAACTGTGGACTGGTGGCTGTGGAGCCCCCCTGGGACTGGTCTAGGTTCTCTGGATATGGAAGATGGTTGTTTGGCTTGAACTGTTTGGGGGGCACCCAGGCAGGGCAATCTGGATCTGTCCCTAAACTATGGGCAGGCTTTTGGGAATCAGGTGCCTGTGGGGTGATACCTTGCGCAGCCTTGGTGCAGTGGGAAGGGGCTTGGACCTTCCTAGACTCAGTGTGCTGGGCTCTGCTGACTCCCCATGGGAGACCTTGATTTGGGGGGTGTGGGGATTCGGAGTGGCTTGGGAGAGAGTGTTGGGGTGGGAGGAGTGAGAGGGTGGGACCTGTGAGTGGTACATAGAGCAGAAAATTTAATAAAGAAAACCAAAAAAAAGTTGGAAAGGAAGAAGTCAAAGTATTATTATTTGCAGATGACATGAGAGTATCCACATATGATGCAAAAAATTCTATCAGGGAACTCCTACAGTTGATAAACACCTTCTTGAAGTGGCTGGATACAAGATTAACTTAAAAAAAATCAATGGCCCTCTATATTCAAATGATAAATGTGTTAAGCAAGAAATCAGGAAAACATTAGCCTTCACAATAGCCACCAGTAATATAAAATATCTTGGGGTAACTACAACCAAGCCAGTGAAAGTCCTGTATGACAAGAGCTTCAAGTCTTTGAATAAAGAAATTGGAGAAGATATCAGAAGATGAAAAAATCTCACTTGCTCATGGATTAGTAGGATGAACATAGTAAAAAGGGCCACCTTACCAAAAGCAATCTATAGATTCAATGCAATCTGCAGAAAATTCCAACACAATTCTTTATAGACCTTGAAGGGACAATACTCACCTTTGTTTTAGAATATTATTTTAAGGTGTGTTACTTTTGTTTGTTACATTTATTTAATTCTGTGAAGCTGTTACTGTGCTTTAAAACACCTGATGGTCTAATAAAGATCTGAATGGACAATAGCAAGGCAGGACAAAGGGTAGGCGGGGCTGGCAGGCAGAAAGAATTAATAGAAAGAAGGAGGAAGCAGCTTGAGAAGGAGGAAGTCTCCAGGGGCTAGCCACCCAGCTACACAGCAAGCCATTGAGTAAGAGTAAGATTTATAGAAGTAACAGAGTGGGATAAGTTAAGGAAAGCTGGCAAGAAACAAGCTAAGATAAAGCTTGGCTTGATCATTAAGAATAAGACTCTAAATATGATTTATTTGGGAGCTTGGTTGCAGGCCTCCCCAAACAGCAAACAACAACAACAACAACAACAACAACAACACAACTTCATGTATAAAAACAGAAAACCCCAGGATACCTAAAACAATCCTGTGCAATAAAAGAACATCTGGAGATATCACTGTCTCTGATTCTAAGCTGTACTACAGATCTATAGTAATAAAAAATGCCCGAGGATCTCTGCATCCACTTCCATCAGTTATTGGATGAGAGTTCCAAGACCACTGCTAGGGTGTTTGGCCATCTGATCACCAGACTAGGTCAGATCAGGCCCTACCTTGACCATTGCCAGCAGTCTACAGAGGATATATCATTGTGGATTCCTGGGGACCTCTACAGCACTCTGCCTATTCCTGTTCTCATGTGGTCTTCATTTATCATGGTCTGTCATTCCTCATTCTCCCTTTCTGTTCTTGATCCAGCTGGGATATCCTGCTCCCCTAAGCTTTCTTTCCCTCAAATCTTGCCCTTCATTACTCCCACTGTCGTCCAGGTTGATCATGTAGATCTCATCCATTTCTCTGTCATTGGGTGATCCCAGGTGGAGCTCCAGGTGTCCAACTGTCACGAGAGGGAGGAGGGACTGCAAGAGCGTGAATTGTTGAATCCAAGATTGCAAAAAGCACAGGGACAAATAGCCAATCGAATGGAAGCACATGAATTATGAACCAATGGCTGTGGAACCCCCAGCTGGATCAGGCCCTCTTGATAATTGAGACAATTGAATAGCTTGATCTGCTTGGGAGGCTCCCAGGCTCTGGGACTGGGACCTGTCCTTGGTGCATGAGCTGGTTGTTTGGAACCTTGGGCTTACACAGGGACACATGCTCAGCCTGGAAGGAGGGGACTGGACCTGCCTGTACTGAATCCGCCAGGTTGAATTGAGTCCCCAAGAGAGTCTTGGCCCTGGAGGAGATGGGAATGGAGGGGAGGGGCTGGGGGGAAGAAGGGGATGACAGAAGGGAGGACAGGGGAACCCATGGCTGATGTGTAAAATTAAAACACATAATAAAATAAAATGTGCAGTATTGGCATAAAAACAGATGTGTTGATCAATGGAAGGAGACTGATAACCCAGATATAAATCCACATGAACACCCGATTTTTGAAAAATAAAGTCAGAAATATATAGAGGAAAAAAGAAAGCATTTTCAAAATATGGTGTAGTCTAACTGAATGTCTTTATGTAGAAGAATGCAAACTGATATATATCTATCACTATGAACAAAACTCATGTCCAAATGGATCTTAACATAAATCCGGTTACACTGAACCCTATAGAAGAGATAGTGTAAAGTAGCCTTGAATGCACAGACACAGGAAATTACTTCTTGAATATTACACCAGTAGGATTAACCTATTAATTAACTGGGATCAACCATTAATAAATGGGACCTTCCGAAACTGAGAAGCTTCTGTAAAGCAAAGGACATGGTAAATAAGACAAAATGACAGCATACAGAATGGGAAAAGATCTTCACCAACCTCACATATGACAGAAAGCTGATCTCCAAAATATATAACGAACTCAAGAAGCTATCAAAACACTGAAGCATTCAATTAAAAAATGGGCTATAGAGCTAAACAGATAATTTTCAACAGAAGACTCTCAAATGGCTGAAAGACATTTAAAGAATTGTTAAACTTCCTTAGTCATCATGGAAATTCAAATCAAAATGACTCTGAGATACCATCTTACACTGTCAGAATGGGTAAGATAAAAAACACTGAAGACAACTTATGTTAGAAAGGATTTGGAGCAAGGGGAACACTCCTTCACTGTTGGTGGGAATACAAATTTGTATAGCCACTCTGGAAAGCAGTTTGGTGCTTTCTCAGAAAAGTGGGAATCAGTCTACCTCAAGACTCAGTTATATCACTCTTGGGTTTATACCCAAGGAATGCTCAATCATATCACAAGGACAGTTGCTCAACTATGTTCATATCAGCATTATTTGTAAGAGAATCTGGAAATAACCTACATGTCTCTCAACAGAAGAATGGATAAAAAAATGTGGTACATAAGTAATTCTAATTATAGAGCCTTTGTGTTTTTCCTATCTGAAGAAAACTGGGCATTTAACTTTACAAACAGCCAGGAAGTGATTCAGCTGGGAAAATATTGCTTAAGATTTTTCAAATTTAAAAATTTGTAAAAGGTATTGAATCCTAAGTATGTTCAAGGTAGAATATATACTATACATGCCTAAATACAGTTTTCTTGGACTACTTAGAAAGGTTTGATTAAAAACTGAGTAAGAAAGAAAATTGTTTGGATAATAGAATATATTTAAAGATATCTGTAGTGTGTGTGTGTGTGTGTGTGTGTGTGTGTGTGTGTGTGTGTGTGTGTTTGTATGTGTGTGTATGACAGCAGCTGGAGGATGAGAATAGTTTCCTGGGAAATTAAATCAAACCCATGTGTTATCAGGTTATGTAATTTTGTGTGTTTGTAGATAGTTATACTTTCTGTCCAGAAGGAATCTTATTTTCATGTATAGGATTTACCTTTTTCTTGTATAGGATTTATAAAACCCACAGTACTTGAGACTCATTATGGAGCCTCACTCGGCCTCAAACTCATGGCAATAATCTTCCATCAACTTGCTAAGTGCCAGGATTAGAGGCTTGAGCCACCACATCCTGCTACCAGAAAGGGATTTTAAATACTATCAGTTGGCTAGATATAAAGAGGCAGCAGGCTGAAATTAAGAGGGGAAACATATGCAAAAAATCAAATAATATAATGTACCATTTTCCAGTTTATTATGAATCTTCTAGGGTGGGTTTTTATTTTAATACATTTTGTTTTTTAATAAATTTAATAGATTTTAATAGATTTGGTAATTTTCTTAAATTTGAATACATGAAAAATATATAAGAATGTTGGTCTGGCAAGAAAGTGTTGAGGGTATGGTATTTGCTGTTGCACTGGACTACTTGAGTTCTAGCCCTTGGGCTCCCCATGGTTGAAGGAGAAAACTGACTCCCAAATATATCCTCAGACTTCAGAGCCACAAAAATTTAGTGATACACACACAAACACACACACACACACACACACACACACACACACACACACACACACCAAATAATTGTAACAAAAATTAAGATATCACATGGGAAGGTACCTACAAGCACCTACCTCACAATTTTTAAATTAAAACTCCATTTCTAGTATTACTAGTGACTTTTGAATCTGAGAGATAAGCATTTTCAGACATTCCTACCTTCATTAACTTGGAAATTAAAGTTGAGGAAAATTGTGTGCCTGGCTTAATCTAACAATAAAATAAATAATCTTCAAAGCAAGACAAAATGATTATATGTAATCAAGGCAAGCAATTTGTAATGTGAATATTAATTATAAAATAGATATTGTCCTTTATTTATTTATTTTTTTTGTTGCATACATATAGAGAAAATTTCCCAGGAGTAGATCTCTATTGCATTCTGTTATCAATGCAGATATCCATTCTGGACACTGCAGTTACCACCTCCCATGCTGCACACTCCTTCTTAATTAACAACAGGTAAAAATCTAGAGACACAGAGATGGCTGGTAGCAAAGAATGGGGATGCAAACAAAGACTGCAGCTCTCCATCCATACAGCTGACTTTAGAAATGTTTGTGAAGCTGAGATCAGTTATTCTAGGCAGAAAGTACAGGTGTACCTGCCTCACAAGTTTAGGCTACAAAGATTGTATACTCTGTTATTTAGGCCAGAGATGGGATCAATTATCATCCATGTTCTCAGAGAACAGCTTTTGTTATACTCTCAAAAGACTTTAGAGTTGTCACCATTGTTGCCTTTGGACTCACATGTAAGATGCATTTATAATGTATGTATATGCATATATATATAATTATATATTTGAGTGTGTGAACACCCTTACCTTTTATCTAAGCTAAGTATTTTTCTAATTTCAATTTCACTAAACTCTTTAAGAGTGAACAGCACAGGAGGTATTTGGGAAATGAAGGAATAGTGGAATACACTGATATATATATATATATATATATATATATATATATATATATATATATATAAGCATTTTGGTCTAGTTTTAATAAATAAAATATTAAATAGCTATTTTTAAAGTTTAATCATTCAAGGCCAGGAATCAATACATGTGCCTATTGTTTTATGTCTGATATCTGTGAAATAATGTTAAACTAAATTTGTGCTACTGAAAGCATACTCAAGAAAGTCTATTCAATATTCTGTATTGTTCATATATTATAAAAATTTGATACATCTATTCTTATTAAAATTTTAGAAATAAAAAAAGAAAATGTGGTACATATACACTTTGGAGTACTACTCAGCAGTAAAAAAACAAAAAAAACAATGGCATCATGAAATTTGCAGGCAAATGGATGAAACAAGAAAATATCATCAGGAGTAAGGTAACCCAGACTCAGAAAGACAAACAGTATACTCACTCATAAGTGGATAGTAGACTCATGACATTTGAACAGTAAAGATGACCATATATAGTGTGCTGTGTGTCCCTTTGGTGTAGATTAAGGACTGATAAGATTATATCATATGTGATTTTATTTATATATCTGAGAAGCTCTTACACTTTCAGTGGTGACTGGGATAACTCTAATTTAACCAAAGTGTTTATCTTTTAAGTATTGGATCAAATTATCTGTAAACTTAGATAATTTAACTCCTTTTTAGGATTTTAATGTATTCTATTTTACATGTATGGGTACTTTGCATGTGTGTATATTTGAACATCACCTGTGAAGTACCCAAAGAGGTTAGAAAATGCCATTGTATTCCCTATATTATGTGAAAGTATGTCCTTTTTATTCATGGTTTCCAGGAAGCTTTTATCTTGAAGTGGTGATGATTTTTGCCAATGGATTCATCTTCAGATATTTAGATGATGATGCAATGTTTTATCATTTGTCATATTTATGTAATTCATATTACATTTTGTATTGCAATCCACATTTACAACTCTGGAATGAATGAAACTTGATTATATCACATGTTCTTTTCAAGGCATTGTTAAATTCTATTTGCAAGTGTCATATTAAGGATTTTGTGTATATGTTCATCCAGAAATTGACATACAACTTTTGCTGCTATTATTGATATTACCTTATCTGAATTTAGAATCAGGTTAAATTTTGGTTTGTAGAACAAGATTCAAAGATTTCTTTCTGTTTTTCACAAGAATAATTTTTCATTATTTTTGAGAAAGTTGATGTTAATTGTTTTTTTCCTTTTTTAATTTATTATATTTGTGTTTTACACATCAGCCATGGGTTCCCCTGTCCTCCCCACTCCTGCTCCCGCCCCCACCTTCCCCTCAGCCCCTCCTCTCCATTCCCATCTCCTCCAGGGCCAAGACTCCCCTGGGGATTCATTTAAACCTGGTGGATTCAGGACAGGCAGGTCCAGTCCCCTCCTTCCAGGCTGAGCAAAGTGTCCCTGTGTAAGCCCAAGGTTCCAAACAGCCAGCTCATGCACTAAAGATAGGTCCAGGTCCAACTGCCTGAGTGCCTCCCAACCAGATCAAGCTATTCAATTCTCTCACTAATCCAGAGGGCCTGATCCAGCTGGGGGCTTCATAGCCCCTGGTTCACAATTCATGTGCTTCTATTCCTTTGGCTATTTGTCACTGTGCTCTTCCAATCTTGGTCTCAACAATTCACACTCTTACAGTCCCTCCTCTTTCTCAACAATTGGACTCCTGGAGCTCCACCTGGGGCCTGGCAGAGGATCTCTGCATCCACTTCCATCAGTTATTGGATGAGAGTTCCAGCACGACCATTAGGTTCTTTGGCCATCTGATCACCAGACCAGGTCAGATCAGGTTTTCTCTCGACCATTGCCAGCAGTCTACAGAGGATGTATCATTGTGGATTTCGGGGGAACTCTCTAGAACTCTGCCTATTCCTGTTCTCATGTGGTCATCATTTATCATGGTCTGTTATTCCTTGTTCTCCCTTTCTGTTCTTGATCCAGCTGGGATCTCCTGCTCCCTGAAGCTCTCTTTCCCTTGAACCTTGCCCTTTATTACTCCCACTGTCGTCTAGGTTGTTCAAGTAGATCTCATCCATTTCTCTGTCATTGGGCGATCCCTTTGTCTTTCATAGGGTCCCGGTTTCTAGGTCGCCTCCCTGGATTGTGTAGCAGTCTAGTCATCTTTATTTTACATCTAGTATCCTCCTATGAGTGAGTACATACCATATTTGTCTTTCTGAGTCTGGGTTACCTCACTCAGGATGATTTTTTCTAGATCCATCCATTTGCCTGCAAACCTCATGATGTCGTTGTTTTTCTCTGCTGAGTAGTACTCCATTGTGTATATGTACCATATTTTCTTCATCCATTCTTAAGTTGAGGCGCATCTAGGTTGTTTCCAGGTTCTGGCTATTACAAACAGTGCTGATATGAACATAGTTGAGCAAATGCCCTTGTGGTATGATTGAGCATTCCTTGGGTATATGCCCAAGAGTGCTACAGCTGGGTCTTGAAGGAGATTGATTCACAATTTTCTAAGGAAGTGCCATATTGATTTCCAAAGTGGCTGTACAAGCTTGCATTCCCACCAGCAGTAGAGGAGAGTTCCCCTTGCTCCACATCCTCTTTAGCATAAGCTGTCTTCTGTGTTTTTGATGTTAGCCATTCTGACAGGTGTAAGATGGTATCTCAGAGTCATTTTGACTTTCATTTCCTGGATAATTAGGGATGTTGAACAATCAGGAATACAGGGAACGTACCTAAACATAATAAAGGCAATCTACAGCAAGCCAACATCCAACATCAAATTAAATGGAGCAAAACTCAAAGCAATACCACTAAAATCAGGAAAAAGGCAAGGCTGTCCCCTCTTCCCATACTTATTCAATATAGTACTTGAAGTTCTAGCCAGAGCTATAAGACAACATAAGGAGATTAAGGGGATACAAATTGGGAAGGAAGAATTCAAGCTTTTGCTTTTTGCAGATGATGTGATATTATACTTGAGTGACTCCAAAAATTCAACCAAGGAACTGATACAGCTAATAAAAACCTTCAGCAACATAGCAGGATACAAGGTCAACTCAAAACAATCAGTAGCCCTCCTATATACAATAGACAAACAGGTTGAGAAGGAAATCAGAGATACATCACCCTTTACAATAGCCACAAATGATATAAAATACCTTGGGGTTACTCTAACTAAGCATGTGAAGGACCTATATGACAAGAACTTTAAGTCCCTGAAATTGAAGAAGATGTCAGAAAATGGAAAGATCTCCCATGCTCATGGATAGGCAGGATTAACATAGTAAAAATGGCGATCTTATCATAAGCAATCTACAGATTCAATGCAATCCCCATCAAAATACCAACACAATTCTTCACAGATCTGGAAAGAATAATACTCAACTTCATATGGAAAAACAAAAAACCAAGGATAGCCAAAAGAATCCTGTACAATAAACAACCTCTGGAGGCATCATGATCCTTGACCTAAAGCTCTACTATAGAGCTCCCGTAATAAAAACAGCTTGGTACTGGCATAAACACTGACATGTGGACCAATGGAATCAAATTGAAGACCCTGACATTAACCTGCACACCTATGAACATATAATTTTTGACAAAGAAGCCAAAACTGTACAATGGAAAAAAGAAAGCATCTTCAACAAATGGTGCTGGCATAACTGGATGTCAATGTGTAGAAGGCTGCAAATAGATCCATATCTGTCGCCATGCACAAAACTTAAGTCCAAGTGGATCAAAGACCTCAACATAGATCCAGTTACTCTGAACCTGATAGAAGAGAAAGTAGGAAGTAGTCTTGAACACATTGGCACAGGAGATCACTTCCTCAATATAACACCAGTAGTACAGACACTGAGAGAAACAATCAATCAATGGGACCTGTCGAAACTGAGAAGCTTTTGTAAAGCAAAGGACACGGTCAACAAGACAAAGCAACAGCTTATAGAATGGGAAAAGGTCTTCACCAACCCCACATCTGACAGAGGGCTGATATCCAGAAAATATAAAGAACTCAAGAAATTAGACATCAAAATGCCCAACAGTCCAATTAAGAAATAGGCTATAGAACTAAACAGAGAATTCTCAACAGAGGATGTCTGAAAGACATTTAAGGACGTTAATTGTTTTTAAAAGCCTGGAAGACTTTAGAGCTGCATCTATCTGCTCCTGGTTTGTACTTGTTGAGTTAAATTTTATTAGTGCCTCAAATTTATGTCTCATGATTGAAAAGGGTATTTTTAAATATCTTTTTGATTCAAATTTGGTAAGCCATAGTGCATAGTTTTATTTACTTAAAGTGTTCTAACTTATTAGAGTTATGTTTTCAAAACATCTCCTAGTGATCCTCTGGATTTCAGTGGTTGTATTGTAATATCACCTTTATTTTTCTAATTTTATTTATTTATTTATTTATTTATTATATATTTTTAGCTAAGTTTTTTTTAATGAAATTTTAATCTTTCCATTAAGCAACTCCGTTTTGTTGATGCTTTGTATGGTTCTTTTCATTAATTTCAACTCAAATATTTATGAGTTCTTTTATTCTGTTAATGTTGTTTTTTCCTGCTTTTGATTTTTAGCTTGACATGTGTCATTAGGTTATCACTATGATACATGATTTATCAGCATAACCTTCTCTCAGGGAACCACTGTTGTATATCATGTTGTTAAGTATGGCATGCTATTAGGCAATTTAAAGTTTAAAAATGTCTAGATGGTGAGCCTTAAAAACCAAGGGCTTTCTTAGTAGCTTTACTTTGTTTCTATACGATGCCTCTGATAGGAGAAAATATTGTTTTGGTCTCTAGTCAGAACCTCCTATTATATAGCCCAATATATTATAGGATGCTTTCTGGGAAAATCTCTATGTGCCCCAAGAAGGAAAAATACTGTAAGTCCAACATTCCATTACTGAATATTCTCTTTGTTTGGTCCTCTGGTGAAAAGCAACCATTGCTAACTCCCCAGTTCTCCCGGGAGTAGATTTCTTTCATTTGTTTTCAAAATTTCAGTCACAAGGTTCACAAATATATATTTTTGTCTCTTTTTATTTTCTTACAGCAAGATAGTTCTTTCTACTTCACATTCAATAGAGACCTGATATCCAAAATTACATAAAGAATTCAATATACTAGACATCAACAAACCAAATAATCCAATGGAATCCAGATCTAAACAGAGAATTCTCAATAGAGCAATCTCAAATGGCTGAGAAACACTTAAAGAAATGTTCATCAGCCTTAGCCATCACGAAAATGTGAATCAAAACTACTTTGAGATTCTATCTTATACTTGTCTGAATGGCTAAGATCAGTAACATGTAATGGCTCATGCTGGATATGCTGTGGAGCAAAAGAACCCTCCTCCACTGAGGGTGGGAATGCAAACTCTATAGCCACTTTGGAAATCAATGTGGTGATTCTTCAGAAAGCTGGGAACTGATCTATTTCAAGTCCCACCTTACTACTCTTGGGCATATACATAAAAGGTGTTTCATCCTACCACAAGGATACTTACTCAATTATGTTCACAGAGGCTTTTATTCATAATATTTGGAAACTGGAAACAACCTAATGTACTTCAATTGAAGAATGAATAAAGAAAATGTGGTACATTTACACAATGGAGTATTAAAAATGATATCATGAAATTTACAGGAATATGGATGGAACTAGAAAAAATTATCCTGAGCAAGTATTACTGAGCAGTTAAGAGAAAATGACATCATGAAATTTGCAGACAAATGGATGGAACTAGAAAAAAATAATCTTGAGCAAGGCAACCCAGATCCAGAAAGAAACATCATATGTACGCACTTATAAGTAGATATTAGTTGTTAAGTAAAGTATAATTACAATCCTTTCTGCAGACCCAGAAAGGCTAAAGAATAAGGAATGCTCTTGGTGGGAGGAAGCATGGATCTTCTTGGGAAGGTTTAGTGGGTGCACTGGGAATGTGTGGGGATGGGAGCAGGAGGGATCAGGTGGAGGAGAGAGTGACAGGGAGAACTAGAATGGAGAGAGAGGACTGGAATAGTTGGGCAGTTAGGGGGTTATGTGGAAACCTAGTGGAGTGAAGACTTCCGGGAGGTTATGAGGGTGACCCTAGCAAGGACTCCTAGTAAAGGAATCCTGAATAGGCCATCTTCTGCAACCAGGCTAGGCTCCCAGTGGTAGGACTGGGACATCAATCCCGTCACAAAACCTTCCAAACACAACCTGTTCTTCTTGTAAGATGTGGTGGGGCAATGGTGGCTCAGAGTTTGTGGGAGTAGCCAACCAATGGCTGGTCTAACTTGAAGTCCAAACCAAGATGCTGTTTGGAAGATGGACAGCCAGGAACTGTATGTAAGCTGGATGGCCCAGAGACATGTGGTAGAACCAAACATGACTGACAAGAAACAAACAAACAAAACAAAACAAAAAAAGAAAAGAAAAAGTAAATGTAATGATTCCTAATGATATTGTGCTATATTGATAGATTGGTGCCTAGCCCAGTTGTTATCACAAAGGCTTCCTTCAGGAGCTGATGGTAGCAGATGCAGAGACCCACAGCCAAACATTGGGCATGGCTTGGGAAACCCTGTAGAAGATGGTGAGGAAGTGGGGAAGGATTTTAGGAGCCAGAGATATCAAGGACACCAGAAACATGGCCCACAGAATCCGCTAAGCAGGACTCATAGGAGCTCACAGACACTGAAGGGGCATGTCCTCTGCACATATGCTGTGGCTGAGGTTTTGTGGGAATCCTAAAAGTGGGAGTGAGGGTGTCTCTAACTCTTTTGCCTGCTTGTAGGACCCTTTTCTTCCTACTGGTTGCCTCATCCAGGCTTGATATGAAAGTTTGTGCCTAGTTTTATTACATCTTATTATGCCATGTTTGATTGATATCCTTGGGAGGCACACTATTTTCCAAAGGGGAAAAAGGGGTAGTGGATCTGGGGAAAGGAAAGGTGGCAGGGAGACAGGGAGGAGTGGCAGACAGGAGGCTGCAGTTGGGATGTACAAGAGAAGAATAAATAAAAAGTGTAAAAAGGTAGTTTGTTTTCTAGGGTCATTAGAAATTTCTTTCCTTCTGGCTAGCTATCATAGTTTCAGAAGTTATTGAGGCTACTGAGAGAGAAACGGCGTTATTGGTCTGACCCAGTACTAGACTTTACATGATACAATACTGATTTGACAAGCAAGATGAACCACTGGTGCAAGAATGGTTAGGCTATCATGGGCTAACCAACTCTTCTATTTGGATTTAAGGTCTGCTCCACATTAAGGAATACAGGATACAGTCATATTCTGAGGATGTTCTCAGCATGCCAAATGGGGAAAAGTATCTAAAATGTACAGGAAATACAAATTGTTAAGTTCTTATACTTACCAGTAACAACAGATAATATAAGTATAATTGAGGCTGTCAAATATGTATCTGATTGTTACTTAGTGTTACCTATATGCCAAATGTGCTTATATCTACCATTCAGAATGCATAGCACAATTGCTCACAAATCATACCATTTTGTAAAAATAGGATGTGAATCATGACATGAAATCGTTAAAAACAATCTGAACTTAAGAGGGGTGTTCTGGTATTTCTCTTAGCATGAGTTACTCTTTTGGGTAAATGTTACTATTTTAGTATATTGTGCAATGACATTTAGCAAATAAATGTCACTGGGAAAATTATTTTCTGCATCCTTCAACTACAGAAAAATTCAATATTTATTACCAAAAGAATAATATATATTTCTAAGTTTTCTTTAAATATTAAAATTTATAATAATAATAAATGTGTTTGTGGTAATAACATATCTTACATCATAAACTTGAACAGACAGCTAACACTCATAAAGATATTTTTTTATTTTACCACTTGTATTTTTCCTATATTAAGAGAATAAAAGCTATCTATATATTTATGTTAATTTTTGCTTTACTTCTATTACTGCTCCTGTCTGTATTTTAACCCTTATCTTGAGAAATTGAAGATATATTGTACCCTATTATAATGCATATTATTATGATGCATATTATTATGCAATTGATAATTTTAGGAATATTTCAAATGTCAAAGATCATATTCAAATGTTATTCAAAAATAAATGTTAGTATTAGATGGAACAATTGACCTGCTTTCTGTTTTGTATAATTGTTTATATATATAATTATATATGTATATAATTAACTATAAGAAATATTTAAATCTGAAGAATTAGCAAGGATGCTCATGGCTACTGTCTCAGAAAGATTATAGTTCATGATTTTATTGAAGTAATAAACCATAACTTAGAGGATAAATTTTAATTCTTGAAACTCAGATAATTAAGGAAAAACAGCATTAGATTTGTTTATACAACTATTTCATTGTCATTAAGGTAATAAAACTAAACTAAATAAAAGACCACTGCTATTTGTGTGTAGTTTATAACTTTTGTTATAAGGTAAAAATAATAATGTTGTCTTTTTCCAAAGGAGTGAATAAAAGGTTTGTAGGTGTGTTGAAAATAGAATATATTTTTGATATTTTAGAGCAATATTAAAGAGAATTTTACAAAAACAAATGCTATGCATAATCCTGACAGATACATTTATGTTCTTTTAAAAATATTATTGAAGATATAAGAATCAATTGAATAATTTTGCTATGAGGAAGGGCCATTTTAAAAAACAATCAGAAATAATTTACAATGTTCTATATGATTAAAATGTTAAATATCCAAATTATTAATAATTAAGCTTATTAAATATCAGAATGCCTTAACAAATTGTACATAAAACTAAATACCCAAATTATCAGTTTGTAGTAACTTCGGTGAATTATCAATTTGAAATTTACAGTGAATTTTCTTGGCATTAAGTATTTCCCTTGTGATTCATGAAATAGCTTTTTAATTTCTTTATAGCATTTTTCATTTCCTTATTTCTCAGTGTATAAATGGCTGGATTCAGGAGAGGTGCAATAAGAGTATAAAATACAGCAAGAAATTTGTCCAACCAGGTGATATTGAGTGGCCACACATAGATGAAGATGCAGGGCACAAAAAAGATCATCACCACTGTGATGTGGGCAGTGCATGTGGACAGAGCCTTAGATGCACCAGTTTTAGAGCTCTGGCGAACAGTGATAAGGATATATGTGTAGGAAATGAGCAAGAGAATGAAGCAGGTTACAACCACAACCCCACAGTCGGCATTCATGTAAATATCCAAATCATGGTAATCCGTGCAGGATAACTTGATTATCAGTGGTATGTCACAGAAGAAGCTGTCAATTTCCAGGGGACCACAGAGAGGTAGTTGCACAACTGCCAAAAGCTGACTCATGGCATGTACAAAGGCAATGGCCCAGGAAGTCAACACCAACCCAGTACATCTTTTCAGGTTCATAATGGTAAAGTAGTGGAGTGGTTTGCAGATGGCCACATAGCGGTCATAAGCCATTACCACCAACAGCATCATCTCTACTGCACCAACACAGTGGTCGAAGAAGACCTGGGACATGCAGCCTGCAAAGGAAATGGTCTTTGGTTCCCTGAGAAAGTCTGTAATCATCTTAGGAGTGGTGGCTGAGGAAAGCCACATATCAACAAAGGACAGGTTGGCCAAAAAGAAGTACATGGGAGAATGGAGATTGTGGTCTGTGACAATTAAAAACATGACAATACTATTTCCAGATAGAGCGAGCACATAAATCATCAAAAACATCACAAATAATAAGAGCTGAAGATTCTGTGAGTGGGAAAGTCCCAAAAGCACAAATTCTGATACCATGGACTGATTCCATCCATCCATTTTACTCAGGGGTTCTTTAGAAACAACCTGCAGAGAAAGAAAGTTCAATTAGAGGGGTGTGGAAAATGGCTTAACTAGTTGAATCTGGCCTTCACATTGGAAGCTAACCTCCACACTTGAAATAGAAAAATGTAAAATAAAGGCAAGTCTCTGCCAACTTTGAGAAACATTGCTGCCCAAGTGTAAGCTAATGAGTAAGTTCAACTCCCTATGAAGAGAAGCATGGGGTGTGGCGGTTATACTCATGCTCTATCAGGAAATTCCTCTCAAGAGAGCAGCAAGGAAGTAGGACAGCAATTTAAAAGCCTAAAACAATGTATGTGGTTTTACTGGATGGTGTTTTCTGCCCACTAGTCTAATAAAAATGGTCTGAATGTATCACCAGTAATCATAACTCTTCATAAATGAGATTTAAACTTTGGACGTGTTAGAAATTACACTGATTTTCAGAACAAATGTTCTGATGAGATATTAACATGTTTTTGCAGCATGTATAATAAATCCACTGATGGCCAATAAAGTCATTTCTGTGACTGAATTAAAAATGTTGCTGGAGGTAAGCTGTACAGAATACCACATAAAATACATAGTTTGAGACTGATATGTAAAAACAAGAATCACAATATTTTGTCAACAAAAATTTATCCTAGAAATTATTTAGCTAAACTGATTAGCAAGCTATCATTGAAAATACATGTAATGTGGTTCATGAGTGGACTTTTTGGAGCCCAGTGACTGTGGTGGACACCTTGCACAGCCTTAGTGCAGGGAGTAGAGGCTTGGACCTGCCTCAACTGAATGTACTAGGCTCTGCTACGAGAGGCCTTCCCTTGGAGGAGGTGGGAATGTGGGGTAGGTTGGAGGGGAAGGTTGAGGAGGGAGGAGAGGGAGATTTGTAATTGGTATATAAAATGAATAGAATATTTCTTTTAAAAATGAGTAGAAAAAAAGAATGCAAAGGGAAAACCCTATAAGAATAAAGCTATATATATATATTTAAGTAAAAAAAAAGAGAAATACATGTAATAGTGATAACCAAAGAAGAAGGCAAATCATAGTAAAGCCTGAACCCTGACAGTTAGATTTAATTCAGTTTTAGCAGCCAAAAACACTGACCTTGAATTTTACTAGCTAATCTTGAAAATTCTTATATTTTCAAATATTATCATTTCCTGACATGAACAATGTTTCATCTCTTATCTGCTTTCTAATTTTGTCACTTACCTATTGATCATTTGTATTGTTTGAAAGGAGAAAATAAATTACATAAACATGTAAGCAAAGGGTGTCTTTTATTGTCAACTTTGGATAAATGTAATGTTGAACTTTCAGTCAACAGCAGTTATTCACCTCAAAGCACAGGCAGAGTGATTATATTCATCTGTAACAGAAAATACTCAAGCTCAATGGTAGGAGTTGATTGCCCATTTTCTTGTACCTTCAATAATACTCTTGGTGTTTTTCAATTTTTAGGTCTTATTCTTTTATTCTTTGAAGTCACTATGGTGAGGAAATAGAGGAGGTGAACAAAAGTTCTCACATTATCATCAGAGTTATATTTACATTCCAATTTTTTAATTTGGACTCAGGGGTGGAGTTAGGATGAGAACAAAGAGGACATCATATAACACATTCATTTGCTATAGAAACATGATAATAGATGAGAGTCTTGTATGCTAAAAATAAATATATGTATCTTCTAGAGATTACTCGATTACCTAAGGAAAATGATGTTGATATTACACCAAATAGGTCCATGTCCCATGAAAGTTTTTATAATCTTAATTCTACCTCTAAATTAGTTTCTTGTCATCCTGAAAATTTCCAGCATAGGTTTAATTTACATGGATGATAGAAATTTAAAATTTCATTTTTTAAGATAGAAATTTGTTGCACGATGACCATACATATACTTAGGAAGCAACTGGCTAATAAAATGTAACAGTTTTAAAATTAAGTTTTATATTGTTATTATTTAGAATCCTGGAGGAATGGTACTATTAGTCTAATAGCATTCACCAATGTTTAAGACAATTATTAGACTAAGCATAGATTTTTAAATAAATTCAGATCTGATTGATTTCTCATTAGCAGTTGACATTATGTATGGCCTTGTCCTAAATGTATTTGTTTACATTTCTTTAAATTAAAATACTTAATTTAATACTATGTTGTGAAGGTATAAAAGAAAAGACAGTATCTGGAGTCAAATAGTCCATAGGGGTTGCCTCTTTTCTGTATACTTTCATGTATATCTTAAAGCAATATTGTTTGTACTGTTTTAGACTTTTAGGTAAGAATTTTGTTGTTCAACTGAACTCTATGTTTAAGATGAGTGTGTATGTGTGTGTGTGTTGTGTGTGTTGTGTGTGTGTGAAAGAATATATAGAATCACCTTTATTTAAAGTACTTGATGCTTACATTTCCTCCAAGTTGACACACATCTTTTCAGTAACTATGTAGATGTGAAGGATGTATCAGCCATAGTGACTATTTTCAAGAAACCTAATAACCATTTCATGCTTCCTTCTCTTTTGCTCAGGGGTGCTATAAGTATTTTAGAGGGCCTAGATTCAATAGAATCTTCTGTTACTTGATCTGTAATTCTTGTCTTTAAATTGGTGGCAATTCTCACAGAAAATGCTAACATTGACTTTTAGATGATTAAAGATAAAAATCAACAAAGGAAACACCAAATTATATTTCATGAGCATTTGAACCAAGTATTTATTCTTTTCTCTAAATGTTTTTTCCATGTAGATTGTCTTTTATCAAAGATATACACTATGCAATAATGTCAATATTTATACTCTTGTAAACATTTGTGGATATAGTCAGAATTATGCACTTTAGTAGATAACATATGGTAGGTCCTCGTGACTTAGAGTGGTATTGTAGATAATCATAATGTCTTGTTTGCTGGTAGACTGCTTTAATTTGATTTCTGAGATGAATAAAAGTTATGCCCACTCTCCCTTGACTTGCTATTACATTTACTATTTCTAAGCTGAAATTATCTTATCTACAGTGCACTCTATGATTAAACAATACTGAATTTGGTTAAGACACAGAGAATTATTGTGCAATGTTAGCTGGTTGCTGCTCATACTGATCATTAGATAAGAAATGACGATCTTCTGATGCAAACACTAACACACTGAGGGTGTGCCTTTTGGTGGTATGTGCCCTGATATTTATCCACAGAAATTGCTGTTAGATTAGGAAAGGTAGAGAAAACACAATAATTGTCTGCTAAAATGACAGAAGACAAAGAAACATTGTCAAGTACACACATAATGGGAATTGATAGAGGAGATACATAGAAATATTTCAAGAATTATCTTAGGGAAGAATATAAGAGAGACGAGATGATTTACCAGACTCAAGTTTTTCTCCAAGATCATATTTTCTTCCATCTGATGTGTGCTTGTAAAGACATTTATGTCATCCAGAGATGGTCTCTTGGAAGAACTTCCTCTCAGCGTGGCCTATATTCCCTGCCTGAAGTTGTCCCATGGGTCAATTGACTTGTTCTGTGTTCTGAACAAGATGATAACCTGGCTGTAATTATCTTGGACACATCTTAGGGATTTGTCTGTTAAGAACAATACCAAGAGCCAGGTGGTGGTGGCACACACCTTCAATCCCAGCACTCAGGTGGCACAGGCAGGCAAATTTTGTGAGTTTGAGGCTAGCCTGGTCTACAGAGTGAGTTGCAGGACAGGCTTTAAAGCTACACAGAGAAATCCTGTCTTGAAAAAAAATCCCCAGCAATTCCAAGTGCATAATGTATGTGTGTAATTATGGAGACATTCTTAGACAATCACCCCAGAACTGACAACATTAGTCCATTTCTCAAAGTTATTCACTTGATTAATAAGGATCAAGGTGAATATATTTTCTTATAGTTTATAAGAGGCTATGTGTTGAACAGTGTGAGCTGAACAGAGTGGGATATGACTAAAATGAAAGCCTTATTGTGGATTCAGTTCCCTAATGCATGGTGAGGCTATGTCAAATTGGCAGGCAATCTTGGTCACTTTGTTGAATATTTCAGTTTTATCTGGAACTCTTTGTAATGGTGGCAGGTGTTAATTGGGTATCAAATTATTAAAACACCATTGGTTTTAAATTTTAAAATTTTTTATTCATATATGTGTACATGTGACTCATGATACATACATACATACATACATACATATATGTATATGTGTGTATATGTGTGTGTGTGTGTGTGTGTGTGTGTGTGTGTGTGTGTGTGTGTGTGTGTGTATGTGTTTAAAACTGTGGAGTTGATGTTTTCCTTCTACTTCATCAAGTGTTTTGGGACTGAACTCCAGCTTCCAGAATTGCACAGCAAACCTTCTTATTCTGTGAGTCATCTACCTATTACCCTTCCCATTATGTTTAAAGATATGCAATTCAAATATACTTGTTTTGATCTTATATTTAAAATACCTCTACAGTAGTAAATAAATAAGGAACAAGTGACATTTGAATGTATAATTTAAGAAGAGTTGGTACATGTCATCAACCATGAAGAAATCATGACATGTAAGTTTTAAATCTCTGAAGAAAGAATTTGGAAATGACACTAGAAAATGGAATAACATCCCGTGTCCATTGGTTGATAGAGTTAAATATTATTAAAGTAACTATTACCAAAAGCTATTTAGGATTCAATGCAATCCCAATCAAAATTCCCACCTCATTTATTACATGAATAGAAGGAAAAACTATCCTAAAATTTGTTTGGAACCACAAAATATCCTGGATAGCCCAAGCAATTATGAACAAAATCAACAGTGCTAGAGAGTTCATCATTATAGACCTCAAGATATATTAGAGGTTAGTTGCAATCAAAGTAGCATGATACTGTCACATAAGCAAGCAGTAGATCAATGGAACAATATAATTACTTGCCACTACAGTCATCTAATATTTGACAATGATGTCAAAAACACATGTTGGAGAAAAACAGCATTTTTAACAATTTGTCCTAGGAAAGCTGGACATCTACATGCAGATGACTGAAATTAGATTTTTATTTATCACTTTGCACAACAAAGAACCCCAAATTGATAAAATCTAAATATGAAAACTGAAACACAATTCCTGGTGGAAAACAACAAAGTCAGTATAGTATATGATAAATGTGTAGGAATGGACTTTCTGAATAGGACTCAGCTTTCCCAGGAATCAGGGCTTAAAATTGGCAAGTAAGACCTCATAAAAACCAAAGAGCTTCTACACAGATAAAGAAATAATCATCTCAGAGAAGTCCAGAGAATGATAAAGAATCTTTGCTAGCTATACATCTGACAGAGGATTAATATCTAGAATGCATAAAGAACTCTGAAAAACAGAGAAGTAGGCTTTAATTGGGATTGGGGGAGGGAGGTCAGCTTAGGAGAGGGATGATAGGAAGAGAGTTAAATAGCATTAAGGATATTTGAAAAAGGATATTTTCCTTAAGAAAAAATTCTTTCATATTTATTAAAACTTACATGTGATATATATGTTCATATCATAAATGAAGTTTTGCTACTTGGGATGATAATACTCCCCGTAAGAATGACAGATCATCTGAAAAAGAAAACCTCAGAACCAGGCATGAGATACCCCTTTATAAATGGTTGGTTAGAAATATCTAAAAGACTCCCAAAACCTATAGGCTATTTCTATTACCTTTGGTTGCCTCCCAGAGGTTGAATGTAAGCCTTCATTGCTGAAGCCACTGAGTATCTCAGATATAGGACTCCAAAGATTTGAACTAGATCTGACCTGAAAACCTTCTTCCTAAGGACTGTTCTTCATAGTAACAGAAACTTCCAACAGAAGGGAGCAGTCAAGATTGCTACCTAGCTGTGATGTCTATGACCAGTCTTGCAAGTTAGTCCTAAAGGAAAAATGGTGGCATTCATATCTTGGTGGTGACCAACAGCTGTCTAATTGGACTTAATATCTCCTCAATGGAAAAATAAAAATACCTGGTACTGGCAAATGAGCCAACTACCTGGAACTAGTGAAGCTATGACTATTAGTAGGTAACCAAGTACCAGCACTTTACAAAACAAAGCAATTATAACTGCATTTTAAATACTTATCCTTATACTCACATAAAAGAAACTATTCTTTAAACCAGATAACAATTATCACATAAAACCATAACTGTTTAAAACACAGACAGCAAGTGATTAGGGAGTACCCAGAAACATAAAATACACTGTCAACCTACTTCCTGTACCCAAGGCCAGGGAACTTTACAAAAGTAGAAGGTGGAAAAATTGTAAGAGGAAGATGATTAAGAAGTCTGTTGTGAGATTTTGTCTTACAGAATAGGGAAGGAAGATACACTCAATATGGCTGCTGAAATAAGACCTGAAATCTCAAGGGTCCCCCCACCTCTAGAAAAAGAATGATATACACTTAAATTATGCACACAGAGTTAGAATTAGCCTTTTCCAGGGATGAATGCCCCAATTAATCGTATACTACCAAGAGATCGGCCCTAAAATCATGTACATACAAGCAACACTAAATGGACTCAGACTATTGTATTTATATTTTATGTGTACAGATATAGCAGTAATAGCCAAAGAAAAAGAAGCCATGATTTTGAGACGGAGTAACAGTGGGTAGACATGGGAACAGTTGGATAATGAGGACCCTGAAGGGACTGGGGGAAGGAATGGCAATGGGGAAAATTATGTGACTGCATGTTTTTTGATACAGGGTTTCTCTGTGTAGCTTTGGCGTCTTCCTTGGAACTCACTCTGTAGCCCAAGTTGGCCTTGAACTTACAGAGATCCACCTGCCTCTGCCTCCCAAGTGCTGGGATTATAGGTGTGTACCACCATTGCCCAGAATAATTGTATTTTAATTAAAATAAAAATTAAGAAAAATTCAAAACAATCTATTTAAGGCTTCATCCCAGGAATGCAAGGGTGGTTCAACATACGAAAGTCCGTCAATCTAATATTCCATATAAACAAACTCAAAGAAAAAACCATATGATCATCTCACTAGATGCAGAAAAGGCATTTGACAAAATCCAACACCCCTTCATGACAAAGATCTTGGAGTGATCAGGAATACAGGGAATATACCTAAACATAATAAAGGCAATCTACAGCAAGCCAACAGCCAACATCAAATTAAATGGAGAGAAACTCAAAGCAATACCACTAAAATCAGGAACAAGGCAAGGCTGTCCCCTCTCCCCATACTTATTCAATATAGTACTTGAAGTTCTAGCCAGAGCTATAAGACAACATAAGGAGATTAAGGGGATACAAATTGGAAAGGAAGAAGTCAAGCTTTCCCTATTTGCAGATGACATGATAGTATATATTAGTGACCCCCAAAATTCAACCAAGGAATTGATACAGCTAATAAAAACCTTCAGCAACATAGCAGGCTACAAGGTCAACTCAAAAAAACCATTAGCCCTCCTATATACAATAGCCAAACAGGCTGAGAAGGAAATCAGAGATACATCACCCTTTACAATAGCCACAAATGATATAAAATACCTTGGGGTTACTCTAACTAAGCCTGTGAAAGACCTATATGACAAGAACTTTAAGTCCCTGAAAAAAGGAATTGAAGAAGATGTCAGAAAATGGAAAGACCTCCCATGCTCATGGATAGGCAGGATTAACATAGTAAAAATGGCGATCTTACCAAAAGCAGTCTACAGATTCAACACAATCCCCATCAAATTACCACCACAATTCTTCACAGATCTGGAAAGAATAATACTCAACTTCATATGGAAAAACAAAAAACCCAGGATAGCCAAATGAAATTTGATTATGAACAGAGTTCTCAAAAGAAGAACTAAAATTGCTAAGAAATATGTTAAAATATATTTATTGTTCTTTTATATCTGGGAAATACAAATCAAAATAGTTATTATAATCTTTCCCCAGTCAGAATGGCCAAGATCAACAAAATCAATGACAACAAATGATGGTGAGTATGTGAGCAAATGGGAAACCTCATTTACTATTCGTGATGTTGCAAACTAGTTCAGCTAATCTGGAAATCAGTGGAATATTCTTTAAAAGCTAAAATTAAATCTACCAATTGATCAAGCTTTACCATTCCTTGGCATATCATTAAAGGACTCAGCATCCTATTTCAAAGGTACTTGCTCAGCAATCTTCATTGCTTCTGTGTTCACAATAGGTAGGAAAAGACAACTCAAATGTCCTTCAACTGAAGAACTGATAATGAAAACATGGTACATTTGGACTATGGAATACTATTCACGTATGAAGAAAATGAAATAAGATTTTCAGGTAGGTGGATGGAATTAGGAAAGATCATATTGTGAAAGATAACGCAGATCCAGAAAGAAAAAAACCAGTTATCCTTTCTCATCGGAAGTTCTAACCCCAAATCTTCAATTTTGAGTAAATAATCTGGAGTAAAGCAAAAACCAACAAAGTAAAAAGGGACCATGGAGAGGAACAATAGAGAGGGGATAAGTTATTTTATGGGGGAAATGAAAAAAAATGGAGGACTTTACTTGGGGAGGAGAGAGTTGATCAAAATGGAAGGAGAGGAAGGGAGGATATTTGAAAAGCCATAAGGATTCATATTATTATTTTTACCTAAAATTACATGTAAAACATATAAGTCTATATGTACACACACACACACACACACACACACACACACACACATAGTTTAAATGAAGTTGATCACTTACTACCACTTTACTAAACACTGGTTTAGGAAAGTCTAAGTGCATTCTAAATACTTATCCTATACCCACATAAAATTTTAGCTCTCTCCCCTCATCAAATAAACATCTCTTCATAAGAAATGGAAACCATTACAGAAAAACAACTGGTCCAAAATGCAGAGAACCATTGATAACAATTGATCAGCCCCAACTGATACATCTACAACACACCTTCTACATCTAGTGCTCAGGGAACATTGCAGAAGTCATTGAAAGGTTATAATAGAAAGGTTCAGGATATGTGTGACGAGATTGTGCCTCCTAGAAATAACAGAGAAGCTTCACTCATGATACTTTAACAATATGACTGCTTAAATAAGACCCGAACAATCAGTACACCAACATAATTCTGACGTGGAAAGAAGAGATTTCAGAGCTCTAGCCCTATGCAAAGAATTTCAGAAATTCTGAGAGTAGAATTAGTCTTCTCCTGGGAGGAGACCTCTAATTGGCTATCAAATACCAAGTGGTCAGTCCTGAAATCATGTGCATAAACGTAACACTAAATTAACAGAAAAGGCTCTATTTATCTATTTATACACACATGCACACATACAGCAATAAAAAGAAAAACAGGTCATGAATTTGAGGGAACCAAGGAGGCATGTACATGTGAGAAATTAGAGAGAGGAAAGGGGAGGGGGAAATGATATATTTTATTTTAAAAGCTAATAACCAAGCAAAATCTTTCAGTTTAAATTGTGAAACCTCCTAGAATATCACCAGAACTTTATTTGGCAGTCATTTATTCCCCCAGAAATGCAACCTTGACACAAATCTGCTGTGGGATGTTCTGTATGTCAAATGTGTTGCTCTGATTGGTTAAAATAAATAAAGTGCTAATTGGCCAGTAGCCAGGCAGGAAGGATAGGGTAGGCAAGACAAGGAGGAGGAGAATGGTGGGAAGTGGAAGGCTGGGTGGAGAGACACTGCCAGCCACAGCCATGTCAAGAAAGATGTAAGGTATTGGTAAGCCACAAGCCACGTGGCAACTTATAGACTAACAGAAATGGATAAATTTAAGATAGAAGAAGTAGATAACAAGAAGCCTGCCACAGCCATAGTTTGTAAACAATATAAGTTTCTATGTGTTTGCTTGGTTGGGCCTGAGCGTCTATGGGCCTGGATGGTGTGGGCCAGGCAGGAAAACTCTAACTACACAAATCTTGCCACATTTGCTAACAAATGAAACACAGAACCCCTTGAATGTTTCCTCTTTTTAAAGATCTTACTATAGTTGCTTTAGTGTTTCATTAACTAAAGTTATATGATGGTATCATTCAGATCTGCAAAGCATCTCTCCCACTTCATAAATGTCATGACACATTTAGAGATCAATGATTTTATTCTTCTTAATTAAAATTTTTTAATTCATTTTATATACCAACCTCAGATCCCCCTCTCATTCCTCCTCACACCCCTACTCCACCCAACCTCTTATCCCCTCCTCCAAAAGGGTAAGGCTTCCCATGGGGAGTAAGCAAAGCCTAGTACATTCAGTTGAGGCAGGACCAAGCACCCCTCATCCACTCCTGCTCCTTCCCACATCAAGGGTGAGCAAGGCATCCCACCATAGGTAATGGGCTCCAGAAAATGAGCTCATGAATCAGGGATAGAACCTGACGTCACTGCCCAGGACCCCTCAAACAGACCAGCTACACAACTGTCTCACTTACGCAGGGGGCCTAGTCCATTCCCATGCAGTTTCCACAGATCTAAAGTTTGTGAGTTATTATGAGCTTGGTTCAGTTGTCTTTGTAGATTTCCCCATCATGATCTTAACCCCCCCCCCACACACACACACTGTTGCTCATATAATCCCTCTTCCCTTTCTTCAATTGGACTCCTGGAGGTTGCTCTGGTGCTTGGCTATGGATCTCTGCATCTACTTCTATTAGTTACTGCATTAAGGCTCTATAATGACAGGGTATTCATCAATCTGATTACCCAGGTAGGCCAGTTCAGATACCCTCTACATTATTGCTAGCAGTCTAATCTGGTATCATCCTTGTGGATTCCTGGGAATATCCCTAGCACCAGGTTTCTCTCTTACCCAATTGTATCTCCCTCTGTCAAGATATCTCTTTCATTGCTCTCCCACTCTGTCCTTCCACCAGGTCGGCCATTCCATTATCTCATGTTCTCATCCCCCATCCCCTTGCCATTTTTAACTATGTTTATCCTACGTATCCATGAGCATGGGAGATCTCTCAATTGTCTGATATCTTCTTCAATTTCTTTCTTCAGAGATTTAAAGTTCTTATCAAAAAGGTCCTTTACTTGTTTAGTTAGTGTTATCCCAAGGTATTTTATATTATTTGTGGCTATTGTAAAGGGTGATGTTTCTCTGACTTCTTTCTCAGCCCTTTTATCATTTGTGTATAGGAGGGCTACTGATTTTTTTGAGTTAATCTTGTATCCTGCCATATTACTGAAGGAGTTTATCAGTTCCCTGATAGAATTTTGGGGGTCACTTATTTATACTCTCACATCATCTGCAAATAGTGAAAATTTGACTTCTTCCTTCCAATTTCTTTATTTTTGATCTCCTTTTGTTGCCTCATTGCTCTAGCTAGAACTTCAAGTACTATATTGAATAAATATAGGGGGAGCAGACAGCCTTGCCTTATTCCTGATTTTAGTGGAACCACTTTGAATTTCTCTCCATTTAATTTGAGCTTGGATATTGGCTTGCTGTAAATTGACTTTATTATGTTTAAGTATGTTCCTTGTGTTCCTGATCTCTCGAGAACTTTTATCATGAAGGGGTGTTAGATTTTGTCAAAGGCTTTTTCAACATCTAGGATGGTAACGTGGTTTTTTTCTTTCATTTTGTTTATATGGTGTATTACATTGATAGATTTTTGTATGTTGAACTATCCTTACATCCCTGGGATGAAACCTATTTGGTAATGATGGATAATTTTTTCATGTGTTCTTAGATTCAGTTTGCTGATAATTTATTGAATATTTTTGCATCAATGTTCATGAGGGAGATTGGTTTGTAATTCTCTTTCTTTGTTGCATCTTTGTGTGGTCTGGGTATCAGGGTAACTGTAGCCTCATAAAGAGAGTATGGTAATGTTCCTTCTCTTTCTATTGTGTGGAACAATTTGGAGAGTGTAGGAATTAGCTCTTCTTAAAAATTTGGTAGAATTCTGCATTGAAACCATCTGGTCCTGGGCTTTTTTTTGTTTGTTTGTTTGGGAGAATTTTAATGACAATTTCTACTTACTTTGGGGTTATTGGTCTGTTTAAATAGTTCATCTGGTCTTGATTTAACTTTGGTATGTGATACCTATCCAGAAAATCGTCCCTTTCTTTCAGATTTTCTGATTTTGTGGAGTACAGATTTTTGAAGTATGAGCTGATAATTCTCTGGATTTCCTCATTGTCTGTAGTTAAGTCTCCCTCTTCATTTCTGATTTTGTGTATTTGGATTTCCTCTCTCTTCCTGTTGGTTAGTCTGGATGAGCCCTTGTCTATTTGTTGATTTTCTCAAAGAACCAACTCTTTGTTTCATAGATTTTTTGTATTGTTCTCTTTGTTTCTATTTTATTGATTTCAGCCCTCAGTTTGTTTATTCCTTGGTGTCTATTCCTCCTGGGTAAGTTTGTTTTCAAGTGTGCTGTTAAGTCACCAGTGTGAGATTTCTCCAACTTCTTTATGTGGGCATTTATTGCTATGAATTTTCCTCTTAGTATTGCTTTCATAGTGTCCCATAAGTTTAGGTATGTTGTACTTTCATTTTCATTGAATTCTAGGAAATCTTTAATTTCTTTATTTATTTCTTCCTTGAACTATTGGTGATTCAGTTGAGCATATTCCAGTTTCTATGAGATTGTTGGCTTTATGTAATTTTTGTTGTTGTTGGAACTTAATTTTAAGCCATTGTGGTCTGATAAAATATAAGAGGTTATTCCAAATTTTTGTATCTGTTGAGATTGGCTTTGTGACCAAGTATGTGGTCAATTTTAGAGAAGGTTCCATGGGGTGCTGAGAAGAAAGTTAATTTTTTTTTGTTAGGGTGGAATGTTCTGTAGATATCTATTAAGTCCATCTTAGTCATACCATCTGTTATTTCCCTTATTTCTTTGTTAAGTTTCTCTCTGGCAGACCCATCCATTGGTGAGAGTGGGGTATTGAAATCTCCTACTACTATTGTATGTGATTTGATGTGCAATTTTAGTTTCAATAATGTTTCTTTTATAAATGTGAGTGTCCTTGTATTTGGGGCATAAGTGTTCAGAACTGAGACTTCATCTTGGTGGATTTCCCCTGTGATAAATATGTAATATTGTTCCTGATCTTCTTCAGTTGATTTTAGTTTGAAGTCTATTTTATTAGAAATTAGGATAGCTATACTAACTTGCTTTTTACATTCATTTGATTTGAAAGTCTTTTCCCAGCCTTTTACTCTGAGGTATTGTCAGTCTTTGAAGTTGAGGTGTGTTTCTTGAATGCAGCAGTAGAATAGATCCTGTTTTTGTATCCATTCTGTTAGCCTGTGACTTTTTAATAGGAGAATTGAGACTATTGATATTAATGGATATTAATGACCAGAGATTTTTAATTTCTAACATCTTTTAGTGGTAGTGTTGTATGTTTCCCTTTCTTGGTATTTTTTGGTGTAGGATATCCATTGTCTGTGTTTTCATGGGTGTATCTAACTTCCTTAGGTTGAATTTTTCCTTCTAGTGCTTTCTGTAGGGCTGGATTTGTGGATAGGTATTGTTTAAATTTGTTTTTATCATGGAACATTTTGTTTACTCAGTCTATGGCGATTGAGAGTTTTGCTGGTATAATAGTATGGGTTGGTATCCATGGCCTCTTAGTGTCTGCTAATGTCTGTCCAGGTCCTTCTGGATTTCAGAGTCTCCACTGAGAAGTCAGGTGTTATTCTTATGAGTCTGCCATTGTATGTTACTTGGCCTTTTTGTTTTGTAGCTCTTAATATTTTTTTTTATTCTGTATGTTTAGTGGTTTGATTATTATGTAATGAGGGGACTTTTTTTTTGATCCAATCTATTTAGTGTTTTTATAAGCTTCTTGTATCTTCATTGGCATTTTCTTCTTTTAGTTAGGAAGGTTTTCTTCTATGATTTTGTTGAATATATTTTCTGTGCCTTTGAGTTGGTATTCTTCTTCTATCCCTATTATCTAGCTATTTCCAACTTGTGAAGGGTAGATTTATGGCTTTGGTGGTCACTGGTGTCATAGGGAATGATTGATTTGGTGAGTGAGGTTGGGGAAGAATCTGCTGCTCAGTCTCTAGGGCTGCACTGGCTGGAGTGGGGTGTCAAGATGAGGTGTAGATGAATTTCTAAATAGTTATTAAATGAAAAACACAGAGCCATATATAGGGGTGAGAACCTTAGGCATCAGGGAAATAGGGAAAGCCACAGCTAACCTTACCTCACCAACTCTTGTAACTGTTTTGTATCTTCATAGGCATTTCTTTCTTTAGATTGGGAAAGTTTTCCCCATGATTTTATTGAATATATTTTCTGTACCTTTGAATTGGTATTATTATCCTTCTTCTATCCCTATTATTCTTAGGTTTGGTCTTTTCATTGTGTCCCATATTTCCTGGACATTTTGTGTCATGACTTTCTTGTTTTCTTTGACTGACAAATCTATTGCCTCTATTATATCTTCAGTGCCAGAAATTCCCTCTTCCATCTCTTGCATTCTGCTGGTTATGTTTGCATCTGTAGTTCCTGTCATTTACTTAGATTTTCTATTTTCACTATTCTCTCACTTTGTGTATTCTTTATTGCCACTATTTTTATTTTCAAGTCTTGAACTATTTTTTTGAACTTGAACTTCACATGTTTGATAGCTTTTTCTTGGTTTTCTTGACTTTCTTTAAGGGATTTATTAATTTCTTGCATTTTTGGTTTTTCAAGATAGGGTATCTCTGTGTAGCATTTCACCTTTCCTGGAACTCACCTTGTAGACCAGGCTGGCCTCGAACTCACAGAGATCCACCTGCCTCTGCCTCCTGAGTGCTGGGATTAAAGGCATGTACCAACACCACCTGGCTTTTACTCGATTTCTTTAAAGGAATTTTTCACTTCCTATTTAAAGACCTCTAATATCTGCAAAATGTCATTTTTAAAGGTCATATTCTTCTGCTTCTTCTATGTTGGGATGTTCAGGTCTTGCTGTAGTAGAACTGCTAGCTTGCTGGTGGTGCTCCATTGTTCTTTAGGTTGTTGAATGTATCTTTACATTGGTATCTACCCATCTCTTCCTCCAGTCAGTGCAAATGGTGTCTGTATCTCAGGGAACCACTCTTGGTCCAATCATTACTCTTGGTGTAATCAGAGCTGGCTGTGTTTGTGTCTCAGGGAGCATCTATGGTCTTAGGAGATGGGTGAGTTTGGAAGATGGAGTGGAGCTTGTAGATTACAGAGTCCAGTGGGTGGTGATCATGGTCAGCCCTGTCTGCAAGAGTTTTGCCCGCTGGCCTATAACTGGAACTACAATGGGTGAAAGTGGAGGTCAATGATTTTCTAGCTCTATACCATTCTTTAGACTCCTAATGAGCCAAACTCAGTCTATTTTTTTCTTTTTAGTAGTTTTATTCATTTTTGAGAATTTTAAATAATAAATTTTTACTATATTCTTTTCTGTTTTCCAACTCCCTTTCAGCTCCTTTTACATCTCCCTACCTTGTAGACCAATACCTGGCTCCCCTGAGTTTTTTATTAGTAAGACCCTTAGAAATTCGTCCTATACTACCTACCCAATTTTATATATCTTCTCTATTTTAAAAAAGATCCAAAGAGGTCTTATGGGAACTTTAAACAGCCAAGCCTGTTTCAAAGGGCATAGTATAGGCCTCTCTCCTCAAAGTGACCACAAAGCTCTAATGATGAAAATAATGTCTATGCAACTCATTGAGCTCAGAGAAATAAAAATGATGCCTACACAAAGCCTTCATTCTTTCATGTTAGCAACTTTGTTACTGAAAGGTACTTTGCACACTTCCAAAGGAGAAACATAAACATCATTCCTGCTACAAACCTTTCATCTACATAGATGTACTATCGGCAACATATGCTAGTGTACTGGTGGCACAAAGCTTGTGGGAGTAACCATCCAATATCTGATTTGATTAAAGACCCACTCCATGACAGGGAACCCAAACCCAATGCTGCTTGAATGACCAAGTACCTGAGGCTAGATAGCCCAGGCATCTAGGGGAAAATCAAATACTACTATTCTACAAAAGAAACAAAGCACCAATGAAATAGCTCCAATTGCATTCTGCTATCCTTGTAGATTAGTCCCTATTCAGCCACTATCTTTGAAGCTTCCTCCTCAAACCAATGGGAATAAATACAGAGACCCACAATCAAATAATATGCAGAGAGTGAGAGACCTTGGAATACTCAGCCCCAGATGGGATGTCTTCATCAAATACCTTCTCTTTTGACTCAGGGAACCCCATGGAAGAGGAATCAGAAAGAGTGTAAGAGGAATCAGAAAGAGTGTAAGAAGCAGAGGGGGTAGTGGTAACCAAGGAAACGAGGCCTTCTAAACAGAGCAGGATCAACACACACAGGAATTCAGAGACTGAGGCAGCACAGGTTTGCATTATTTGAGGTGCTATAGCTGGAAGAAGCAGATACATGCCCCCAACCCTAAAGCTATGTCCAACTGATAAATACTTGTAAATAAAAATTTAGCTTTCTTCAAGTCTCATTGGGGGTATAAGCTACTGCTAAGGGCAGACCATGTTCTCATGGCCAACAGAAAGCTAACTGAAATGGATCCTTGGAGGTTCCTTGTTTCATGTCAGAGCTTTTTAATTTTTTAAATTTTTTATTCTTTTACTTTACATATTTGTTACTCTACAGATTTTGCATATATTTTTTGCTGCTTCAGGTTTGTGTTTTAATGAAATTCCTGAGTGTTTGAACCAATGTGTCTTTGTATATATCTATTTCTTCTGACTTTCCTTGAGTTCTTTTCCTTCAGTTTGTTTGTTTTGTACTATTTTGATTGGTTTGTGTTTGTTTTATGTTCTTATATAATATTTTATTATTACTCATTTGATACCTGTTTGTTTTCTAAGGAGAGACAGAAAGGAAGTGATCCAGATGGGAGGGCAATTCAGGAGGTACTGGCAGGAGTAGAGTGTGTGGAAACTGTAATCAGAATGTATTGTATGAGAAATAAAATCTCTTTTTCAGAACAAAGCAACAATAAAAAGCACAAAAGAAACATGGAGTCCATTTTGTGCTTGCAGATACTCCTGAGAATAAGGCATGTCCTGAGGTATGGTTGATATCCAGTGTTGTTCTATTGAAAAAAAATGATTTTCTGTTTCCTAGGAGGTTCAACTGCAAAATAGCTTTTTTGGCTAGGGGTTTGACTTTATGCTTACTTCTTCTTCTCTGTGCTTGGATTTTTGGCTAGCTTAATTTGTTCAGGTCTTGTGAATGTCTTGACAGTTTCTGTGACTTTGTATGTGTATCTCTTCTGTCTGAAAAAAACCCATTTTCTTGAAATCATCTACCACCTCAGGCTCTTACAATCTTTCCAACTCCTCTTGAGCACAGCTACCTGAGCACTGGGAGGAGGGTTGTGATAAAGCAATTTCAGTTAGGGCTTAGAGTTCCAAAGTCTCTCCCTCTCTGCACATTGCCCAGATGTGGGTTTCTGCATTAATTACCATTTCCTGCAAGAAAAGGCTTCTATGATAAGAGGTGAGTGATACATTCATTTATGCTATAGATTATGTTATTAGGAGTCATTTTATTGCTCCATTCATTTAGTAGAATAATAGCAACAGGTTTTCCCTAGGCCCATGCCCTATCTAGTGTCAGGTTCCTGGCCACATTTACTGTGTCAGGTATGAGATCCACTTGAATTTTTGAAATTAGCCTTTTTTTGTGACTTTCATATATCAGACTTTAAAAAAAACACCACTCCCACCTTTTCCTGCAACTTTCCAACTGCTCTTGTTCCCCTGCCCTGCACCCCTACCTTGTACCAAGATACTTGTATACAACTTTCAAAGATATACTATTAAGGGCTAAAATATATAAACATAAATGACTAATAAAAATAAATAGTATTATCTTCACAGTCAATCCTTCCTAGACAAGCCTGTAGCAGGCTTTATTGGACCCTCAGTCCCCAAAATCATGACATGGAGACTCATTAATTATGAGTGCTTGGACTTAGTTTAGTCTTGTCCCAAGCTCTTATGACTTATATCAACCTGTTTCTCTTTATCTATGTTTTGTCACAGGTTTATTTTCTTTAACCTTTCTTTCATTCTGTGTGTCCTACTTTCCTGCTTCCTCTGCAACACCTCACTGGCTAGTGGCTGCTTGGTTGGCTGGTCCTGGGGCATCTCTCTCATTTTTCCCTCTCCCCTAGTTCTCTCTTGTGCCTAGATTCCTCCTCTTACTTTTTCTCTCTACCTGCCGGCACTACCTATCTCTCTACTGCTTAGCTATTGGTCATTCTGCTTTTTAATAAACCAGTCTCTTAGGGAGTCAAGAGAAAACAAATTCAACACATCTTTATACAGTTAAACAAATGCTGCATTAACAAATGTAACACAATCCCTGAGCACAGCCCTTCCTGGGAAGACCCGCCCAACTTCATCCCAGTTTCTGGCAATCAGGCAGGGCTGGCTGAAAGGTTCCCCTTCTCCAAGACTCCACCCACCCCAGACCATGCAGTCTACATGCCCTGCCCCCACACCAATCCTCCTGAGAACCCCCCCCCCCGCCACTTCCTGAGAATTGGAGACCAGCCCCTAGCTCCAATATGGACCAGACATGGGTGCCTGAGGTCATACCTAGAGAGGCCTGCCCCTAGGTCCCATCCCTGGGCGCCACCCATTCTGGGGAAAACCAGCCCAACTTAACTCCAGATACTGGCAATGGGGCAGGCCCCAGGGGGAAGGTTCCTCTTCTCCTAAAACTCCCTGCAGATCCTGCAATCTACATGCCCTGCTCCCACACCCATCCGCCCAAGACCCCCCTCCACTTCCTGAGACTCAGAGACTAGCCCCCAGCTCCCATCTGGACCAGGGCTCTATCTGGACCAAGAGGGCTGATAAGACCAGGAACAAATCCATGAGGAGATGGGCAGATGTCAAAGCAGAAGTACATACAACAAAATAAAGAGCAATACAGCATCACCAGAACCTAGCCCTCCTCCACCAGCTAGACCTGAACATCATAGAATGGAAGAAGCAGAAGAAAACAACCTTATAAATAACATCACGAAGAGGCTAGAGCCTTATATAGAATAAATCAAAAATAAAGTAGAGGAATAGACAAACAAAAAAAATGGGAAGAACGCTATAAAAACTAAAGGAATGGACAAATAAAGCAGAAGAAAACAATAAGTCCCTGAAAGAAAATCATGAAAAAGCAATGAAACAGATGAGAGAAAAAGTCCAAGACCTGAAAAGGGAAATAGAAAAAATGAAGAAGACACTAGCAGAGGGAATGCTAGAAATAGAAAATCTGAGTAAATGAATGGGAACTTCAGATGCAAGTATAACCAACAGAATGCAAGAGATGAAAGAGAGGATCTCTGGCATTGAAGATATGGTAGAAGAAATAGATTCATCAGTCAAAGAAAATACTAAAACCAACAAAGTCAGAGCCCAAAATGTCCAGGAAATTTGGGACACCATGAAAAGACCAAACCTACAAATAATAGGGATAGGGGAAGGAGAAGAATACCAACTAAAAGGTGCAGAAAATATATTCAACAAGATCATAGAAGAAAACTTTCATAACTTAAAGAAGTAAATGCCTATGAAGATACAAGAAGCCAATAACACCAAACAGATTAGACCCCTCCAAAAGGTCCCCTAGCCACATAATAATTAAACAACTAAATGTACAGAATAAAGAACAACTATTAAGAGCAGCAAAGGAAAAAGGCCAAGTGACTTATGAAGGCAAACCCATCAGAATAACACCAGATTTCTCAATGGAGACTTTGAAAGCCAGAGGGCCTGGACATATGTAATACAGACACTAAGAGACCATGGATGCCAGCCATGACTAATAATATATCCAGCAAAACTTTCAATCATCATAGATGGAGTGAACAAGACATTCTAAGACAAAGCCAGATTTAAACAATACTTATCCACAAACCCAGTCCTATAGAAAGCACTAGAAGGAAAATTCCAACCTAAGGAAGTCAGATACACCCATGAAAAGACAGGCCACAGATAACACTACAGCAGTAAACTCCAAAGAGGAGAAGTACACATGCACTACCACCAAAAAAAATTTAAAAAAAAATAAATAAATAAAATTAGCAGGAATGAATAATCACTGGTAATTAATATCCCTTAATATCAATGGACTTAATTCACCTATGAAAAGACACAGACTAACAGAATGGATACAAAAGCAAGACCCATCTTTCTGCTGTATACAAGAAACACACCTCAAATTCAAAGATAGACACTACCTAAGAATAAAAGGCTGGGAAAAGACATTCCAATCAAATGGTCTTAAGAAGCAAGCAAGTGGAGCCATCCTAATATCCGCCAAAATCGACTTCAAACTAAAATCAATCAAGATATTAAGAAGCGCATTGCATACTCATCACAGGAAAGATCCACCAAGATGAAGTTTCAATTCTGAACATTTACGCCCCAAACTCAAGGACACCCACATTTGTAAAAGAAACATTACTAAAGCTTAAATCACGTATAAAAGCCCACACATTAATAGTAGGAGACTTCAACACCCCACTCTCACCACTGGACAGATCTGCCAAATTGAAACTTAACCGAGAAATAAAAGACTTAAATGACATTATGATTTAAATGGACTTAATGAATATCTATAGAACATTACATCTGAACAAAAAAGAATATAACTTCTTCTCAGCACCCCATGGAACCTTCTCTAAAATCGACCACATACTTGGCCAAAAAGCAAATATCAACAGATACAAAAAAATTGAAATAACCTCTTGTGTTCTATCAGACCACCATGATTTAAAGTTAGATTTCAACAACAACAAAAATTACAGAAATCCTACAATCTCATGAAAACTGAATAATGCTCAGCTGAATCACCAATGGGTTAATGAAAAAATAAAGAAAGAAATTAAAGACTTCCTAGACATCAATGAAAATGAATACACCACATATCCAAACTTATGGGACACTATGAAAGCAGTGCTAAGAGGGAAATTCATAGCACTAAATAATGCCCACATAAAGAAGTTGGAGAAATCTCACACTAGTGACTTAACATCATACCTGAAGCTCTAGAACAAATAGAAAGAAAGTCATCCAGGAAAAATAGATGCCGGGAAATAATCAAATTGAGAGCTGAAATCAATAAAATAGAAACAAAGAGAACAATACAAAAAAGTAAAATGAAACAAAGAGTTGGTTCTTTGAGAAGATCAACAAGATAGACAAGCCCTTATCCAAACTAACCAAAAGACAGAGAGAGCATCCAAATTAACAAAATCAGAAACGAAAAGGGGGACATAACAACAGACAATGAGGAAATCCAGAAAATCATCAGGTCATACTTCAAAAACCTCTACTCCACAAAACTGGAAAACCTAAAAGAAATGGATAATTTTCTGGATAGGTACCACATACCTAAGTTAAATCAAGACCAGATAAACTATTTAAATAGTCCAAAAACCCCTAAGTAAATAGAAATGATAAATAAAAGTCTCCCAAACAAAAAAAAAAAAAGCCCAGGACAAGATGGTTTCAGTGCAGAATTCTACCAGATCTTCAAAGAAGACTTAATACCAATACTATTTAAATTGTTCCACACAATGGAAGCAGAAGGAATATTACCAAACTCCTTCTATGAGGTTACAATTACCCTGATTCCTAAACTAAACAAAGATGCAACGAAGAAAGAGAACTACAGACCAATCTTCCTCATGAACCTAGATGCAAAAATACTCAATATAATACTGGCAAACAGACTCAAGAACACATCAAAACAATTATTCACCATTATCAAGTAGGCTTCATCCCAGGGATGCAAGGGTGGTTCAACATATGAAAGTCTGTCAATGTAATACACCATATAAACAAACTGAAAGCAAAAAACCACATGATCAACTCACTAGATGCTGAAAAGGCATTTGACAAAATCCAACATCCCTTCATGACAAAGGTCTTGGAGCAATCAGGAATACAGGGAACATACCTAAACATAATAAAGGCAATTTACAGCAAGTCAACAGCCAACATCAAAGTAAATGGAGAGAAACTCAAAGTGATTCCACTAAAATCAGGAACAAGCCAAGAATGTCCACTCTCCCCATACTTATTCAATATAGTACTTGAAGCCAGAGCAAATACAACAACATATGGTGATTAAAGGGATTCAGATTGGAAAGGAAGAAGTCAAGGTTTTGCTATTTGCAGACGACATGATAGTATATATGAGCGACTCCAAAAATCTGACCAAGGAACTGATACAGCTTATAAACACCTTCAGCAACATAGGAGGATACAACATCAACTAAAAAAAAATCAGTAGCCCTCCTACATACAATTGAAAAACAGGCTGAGAATGAAATCAGAGATATATCACCCTTTACAATAGTCACAAATGATATAAAATACCTTGGGGTAACTCTAACTAAGCAACTGAAAGATCTTTATGACAAGAAGTTTAAGTCCCTGAAAAAAGAAATTGAAGTAGATGTCAGAAAATGGAAAGACCTCTCATGCTCATGGATAGGCAGGATTAACATATAAAGATGGCCATCCTACCAAAAGCAATCTACAGATTCAATGCAATCCCCATCAAAATACCAACACAATTCTTCACAGATCTGGAAAGAATAATACTCAACTTCATATTGAAAAACAAAAAGCTCAGGATAGCCAAATAATCCTGTACAATATAATAACCTCTGGATGCATTGCAATCCCTGACCTCAAGCTCTACTATATTGCTACAGTAATAAAAACAGCTTGGTACTGGCATAAAAACCGACAAGTGGACCAATGCAATGGAATTGAAGACCCTGACATTAATCCACATTCCTATGAACATGTAATTTTTGACAAAGAAGCCAAAACTGTACAATGGAAAAAAGAAAGCATCTTCAACAAATGGTGCTGGCATAACTGGATGTCAATATGTAGAAGGCTGCAAATAGATCCATATCTCTCACCATGCCTAAAACTTAAGTCCAAGTGGATCAAAGACCTCAACATAAATCCAGTTACTCTGAACCTGATAGAAAAGAAAGCAGGAAGTAGTCTTGAACACATTGGCACAGGACATTACTTCCTAAATATAACACCAGTAGCACAGACACTGAGAGAAACAATCAATCAATGGGACCTGTTGAAACTGAGAAACTTTTATAGAGCAAAGGACACTGTCAACAAGACAAAGCAACAGCCTACAGAATGGGAAAAGGTCTTCACCAACCCCACATCTGACAGAGGACTGATATCCAGAAAATATAAAGAACTCAAGAAATCAGACATCAAAATGCTCAACAGCCCAATTAAGAAATGGGCTATAGAACTAAACAGAAAATTCTCAACAGAAGAAGCTCAAATGGCTGAAAGACATTTAAGGAATTGCTCAACATCCCTAATTATCTGGGAAATGCAAATCAAAATGACTTTGAGATACCTTACACCTCAGAATGGCTGAGTTAAAAAACACTGAAGACAGCTAATGCTGGAGAGGATGTAGAGCAAGGGGAACTCTCCTTCACTGTTGGTGGGAATGCAAGCTTGTGTAGCTACTTTGGAAATCAATATTGCACTTTCTCAGAAAATTGGGAATCCATCTCCCCCAAGACACAGCTGTAGCTGTCTTGGGCATAGACCCAAGGCATACTCAATCATGCCACAAGGGCACATGCTCAGCTATGTTCATAGCAGCATTGCTTTTTATAGCCAGAACCTGGAAACAACCTAGATGCCCTTCAACTGAAGAATGGATAAAGAAAATGTGGTACATATAGACAATGGAATACTAGTCAGCAGAGGAAAAACAATGACATCATCTGGTTTGCAGGCAAATGGAGGGCTCTAGAAAACAATCATCCTCAGTGAGGCAACCCAGACTCAGAAAGACAAACATGGTATGTACTCACTAATAGGAGGATACTAGGTATAAAACAAAGAATGACTAGAGTGCTACTCACAACTCCAGGGAGGCTACCTAGAAAAAAAGGATCCTAAGAAAGACACAGGGATCTCCCAATGACAGAGAAATGGATGATATGTACATGAGCAAACTGGATATGAGGTAGGTAATGAAGATAAGGGTCTAGGGAAAGAGAGCTTAGTGGAGCGGGAGATACCACCTGGCTCAAGAACAGAGAGGGAGAACAAGGAAAAAGAGACCATGATAAATGAAGACCACATGGGAATAGGAAGAAACAAAGTGCTAGAGAGGTCCCCAGAAATCCACAAATTTACCTCCACAATAGACTACTGGCAATGGTTGAGAGAAACCCCCAACTGACATACTCTGGTGATAGCATGGCCAAACACCCTAACTGTCATGCTAGAAATTTCATCCAATGACTGATGGAAGCAGATGCAGAGATCCTCGGCCAGGCCCCACGTGGAGCTCCAGGAATCCAATCAGTGAGAAAGAGAAGGGATTGTGTGAGTGTGAATTGTTGAGACTAAGATTGGAAAAAGCACAGGGACAAATAGCCAAATGAATGGAAGCACATGAATTATGAACCAAAAGCTGTGGAGCCACCAACTGGATCAGGCCCTCTGGATAAGTGAGACAGTTGATTAGCTTGAACTGTTTGGGAGGTACCCAAGCAGTGGGACTGGGATCTGTCCTTAGTGCATGAGCTGGCTCTTTGGAACCTTGGGCTTATGCAGGGACACTTTGCTGAGCCTTGGAGGAGGGGACTGGAGCTGCCTGGACTGAATATTCCAGACTGATCTGAATCCCAATGGGAGTCCTTGCCCTCTAGGAGATGGGAATGGGGAGTGGGCTTGGGAGGGAGGGCAGGGTAGCAGGAGGATGGAGGACAGGTGATTCTGCAGCTGATAAGTAAAATTAAATCAAATTATAAAATTAAAAAAAGAAAAAAAGAGTAAAACAAAAAATGTATATTTTTAAACATCACTAAACTGTACAGTAGGACATAAATTGGACCTTAGAAGATTCCCCTAGGTAAAAATGTACCAGTTGAATTCTGGACTGAAAATTGTGTGAAGACACAATTTGGATGAATTAATTAAAAAAATTTTTTTTCTACACCATGACTTCAGAGATGATGTATACTGGACCAATTATACTTAGAAGGGCCCAGGAAGTAATAAAATGTGTTTCTGAGGGGTGTGTGTGTGTATGTGTGTGTGTGTGTGTGTGTGTATTCTTGACCCATCATAAGTTAGGAACAAGATGGAAAATATGTCTACTGGAATTGAGACCATATTCTTATTTTATAGAACTTGACAGTTTTTTATGGCACCAATCACTGTTTTTCTACCTACCTCAGTGACAGTCTCAAATCAATCAGTGATCTAGATGGGAACAATTTTATTGCCTATTACCCAAGCCTTCAGTCATCTCACTGGTGCTGTGACCAAACTGGCTTTTCATTACCAAAATATACACTCTGCAGCTAAGGGTTTGAGATACAGGTGATAAAGGCAGTGGTAAGTTCAGTGTGACATGACCCGGCAGATTCTCCACAAGTACCTATGACATATTTTATAACTTTATTCATTTCAGCGGGGCATTCTTAAACTCAAAAAGCAATAAATTTGACCTGTATCAGAAAAAAGAAAAAACAAACAAACCAAAAACCCAACAACAACAAAAAACCAAATGTAACACATCTTTGCCTAGTTAAACAAATATTCCACAACAATGGCCTACTCTCTAGGTTTCATCATCATACTACACTATGCTCTATAATATGCCTCACTTGTCTCTCTGGCTCTTCCCTAACATGATTGGGGTAAGGAATGCTGAAAATATCTGGGCTTCAGACTCTTACTCCACCTCTGCTGAGGTCTCGATATCAGTGAATGCTAAAATCTGCAGGTACAAGCCAAAGGAGTGCCCCAAGTTACATGACCTGTCCACATTCTTCCCAGAATTCTGAAGAATTTCTTGCTCCATAGGTCAATATTACAGATGTGATGGTATATGGCACAATTTCCCAACTTTTAGGGCTTATATATTTTTCTAGACATATGTATTTGTGCTACTGAGTCATTTTCCTGTACTGGTGGACATTTAGTGTTTTTTTCTGGTATCTTAGAGTGAGAGTACAGATTCTTATATACCTTTGGTCAAAGAATGGTCCTCACTGGGAAATGTTCTTTCTTCAACCTTTTGTTTATTCATGCATTTGCTGATACACATTTGAGTACATGTCCTTTTAAAAGCATTGTTGAATCAAATATCATATTGAAGATTTTGTGTGTAGTTCATCAAAGAAATTTGCTTATACCGCCTGTTACTATTATTGTTATGACCTTATATGAATTTAGAATTAGGCTAAATTTGGGTTTTTAGAATAAGCTTCAAAATTTTCTCTCCATTTTTTCCCCATGATCATTTTGGGAAACATGGATGTTATTTGTTTTTGAAAGTCCTTGAAGACCACAGGGTTGGATCCATCTGGTCCTGGCTTATCCCATTAGCTTAAATTTTGTTACTGCCTCAATATTATATCCCATAGTTCATTTTGCTATTTCTTAAAAAAATCTTTCTCACTCAAAATTAGTAGTATCATAGTATATAGATTAGGCTACTTTTCTAACTTATTGGAGTATATGTTTTCAAAACATCTAGCGATCATCTGGATTTCAGTGGTTGTGTTGGAATGTTACCTTTATTTTTCTAATTTTATTAATTTAGCCCTTATATCCTTTTTTGTGCTTTTTCCTACTGTGATTTTACTAAAATTTTTCATCCTTTGATTAAGCTATCTTCATTTTATTGTATCTTTATATTGTTCTTTTCATTAATTTCAGCTCCTTATTCCTTTCATTTTATGAATTTGGTGTTTATCTTGTTATTTTTTTTTCTACCAACTTGACACATGCCATTAGGTTATCACAGGATTCATAAGCATATCATTCTTTCATAGAACCACTGCTGTCACTGTATTTCATGTTAAGTGTGGCATTCTATTAGGCAATTGAAAGTTTACAAATGTCTAGGGTGAGAGCCTTTGAAAACCTAGTAGCTTTTCTTTGTTTCTACATGATCATTCTGATAGGAGAAAGTGTGGTTTTGCTCTCTTTTCAAAACACTCTTCCTATCTCATAGTAAAGCATATGATAGGAAGTTTTGGGGACAATCTATTTGAGCCATGAGAATAACAAATATTGTAGCTTCAACTTTCCATCACTGAACTCTCTCTTTGGTTGTTCCTCTAGGAAAAGCAACCATTTACTATCTCCTCTAGTTCTCCAGAGAGTGGATTCCCTTTGTATCTATTCAAAATTACAGTTACAAGGTTAACAAATATAGTTTTTTTTTCTCTTTTTATTTTCTTGCTTTCAGGATAGTTTGTTCTTCTCTAATACAATGTACTCAGACCACAGCCTCCTCTCCCTCCACTCCTCCTGTTCCATACATTTCCCCTTACCCCAGATCCACTGATCCTCTTTTAAGAAAAGAGCAGTCCTTGCAGGGATATCAACTGGACACAGAATAACACGATGCGGTAAGACTAGACACAAAGCCTTATTTCAAGGCTGAATGAGGTAGCCTAGTAGGAGGAAAAGCATCCCAAGAACAGGTGAAAGAGTCAGAGATACTCTCACTTCCAGTGTTAAGGAGTTTCACTAAAACCCCAAACTAAACACCCCAGCATCTATGCTGAGGATCTGGCAAAGACCCACGCAGATATATTCCATAACAAAAATAAGATGATGCTTCCATTTTGGTTTTTTAAATGTTGCTATCATGAATAGGAGTGAAGTTCATGAAGCATTTTTCCTGTATGTATTGAATTTATCATAAACATTCCTTTTTTACATTTAAAAAAGATAGTTTGATTTCTAGGTTCATTGGAAACTTTTTCCATGCAGGCTAGCTTTCATAGTGCAGGAAGTTATTTATTCAGACTACCAGGATAGAAAGGGCATTATGGGTTTGACACAACATTGGACTTTACCTAATATAGTATTTACTTGCCATGCAGGATGTACCCACTGGTACAAGAGTGGCTTGGCTATTATGGGCTAGACAACTCTTTTCTGATTGGATTTAAGGCCTGTTCTTCTATCTGTAGGGAATGCATGCCTGGTTTTGAAAACCTAGCCAAAAGTCAGTATCTAAAAGGTCATAGGAACTAGGGAGGAACCTAAAATTATTTCTAAATTTTTAGGCATAGATTGGTGTGTGTGCTACTTGCAAACTTTGTCAGAGATGTTTAGATTTTTTCAGTGTTCAGTGTCAGTAGAAACATAAATAATTGGTCATGGTGCTGAGAATGTAAATTCTCACCCTTAAATGGAACATCTTTAGTCAAGAATAAGGGAACATTTTGGAAGAGGTTGGAAAGAGTATAAGAGCTGGAGGATTCTGTCTTCTGCACATCGTCATTGTATTCATTAATTCACAGAATCTGTGGTTACCTGCATAAGACCTGCACAAGATCAAGCCAGATCCAAGTTTTGCATGGATGGGGAAGGAGTTCTTGGGGTCCCAACTTCAACCAAGGAGCTATTATTGATTGTCAGCTGTCTTCTTTGGAGGTTTTCCTAAGGGAGGGTTGCTAATGCTGTACTGGATGACTGCACACTTCTCCACTTAATGGGACCACTAATTACATTTAAGGAGATGTCTTGATTTTTGGGAGAGAATCATGTTTACTGGCATTTGGGAATATGTTGAGGAAGGACATGGGGGTATATATGATTGTATCTCATCTCATAAATGTGTAAATTCTCAAATAATTAATTAAAAAAGAAAATTTAATAGAAAATATTCCTCACTCAGGTTATATTATGAGGATATAACTCAGAATGCTAGATGAGAACAAAAGTATCTGAAGTTGACAATGAATATAAAAGGTTAAGTTCTTATTTTTATTAGTAACAATAGAAATAATAAGTATAACTGAGACAGTAAATACACATCTGACAGTTATTTAGTGTTATGTATGTACTAACATGTGCTACAATTACAGTTCAGAATGTATATCAGAATTGTTCACAATTCACACTGTATTATAAAAACAGAATGTGAATTATGGCATGTACATAATTAAAATCACCTAAATTTAGGGGTTATAGGTAGTTCATTCAGTGTGAGTGACTCTTAGAAAAACACTATTGTTTTAGCATATTGTGCAATGACATTTAACAAATGAATACTGTTAGAATAAAATTGTTTTCTGCATCTTTTAACTATAGAAAAACTCAAGTCTGTTACCTGAAAGAGTTTAATATGTCTTTCAAAGTCTGCTTCAGCTACTAAAATATTAACATTTGAGTTAATAATAAATGTCATTGTGGCAATGATACTTCTAACATGACAGGCAGACCTGAACAGACAGCTAACAATCATAAACATATTTAATTTATTCTATCATTTTGTTGTATTATTCTTATTTTATAAGAATAAAAGCTATATATATATCATTTTAATCTAATTTCTGTTATTGTTCTTATCACTGAATTTCACTACATTTCTTGAGAAATAAGAGATGCATTATATCTTATGATGCATTATTATGAAAATTATAATTTTAAGAATATTTGAAATGTCAAAGGTCATACTTAAATTTTTATTCACAAATAAACATTAGTATTCAATGAAATAACTCTCAGGACTTTAGTTTTGTTAAATTGTTTATTATATATTATTAACTATATCAAATATTTAAATATAAAGGATTAGGAAGCAAGGTCATGGCCATTATCTCAGAAAGATTATAGTTCATGATTTTATTGAAATAGTCGATAATTTGAAAGACAAATTTTAGTTCTTGAAACTCAGATAACTGAGAAAAATCAGCATTAGTTTGTTTATATAACTATTTCATTTTAATTAAGGTAATAAAATTAACACTAAATAATGTCCAGTGCTATTTAGTGTGCAGTTTATAACTTTTGTTTTATTCTTACCCATTTTTTTCTATTTTCCTCTTATTATCTTGGAGAAAGCTGGAATAAAGTAAAAATAATAATGTTACCATCCTAGAAAGGGTGAGTAAAAGGCTTGTGGGCAGTGTTAAGGTAGATTATTATTTTTTTGATGTTGTTAGAGCAATAGTTAAATGAACTTTACAAAAAATTTTATTTAGGAGCTTGACAAATACATTTAGATTATTCTTTATGTTGCTGTAGATATTTAAGAACCATTTTCAATAGTTTTCTAATGAGGAAAGATCATTTTTATAAATTTTTCAGAAATAATTAAAAATGTTATAAATGATTAAAATGTTCAATCTCCAGAATTATATTGAGCCTGTTACATATCAAAAGACTATAATTAAGGTACATACAAATAACTGTAACAAAATTTCAACCTTTCCTCATTTAGTGAAATGTAAATTTTAAATATTAATAGCAATTTTTCTGTGTATTATATATTTACTTTGTTATTCATGAAATAGCTTTTTAATCTCTTCATAGAATTTCTCATTTCTTTATTTCTCAGTGTATAAATAGCTGGATTTAGAAGAGGTGCAAAAACAGAATAAAACACAGCAAGAAATTTGTCTAACCAGGTGATATTAAGTGGCCATACATAGATAAAGATGCAGGGAACAAAAAAGATCATCACCACTGTGATGTGGGCAGTGCATGTGGACAGGGCCTTAGATGCACCAGAATTAGAATTCTGACAAACAGTGAAAAGGATATATGTATAGGAAATGAGCAAGAGAATGAAGCAGGTTACAATCACAACTCCACAGTCAGCATTGACTAAAGTATCCAAATCCTGGGAATCCATACAGGCTATGCTGATCACCAGTGGTATGTCACAGAAGAAACTATCAATTTCCATGGGACCACAGAGAGGCACCTGTAACACTGCCACAAGCTGACTCAGGGCATGCACAAAGCCAATGGTCCAGGAAGTCAACACCAACCCAGTGCATCTTTTCAGGTTCATAATGGTGAAGTAGTGGAGTGGTTTGCAGATGGCCACATAGCGATCATAAGCCATTACCACCAACAGTACCATCTCTCCTGCACCAATGCAATGGGCAAAGAAAACCTGGGACATGCAGCCTGCAAAGGAAATAGTCTTGTTTTTTCTGAGAAAGTCTGCAATCATCTTGGGAGTGGAGACTGAGGAAAGCCACATATCAACAAAGGACAGGTTGGCCAAAAAGAAATACATTGGAGAATGGAGATTGTGGTCAATAGCGATTAAGACCATTATGACAATATTTCCAGACACAATGAGCAGATAAAACATCAGAAATATTATGAAGAGTAAGACCTGAAGATCTTGTGAATGGGAAAGTCCCAAAAGCACAAATTCTGATACTATGGACTGATTCCTTCCATCCATTATACTCAGGATGTCTTTCAAAAGAACCTGCAGACAAAGAAAGATCAATTAGATAGATATGTTAAATGACTTAACTAGTCAAATCTGACCTTCATATTGCAAGTTAACATATATACATGAAACAGAAAGCTAAATGTAAAGACAAGTCTTGGCCAACTTTGAGAAGCATTGCTGCCCCAGTGAGAACTAATGAGCCAAGTCCAACTCCCCATGAAGAGAAGCATCAGGTGTGAATACTATCCACATGCTCTTTTAGGAAATTTCTCTAATGGGAGTGCAGTGAGGAAGAGGGACAACAATTTGAAAGCCTAAATATGTCTGAAACTCAACCTGGAAGGGGGTTTCTGCCTATCAGTCTAATAAAAAATGATCTGAATGTGTCACCAGCAATCATAACATTTCATAATAGAAATGAGGTCTATATTTTGGACCTGTTAGGAATTACAACTTTCTTTAAAGTACTTCATACTTATATTTCCTCCAAGTTGACATAAACTTACTGATTAACTATGAGATATAGAAATGAGGAAAAACAATTGGCAATGATGACTGTTTTCCAAAACCTTAACAACTATTTCACACTTCCTTTTATTGCTTTGGAGTGCATTTAGAGACATTTTCAGAGGTCCTAGGTTCAGTAGAATCTTCTATTGCTTTATCTGTAATTCTTGTCTATAACTTGGGAGCAATTCTCATAGGTAATGCTAACTTTGGCTTGTAAATGAGTACATTAAAAAATCATTGAAAGTAAACACACCAAATTATCCTTGTAGAAGCATTTAAACCAAGTATTTGTTCTTTTCTCTAAAGATTTTTTCCAATGTAATTTGTTTTGGTTTAAAGTTATAAACTTTGTAACAATATATTTGAATTTTTAAGAGTACTTGTGGATAAAGTTTAATATACACTTTTCTTTCTTTCTTTCTCTTTTTTTGAGACAGGTTTTGCTGTGTAGATTTGGTGCCTGTCCTGGACTTTGCTCTGTATACCAGGCTGGCCTTGAACTCACAGAGATCCACCTGGCTCTGCCTCCTGAGTGTTGGGATTAAAGGCGTACACCACACCATCTGGCTTTAATACTTTTAATAACACTTTAAATACATACTATCTGGTAGATCCTGATTACTGAGAATTGTACTGTAGTTGCTCCTAATTTCTTGTTTGCTGCCAGATTGCCTTAATCTGATTTCTGAAATGAACAAGTGTTATGCCTTGTCTCATTTGACTTGCTATTATATTTCCTGCTATTTCTGAGCTGAAAATTATCTTATCCAGAGTGCACTCTATGATTTAACAATACTGCAATTGTTTAAGAAACAGGAAATTATTGTACAATACTAGCTGGGTGTTGCCCATGTTGATGATTGGAAATAATTTTAATGCAGACACTAACACACTTCTATGATTGTGTCTTTTGGTGGTGTGTGCCCTGATGTTTATCCACAGAAACTGCTGTTGGATTAGGAAATATAGAAAAAAAACCCATTAATTGTTTGCTAAAAATGGCAGAAGACAAACATTGTTCAGGTCCACACATAATGGGAATTGGCAGAAGAAATACCTAGAAATATTTTAAGAATTATCTTAGAGAAAATGTTGGAGAGATGAATTGCCTTATCAAACTCACGATTTTTTTATTGGGTTATATTTTCTTCAATCTGATGTGCATATGTGAAGACATCCATTTCATACAGAGAGTTTATTGGAAGTACTTCCCCTCGTCCTGACCTATATTCATTCCTGAAGTTGTCCCTTGGGTAAATTCACCTGTTCTGTGGAACAAAATGAGAATCCTAGTAATAATTATCTTGGACATCTCTCAGGGATTTCTCTGCTTACAATGATAACAAGTTCTACATATCTATGAAAGTATAGAGGTATTCTTATTAATTATCACATAATTGACATAACTAGTCCATATTTCAAAATTATTTACTTGACCAATAAGAAGTTTTCTGCTATTATGTTCTGTTATTTTATATATATATATCATCAAAGTTAATTGAATTGGTTTATAGTTACAAGAGGTCATGTGTTGTAAGAGATGACTAGAACAAAATCCATGCTGTGAATACAATTCCCTAGTTTATGACAAGGGTGTAGCAAATTGATACTTGGTCAGTTGACTGGTCCATTTGTTGATGTATTCCAGTCTGATTTGTGACTGTATGTGATGGTGACAGAAATAATTTGGTGTCAAATTATCAAAACCTCACTAGGCTTTTAAAATTTAATTTTTAAAATTATTTTGTAGATGTTAATAATGTATGTGTACATGCTAAGCGTGTATTTTGGAAGTTAGTGAATAACTTTGTGGGTTAGGTTCTCTATTTCTACCTTTACAAGTGTTTTAGAACTGAACTCAGGTTGCCAGACTTGCATAGCAAACCCTCTTATCCTATGATCTATTTGCCTCCTACCCACGCCATTTTGTTTTTAAAAAGGACATGGCTGTACATTTCACATGTGTTTGTTTTGACCTTATATTTTCAGTTCTGTACAATAGTGCAATGCATAAGAAGAAGCGACATTTAAATGTATAACTTATGAAGGATTGATATATACCATCAACCCTAAAAGAATCACCAATGTGAACTGCAGATCTCTGAAGAAAAAGATGAGAAATGACACTAGAAAATGGAAAGGCAACCCATACTCATGGGTCAATAGAATTATCATTGTGTAAACATCCATTCTACCTAAAGCTAATTAAGATTCAATTCAATCCCAATCAAAGTTCACATTTTATTCATCACAGAAATAGAAAAACTATCCTAAAATTCATTTGGAACCACAAAAGACCCTGGATAGCCCAAACAATTTTGAGAAAACAAACAAATAAAAGAACAATGCTGGAGGGATTATTTTTATAGCTCTCAAGACATACTATAGATTCATAGTAATAACAACATGGTACTGGCACAGAAATCATAGTAGAACAATGGAACAAATCAGAAGACCAAGTGTAAGTACTCACCACTATAGCCATCTAATACTCAACAATGATGCCAAAAACACACTGAGAAAAGACAGAATTTTAAACAAATTGTCCAGAGAACCCTGGACCTCTACTTGGAGAAGAATGAAATTACATCTCTATCTATTACTTTTACACAACCATTGATGAAACCTAAACATGAAAACTGAAACACTGAAACAGGTAGAAAAAAACCATAGACAGTATCCTATGTGATAACGGAAATTACTTTTTGAATAGGATCCCATTAGTCCAGAAACTAAGGCCTACACTACCTACACTGGCACCACCTCTAGAAAAAGTTTCAAGTTTAGTTAAAGCATGCTGAGAGAATAAGAATAGTCTATTCCCAGGATGAGTCCCCTAATTAGTCAGATGCTGGCAGTGTTCAGTCATGAAATCATGGACATATAAGCAACATTAAATAGATACAGCATGTTGTATTTATATTTTATGCATACACATGTAACAATAATAATGAAAAAGTGGCCATGAATTTGAGAGAAGTAGGAGTGAGCAGGAATAGAACCTGCTGGAGGAAGACCACCTTGATGTTATGGGGAAGGAATGGTAGTGGGGTAAATAATGTATTATATCTTAATAAAACAGTTGTTAAAAAATCAGAACAAACAAATAAACAACCAGAAAACTCTTAAAAATGTACCATGAATTACTTTACTCAGGATGATTTTTTTCTAGTTCCATTTATTTACTAGAGAATTTCATGTTTACCTTTTTGAATGGCTGAGTAGTATTCCACTGGGTAATTGTGCCACATTACTCACTCATCTTTAAGGTACATCTGGGCTGTTTCTAATTTCTGAATTTATGAATAGATCAGCAATAAACATGATTGAGCAAGTGTCTCTGTGGTAAGAGAAAGTGTCCTTTGAATACATGCTCAAGAGAAATACAGCTGGACTTTGATGTAGATTGAGTTCCATCTTCCCAAACAACTACCACATTGATTTTAATTGTACTGTACAAGTTCACACTTCCACTAGCACTAGATGAATGCTCTTTTTCTATCACATTCTGTCAATATGGGCTGTCATTTTCTATTGACCTTCGCCATTCTAATGGGTGTAAGATGAAATCTCTAAGTGGTTTTGATTTGTGTTTCCCTGATGACTATGTATGCTCAACATGTCTTTAACATGTTTCTCAGTCATTTGAGTTTCTTTCTTTGACAATTCTATTTAGGGCTTTCTCCCATTTTTTAAATTGGGTTATTTGTCTTTTTGATATATAGTTTTGTAAGTTCTTTAAATATTTTGAGTATTAACTCTCTATTGGATGTGTAGTTGGTAAAAATCTTTTCCTGTTCTGTAGGCTGCTGCTTTATCTGATTGATTGGTATCCTTTGCTGTACAGAAAATTTTCATGGTCATGATGTCCCATTTACTAACCCAGGTCCATGAAGAAATACAGTATGTATTTGCTTTTATAGGGATATTAGTTGTTAAGTCAATGATAATCAAGTTACAATCCAAGTCACAGAAGGTAGGCATAGAGGAAAGGACTGGAATATGGGGCAGATAGACCTCCCTTGTAAAGCTAAGGATGGGTAGATGGAAGGCTCAGGACAGGAGGATAAAGTAGGGAGGGGAAGGAAAGTAGGGGACTGTAGAGAGCTGCGTGTAGCCGCACCCTAAAGATGGCTCTGGCTTCTACCCTCTGCCTTCCCGATGGCAAACACTCTTTATGGTAAACAGCTCTTTATTTGGCTATGGCTGGATTCGTGTGCTGCTGGCATATGCGTGAACCTGTGGACAGTGCCCACGTGGCTGCTTGGGGTTGGCAGCCCAGCCCTACTTAGGTGCTGGGAGAGGCTTGCCCCAGGGGAGAGAGACACAATACAATTAATCAAAGGTCTGAATAAACTGTGATGAGAAGGATCCCGGTGTCGCGTCTTCCTTGCTGGTCAAGGCAGGCGCGACAGGGGACAAAGAAGTGAATACAAGGAGAAATATCTAAAATTAAGGACCTTTTGAAAGAAACCTAATATAGTAGATGCTTCCTAACATATATACATATATAAAAATATACATTAAATGAAACTGCCAAATAATGAGGGAGATAGAGCCCTAACCAGACAACCCTTGTCATCAAATGAAGCTTCCTATAATGGGATAGAGCTACATCTAATTGAGTTGTTGGCCAATGAAGTCTTATGGCAATCTCCAAACAACCCAGGGTGTTGCTGAGACTATAGTTTGCTCTTCATAAACCAATGGCAAGGCCCCTTAGCTGAAGACAACACCTACACAACTCATTGAACACAGAGAAGTTAAGATAGTGCCTATATAGAGCCTTCACCCTTACATCATAGCATCTTTGGTACAGGAAGGTATCTTGCACACCTCCAAAGTAGAAGTGCAAACACCATTCCAATTACAAACACTTTGATCTCCAATGGTGACCTGCCTGAAAGATACAGAATTTCATTAGTGGCACAAAGCTTGTGGGAGTAACAATCAATGTTTGTTTTGACTTAAGGAGTGCACCATGAGATAACTGACACTGATTGGGTGACCAAGGGCCTGAACTGGATAGCCCAGGGACCTATGGTAAAACCAAATACTACTATACAAAACAAGAACAACAACAAACAAAACAAAACAAAAAACCAAACATGTTGCAATAAAATGACTCCTAATGATATTTTGCTATACTCATAGATCAGTGTTTCCAGTGTTCTCAGTGTGGCCTTGAACTCACAGAGATCCAGATGGATCTCTGCCTCCTGAGTGATAGGATGAAGGGTGCATGCCACTACTGTCTGACCTCTATGTCGAATCTAGTGGCTGGCTCTGTCCTCTGATCCTCAGGCAAGTTTATTAGGATACACAATATATCACCACACCAAGGGGAAAAAAAGCTTTCTAAAGATAGTAGGATCTCCAATTGATATCCACTTGCAAATGAAAATTTAATTTTCTCAAGGGAGCAAGGCTGAGGAAACAGAACATGTTTCTTTAGGGTAGGTTCCATACCTGATGGGAATTTCATTCTCTATGCTGTGAATATGTGTTTCTCTGATTGTTTGATAAATAAAGCCATTTGGTTTATGGCAAGGAAGCTCAGAGGCAGGTGAGAAATTCAATGTGAGAGACAGGAAGAAGGCTAGGAGAGCCACCAGCCAGCCGCCCAAGGAACAACATGTAATGGGATGCAGGTAAAGACATAGAACATGTGGCAATATATAGATTAATAGTTATGGGCCAATTTAAGACATAGAGCTAGCTAGTAAAGGGCTTGAGCCATGGCCATGAAGTTATAATTAATATAAACCTCTGTGTATTTACTTGGAGGATGTGAGTGGGAGAGATCTGGGGGACACAGGAAAACTTCAGCTACATATGCCCAGCAGTAGATGACCAACAGAAAATGAACTCAAAGACATCTTTGGAGGTTTCTTGTCTCATAATGTCATGCCAGGGCTTTTTTTTTTTTTTTTTTTTTTTTTTTTTTTTTTTTAGCTGAGGATTGAACCCAGGGCCTTGAGCTTGCTAGGCAAGTGCTCTACCACTGAGCTAAATCCCCAACCAGGTGTTGTTTTTTTTTTTTTTTTATCTTTTTAAAATTCAGTTTTTTTGTTTCATTTTTCAAGTAGTCTCATTTTTTATTTTATTCTTATATTCTATTCATATGTGTATTTTCTCTCTCTATTCATCCTACATGTCCTTTGTATATATGTTATGGCTCCCAGTTTAATGTTTTTATTGGATTCCTGAGTGTGAAAAAAAAAAGTGATCTCTGCATCTATATCTGTTTCCTATGTCTTTGCTTGGGCTCTTTTCCTTCTCTTTGTTTTGTCCTATTCTAATGTGCGAATTTTAGTTTTATCTTTTTATATTTTGTTATTATCCCTTAGAAACCTGTTTGTTTTCTAATGACATAAAGAAGCTGGATCCTGATTGCAAGGGAGACGAGGAGGAACTGGGAGGAGAAGAGGGAGATAAAACCAGGTTTAGGATATAGTGTATGGAGAAAATATTCAATTCTCAATGTAAGAAAAAATGGGCTGTGAAGAAATGAAAGTGGCTAAAAACATCTTGAAAATGTTCATGATCTGTAGCCATTAGGGAAATGAAAAACACAACAACTTTGGCATTTTATCTTTCCCCAGTCAGAAAGGCCGAGATCAACAAAGCAACCGAAAACAAAACAGTGGTGAGGACGTCGGGAAACAGAAAACCATATTCATTATCAGTTGGGTTACAAACTGGTCCAGCCCCTCTGTAAATTAGTGTGGGGAATTCTTCAAAAGCTAAAAGCAAATCCTCCACATGACCAAGTCATACCACTAATTGGCACATGATCCACGGACTCAACCTCATACTCTGCAAATAATTGTTAGCAATGTTTATTTCTGCCTTGCTCTTGACAGCTAAGGAATGACCAACCCCAAGCTCCTTCAATTGGGAAATAGATAATGAAAATGTGATATATAAACACATACTATTCAGCTGTAGATAAAAAATTAAATAATAAAATTTCCACATAGGGGTTCATGGAATTAGGAAAAATCATATTGTGTGAGGTAACCCAGACCCAGAAAGACAAATGCCAACCCTTCATTCTCATCTGAGTCTCCTAACTTCAAATCTTCTGATGTAAGTATATAACCTAGAGTATTAGCAGAAGCCAGTAAAGTAAAAATGGACCATGGAGGGGAACAATAGAAAGGGGGTAAAGAGAATACAAGTGCTTCAAGAGGGAAACATGAAAGTGGAGGACTTTAGCTGGGGAGGTGAGAAAGTGATCTACAAAGGAGAGGGAGAGAGAAGAAAAAAAATAATTAAGTATCTGAAATGCTCATCTATATATTCATTTAAAATCACATATATTGCATTTATGTTTGTGTGTATGCATATGTAATATAATTTAAGTAAAGTTATCCAACATGGGCTGACAATGCCACCCATAACAGCCTTAGTATATCTAAGAAAGACCTGGTACCAGGTGTGAGATACCCCATTTCCATTCATTGTGGGGGAATACAAGAGAGTTCTAAAACAATAAGTTATTGCTGTTGCCTCCCAGAGATTGAAGGTAATTCTTTATTGCCAGGGAAAAAAATGTTATCATGTACTTTGGTCACAGGATGAAAAGGATTCAAGCTGGATTTGACCTCAAAACTATTTCCTTGATGATTAGCTTTCATAGTATCAGAAGTTTCAGTTACTATAAAAGCATCCAAGTGAGAAAAGTAATCAACAGTTGTATTTAGCTCTGTTACATGTGAACCACAACACTGGGCAACCTAATATCATGTCCCGAAGTGTAAGTGCCAAAATTCACTCACTGGGTCAAAGTTATCTGATGAGTAATGAAAACCTGTCTGGGATGTATGGGTCTCAGCAAGGCTGATGTTGAGACAAATTTATTGTAAGAAATCAGACCTTTTATACCCTCATCAGAAACAGAATAGAATGGAGTTTACTAGAATCAATACAACTGTAGTTGCCAGGATACAATGTCATTTGCAAGTCATAGATGATATACTAGGGTAATGTCTAAGACTATCCAGACAAGCTTCTATATGTAGTTAGAGTTTTCCTGCCTGGCCCAGTCAGGACAAATCTCTCTTACCCGCCAGTCCCATAGTCGCTCAGACCCAACCAAGAAAGCACACAGAAACTTACATTGTTTACAAACTGTATGGCTGTGGCAGGCTTCTTGTTATCTGCTTCTTCTATCTTAAATTAACCCATTTCTGTTAGTCTATACTTTGCCACATGGCTTGTGGCTTACCAGTGTCTTTACACGTTGCTTTTCATGGCAGCGGCTGGCGGTGTCTCTCTCCAGTCTTCTACTTCCCAGAATTCTCTTCTCTCTTGTCCCGCCTATACTTCCTGCCTGGCCACTGGCCAATCAGAATTTTATTTACACAGAACCATATCCACAGCACTTCCCCTTTTCTTTTTTTTTTTAAGGAAGGTTTTAACTTTTACATAGTACAATTACATATAACAAAACAATTATCTAGCAAGAATTACAGTTACAATATTAAAGAAGATATCCTATCTATCTTATATTTGTGAGTCTAAGGTTTTATATCTAACTTATCTTGTATCATAACTGAGGAAATTATAACTATCTAGTCTTCAACCACATCAAAGACCTCAGAAGGATATAATATTACCTGAGAACCGGGAGAAGGATGCAAGCATTTTTCGGGAGTCTTGTAAGAGTAGACAGAGACAGCTGGCAGCCTGGACAGTCACCTAAGGTTTCTCCACAGTGTTGGGGCATCATCTTCAGCCTACAGGCTTAGCGTGTCTGACAGACTCTTTTGTGAACTAAGATGTATACAAGGTCAACAGTTTGACCTCACATTTGGTGAGAGCAGTCCATGTACCAGAAACACCTGAATTCCATTAGTGTCATGTCATGATTCAGGATTTTAAATTCTGGAAATTATTGATGTCTTTTCAATTCAGCTGTCCATTTTTCTTGGCTGTGTATATGTGGCTTCATCGTGGCATCCTGTTCTTCTCCACATCTCTCTATTAAACTCCAGTCTACTATTGAGAGAGGTGAGCTTAGTTATTCTTCAAGAATAACTGTTTCATCTGCTGTACCATTGCATATCAGAAGCCATTGGCCCACTCCCTGTTCAGCTGCCTTCGAAGAAAAGGGCACGGTACCTTTTACAGATTGCAAAGGTCACTCACTTCAGGGATGGTGCCATATTGTCCTGGCTTCAGAAGATGCCTTTTGTTAAAGCCACAACCACACTTGTTTTGGCAAGAATTGGTAGTCCTTGGTTTCATGTCCTGTCTGTCCTGTTTGTCAGCAGTTGATTCGAGGATACTTTGTTGTCCAGTGGCTGACTTTTGTCACAATGAAAGTTAGCTCCATATGCAGTTTCTTCAATGCCCATATTTTCTCTGAAGTAGATTGGTACTGCCAGGAGCTGTCATGTCTCATAGTCATAGCAAAAAAGAAAAATTCTTAAGTTATTAAAACATTTTAAATGCCATATTCTGTAGATCTCTGAAGGGTTTGAAGGTTACCTGTCTATCTGAAATATCTCTGTGTATACCTAGAAGACTTAACTAACATGGCTATTAGTATGATTATCATAGATGACCAGTTATTAATCTATTTTTAATTATCCATTACAATTTAAATGAGCCATACAAACATAATACCTTAAACATGATTAGAAATATACACACAGTATAACAAAATTAACTTTAAGTTTGTATCAATAGACTAAAATCTATACCAATGTAAAACATTTTAAACAAGTTGTTGCTCTTTAGAAGTAAGTTCCTTAATCTATCCTTTCATCCTATTATATCTGTATCATATCCCCTTTTCTTCTTTAGAAAGAGATCACATTTATAATCAACCTGATTTAAAGAGAAATATTGGTTTTTCTCTGTCCCACACCAGAGGGCTCTTCTGATTTGGGACACAAGAATCTCTTAACCCTTTCTTTTAGCAATATGTCTGGGTTTAGAGAAGGAGTGAGCCAATTCCATCTCCAAAGCCAACTTGATAATTTTGGGAATGTGGGCGTAGTTTCTCTTACTACTTCCTGCTGGAGGGGGGCGCTGTATCTTATGGGGACATAAAGAAAATTTTAGGATTATGAAGTAGTCCATGAGGGTAAACCTCTGAGCCAGTTGCCTTGAAACCATTCTGGATGTTGGATCATCTGGGCCATGGTGTCATCTGAGACCTTTCAGGTGGTCTTGGCTGATCAAACCTGATGTATCTTAATCTGGAACAAATCCACAGCCTCTGGCTTTCTGTGGAAACAAAAGCAGAGACTCTTTTCCAAAGCAACATATCCTTATATCCAAATTTTGAAGTCAAGGTACCATTAAAATTTACATACTTGTTTAACTCAACAGCTTTTACGAACAAATCTTTTTCTGCAGTTAAAAATCCCAAAGACAACATAAACCAGATTCTCTGTGTAATATCCATCTTTGTAAGACTGAAACGTCGCTGTGGCTGCTGGCTCCGCCCACCTCAGCTTTCCAACATGGCGGTGATAGTTTACCACCAGCTCTGGGTCTGGAGCCATGTGTACCATCAACTATCAGAAGCAGTTCTATCAAAGCAGTGCATAGCCCAGAAATCTTTTTTTTTTTTTTTTTTTTTTTTTAACTAGCAAAGGCTAAATCCACCATGCAGCAGAGTAAAGTGTCGCTTGTAGATTCCTCATTCCCAACACAGCAGGTCAGACGCATGTGCCAGGAACCCGCCATAGTAGCTCAAACCGGCAGGCTGCCGCTAACTTGAGAGAGACAATTAGGAAGCTGTTTTTAGCTCCGTCTTAGAATCTTTTTTGTCAGGTTTTAGGTAGAAACTCTTGCCAACACGTTGGGCGCCATTTGTAGATAGAGTTTTCCTGCCTGGCCCAGTCAGGACAAATCTCTCTTACCCGCCAGTCCCATAGTCGCTCAGACCCAACCAAGTAAGCACACAGAAACTTACATTGTTTACAAACTGTATGGCTGTGGCAGGCTTCTTGTTATCTGCTTCTTCTATCTTAAATTAACCCATTTCTGTTAGTCTATACTTTGCCACATGGCTTGTGTCTTACCAGTGTCTTTACACGTTGCTTTTCATGGCAGCGGCTGGCGGTGTCTCTCTCCAGTCTTCTACTTCCCAGAATTCTCTTCTCTCTTGTCCCACCTATACTTCCTGCCTGGCCACTGGCCAATCAGAATTTTATTTACACAGAGCCATATCCACAGCATCTATATGCTTTACTGACTTCTATGTAATACAGACAAACTCAGGTGGCCTGAATGCTTCACTGTCTGAGTTATTGCCTCAGTTTTTCACAAACTGAAAAGCACACTGTTCCTCAGCAGCCACAGACTCTAACCAGAAAGACCTATGACACATGCTTTTCAAGGCAAGCTGATGAGGCCTACTTCATGATTCTCCACACCTAAGGGTGCTATAGTGGCATTCACATCTCGGTAGTAACCAACTGTTTTCTAATTGGACTTGAGGTCCATTTAATGGGAAGGAAATAATACCTGGTACTGGAAATCTAGTCATCTCCCTGAAGCTAGTGAGGCCATGAAACTTAGTGGGGGAACTTAATATAACATTTTACTAAGCAATAGTTTAGTAAATTCTAATTGCATTCTAAATACTTATCCTTAAACTCACAGATAAGTGTAACTTTAATCTCTCATCAAAAAACATATCTCTATAAGAGATGGATACCATTACAGAAAGATACAACTGGTCATAATTCAAAAAATAAGGGACCACGGGCTAACAAGCCCCAACTGACACATCTATAATATATCTTCTGCATCTAGTGTCAGGGAACATTGCAGAAAAGGGCTTTGAAAGACAATAAGAGCTAGAGGTTCAGAAAATGTGCTGTGAGATTGTATCCAGAAATGACAACAAAGCTTCATCTGTGATACCTAAACAATATGACTGCTTAAGTAGGACCTGAACAATGACTACAACAACATACATGTGATATCAAAGGAGAAATATCACAGAACCCCAACCCTATACAAAGAATATAGGAATGCAGAGAATAGGAGAAATAGTCTTCCCCAGAGAGGAACCCTATAACTGGCTATCAAATACCAAGTAGTAAGTCCTGAAATCATGTACATATAAATAACACTAAATGGGCTGAGCTGATTGTATTTATATATTTAGACATGTATACATACATATAGCAATAACAAAGAACAGATTATGAATTTGAGGGAGCTAAGGGGGTGTATACAGGAGAGAAGTTAAAGGGAGGAAAGGGAAGGGGAAATGATTTATGCACATTTTAATTTAAAAACTTTAAGAAGCCAACAATCAAAGAAGTATCTTGCTGTTTAGACTACAAATCCTCATAGAACCTCAACAGAACTGTATTTGGCAGTCATTTTTTCCCCAGAAATGCTACCTTGACACAAATCTTTCCACATTTGCCAACAAGAGAAACACAGAATCCCTTGAATGTTTCTTCTTTTTAAATATTCTTTCATAGTTGCTTTAGCATTTCATAAACCAAAGTTACATGGTGGTAAGTCATTCAGATATGCCAAAGCCTCTCCAGCTTCATAAACTTGTGTCACCTTTACAGATCAATGATCTTCTAAAGCTCTATACCATTTCTGAGACTCTTGAGGAGTCAGTCTCAGTCTATTTCTCTTCCTTTAACATTTTTATTTATATTTTGAGAACTACACACCAACTCATTTTGACTATATTCCTTCCCATCTTCCCAACCCCCCAACACCCCCACCATCTCCCTACCCAAACAACTTTCTTTTTTTCTCTCTCTTAAGAAAACTAAAGGAGTCCTGTGGGAACTTCCAAACAACCAAGTTTCTCCAGAAACTGATGACAGAGCCCTATGAAATAACATCCACACATCTTATTGAACATGGAGAAGTTGAGTTCATGCCTTAATAGAGCCTTCACTCTTACTGGCTAATATTCTTGGTATGGAAGGTACTCTGCACACTACCAAAAAGAGAAATGTAAACACAGTCCCAGCTACAAAGCCTTTGATTGACAATGGTGTACTGCCTGCAAAATATGCTCATGTGGTGGTGGCACAATAATTGTGGGAGTAACCAACCAATGTCTGATTTTATTTAAGGCCCACTCTATGAATTAGAACCCATAACCATTGCTGCTTGGGTGACCAAGCACTTGAGACTAGATAGCCAAGAGACCTAGGGGAAAACCAAATATTACTGTGCTACAAATGCTATGTAGCAACAATTAAACGATTCCTTATGATATTGTGCTATACTCATAGATTGGTACTTGCTCATCTATCATCAGAGAAGCATTCTCCTGCAGCAGATGGGAACAAACAGACTCACAGCCAGACAATATGTAGAGAGTGACAGACTTTGGAACATAGCCCTAAATGTGATGTTTCCTTCAAATCCATCCCCTCAAGGCTCAAGGAACCCATAGGAAGAGGAGGCAGAAAGAGTGTAAGAGTATGATAGGATAGAGGACACCAAGGAAACAAGGCCTTCTAAACACAGCAGGACTGACATGCATATGACTGAAGCTGTGGCAGTATGCACAGGGCCTGCATGAGTATGCACCAGATGGGGTTTTAGAGCTGATAATAAGAAGTGGTTACATGCCCACATCTCTAGCCCAGAAGCTATCTCCAATTGATAGCCTCTTATAAATATAAAATTAGTTTTCTACAAGCAAATCTCACTGGAGAAACAAACTATTCTTAAAGGTAGTCCCAATCTCCAATGGTAGATGGCCAACAGAAAATGAACTTAAATGCATCTTTGGAGGTTTCTTGTTTCATAGTTTCATATCAGGTGTTTTTTTTAAATTTTTGTTTAATTTATTTTTTTAATCCTGTAGATTTTATGTATATATCATGGCTTCTGGTTTTGTTTTTGGTTTTTGGTTTTTTGGTTTTTCGAGATAGGGTTTCTCTGTGTAGCTTTGCGCTCACTCTGTAGACCAGGCTGGCCTCAAACTCAGAGATTCGCCTGGCTCTGCCTCCCGAGTGCTGGGATTAAAGGTGTGTGCCACCACCGTCTTTGCTTTATCTTATCATTTTCTATTTTATTTCACTATTATCCCTTAAATGCTTGTTTGCATTTTAAATGAGAAACAGAATAGATGTGGATCCAGATGGGTGGCAAGCTGGGGAGGAGCTAGGAGGAGGAGAGATAGGGGGAACTATAGGTAGGATATTTGCCTGAAAAATGAACAGATGATTTTTGACAAAGAAGCCAAAACCATACAATGGAAAAAAGAAAGCATCTTAAACAAATGGTGCTGGCATAACAGGATGTCAACGTGTAGAAGGCTGCAAATAGATCCATATCTGTCACTGTGCACAAAACTTAAGTCCAAGTGGATCAAAGACCTCAACATAAATCCAGTTACTCTGAACCTGACAGAAGAGAAAGTAGGAAGTACTCTTGAACACATGGGCACAGGAGATCACTTTCTAAATATAACACCAATAGCACAGACACTGAGAGAAACAATCAATCAATGGGACCTCTAGAAACTGAGAAGCTTTTGTAGAGCAAAGGACATGGCCAACAAGACAAAGCGACAGCCTACAGAATGAGAAAAGGTCTTCACCAACCCCACATCTGACAGAGGGCTGATATCCAGAATATATAAAGAACTCAAGAAAGTAGACATCAAAATGCCCAACAGTCCAATTAAGAAATGGGCTATAGAACTAAACAGAGAATTCTCAACAGAAGAAGCTCAAATGGCAGAAAGACATTTAAGGAATTGCTCAACATCCCTAATTATCTGGGAAATGCAAATCAAAATGACTCGGAAATACCACCTTGCACCTGTCAGAATGGCTAAGATCAAAAACACTGAAGACAGCTAATGCTGGAGAGGATGTGGAACAAGGGGAACTCTCCTCCACTGCTGGTGGGAATACAAGCTTGTACAGCCACTTTGGAAATCAATATGATGCTTCCTTAGAAAATTGGGAATCCATCTCCCCCAAGACCCATCTGTAGCACTCTTGGGCATATACCCAAGGAATGTTCAATCATAACACAAGGGCATTTGCTCAGCTATGTTCATATCAGCATTGTTTGTAATAGCTAGAACCTGGAAACAACCTACATGCCCTTCAACTGAAGAATGGATAAAGAAAATATGGTACATATACACAATGGAGTACTACTCAGCAGAGAAAAACAATGACATCATGAGGTTTTCAGGCAAATGGGTGGATCTAGAAAAAAAAATCATCCTGAGTGAGGTAACCCAGACTCAGAAAGACAAACATGGTATGTACTCACTCATAGGAGGATACTAGATGTAAAACAAAGATGACTAGACTCCTACTTACAACTCCAAGGAGGCTACCTAGAAAAAAGGACCCTATGAAAGACACAGGGATTGCCCAATGACAGAGAAATGGATGAGATCTACATGAACAACCTGGACGACAGTGGGGTAATGAAGGGCAAGGTTGGAGGGAAAGAAAGCTTCGAGGAGCAGGAGATCCCAGCTGGATCAAGAACAGAAAGGGAGAACAAGGAATAACGGACCATAATAAATGAAGACTACATGAGAACAGGAAGAAGCAAAGTGCTAGAGAGGTCCCCAGAAATCCACGATGATGCATCCACTGTAGACTACAGGCAATGGTCAAGAGAAAGCCCAAACTGAGCTAGTCTGGTGATCAGATGGCCAAACACCCTAACTGTCGTGCTAGAACTCTCATCCAATAACTGATGGAAGTAGTTGCAGAGATCCTCAGCCAGGCCCCATGTGGAGCTCCAGGAGTCCAATTGTTGAGAGAGAGGAGGGCCTGTAAGGGTGTGAACTGTTGAGACCAAGATTGGAAAAAGCACAGGAACAAATAGCCAAACTAATGGAAACACATGAATTATGAACCAAAGGCAGTTGAGCCCCTAACTGGATCAGGCCCTCTGGATAAGTGAGACAATTGAATAGCTTTAACTGTTTGGGAGGCACCCAAGCAGTGGGACACAGATCTGTTCTTAGTGCATGTGCTGGCTGTTTGGAACCTGGGTTATATGTGGGGAAACTTTGCTCAGCCTGGAAGAAGGGACTGGACCTGCCTGTACTGAATCCACCAGGTTGTGCTGAATCCCCAGGGGAGTCTTGGCCCTGGAGGAGATGGGAATGGAGGGAAGGGGCTGGGGGTAAGGTGGGGGTAGGTGCGGGAGGGGGAGGACACGGGAACCCATGGCTGATGTGTAAAATCAAAACACAAATATAATAATTAAATAAATTTTTTTTTCAATTAAAAAAATGCCAAAACAACAATAACAAAAAAGTACATAAGAAACATGGTGTCTGTTTTGTGCTGGTCAACTATGAGAACAAGGCATGTTCTGAAGTGTGATTGAAATGCCCAGTATCACTCGATTGAGGAGAAATGATTTTATATTTCTCAGTAGGTATCAATTGCGAATAGGTTCTTGGATAGGGATTGGCCTTCTGTTCATTTTTCCTTGTCAGTGTTGGGATTTTGTCTGGCTTCAGTGTATGCAGATCTTGTGAATGCTGTCACATTCACAAGTGAATTCATACATGTATCTCTTGTGTCTGGAAAACCCCAGTTTCTTGAAGTCATCCACCACCTCTGGCCCTTACTATCTTTGCACCTCCTCTTCTGCATAGCTTCCTGAGCACTTGGAGAAGGGGTGTGATAGAGCTGTCTCAGTTAGTACTGGCTGCTCCAAAGTCTCTCACTCTCTGCACATTGCCCAGGTGAGGGTCCCTAAATTTATTACCATCTACTACAAGAAAAAGCTTCTGTGATAAGGTTTGAGTGATGATGCACTAATTTATGTTATAGATTATGTTATTAGGGGTCAATTTATTGTGTTCATTTAGTGGGTTCATAGTAACAGGTTTTCCCTAGGCCCATGACCTTTCTAGTATCGGGTTATTGTCCTAATTAACAGTGTCAGGCATGAGTTCTGTTTCATTTGTTAAATTAAATCCTTTTTTTTTAAAAAAAATAATTCCTGCATCAGACTCTTTTCACACCATTTCCACCCCTCCAACTCCTCCTGTGTCTTCCCCCACTCTGAATGCAACTAATGACCTCTTTATCTTTAATTATTAATGTTACACACATATGTAGTTATATGTATATTACACACATATAAATATAATCAGAGTGTACTTTCACACATCATTCTTTACTCCCATGAATATCCAGTAAATTTTCCTATTTCAGGGGATCATCAACATGGACTTAACTTTATTTCTCTTTCCCATGCATTCTAACATCCATGAGAAATGGCAAACTCTCTCAACTTCCATTCTTTCATCTTTTCATGAGAAACAATATATCACTGAGCTACTGTTATACCAAACAGAGCAGGAATTAGAAAGAAAATTTCAAGTAAAGAAAAATAGAAACAGAATGTAAAAAATGTATAGGAATTTGTGAAAGCAACTTGAGTTTTAGCTTCTTCAAAATTTTTGCTGAAAACATAATAATGCTGGATAAATTACACTGAGGTTAAAAAAGTATAAGTAAATATCATCATGATCATAACAGTATTTTAAACTTACTAAGATTAATTCTTAAAATTAATTTGGTTTGCATATAAGTCTATTGTTTCAAAACATATAAAGCAATGATTCATAAAAATATACATAGTAGGTCAATAGGAAAAATAATGGGAAGTGATGAGAAATCAGGCAGAAAATATGCAAATATGGATAGTCAAGGCATGACAGCACATGCCTGGAAATCTGAACTCCCAGGAAGCTTAGGTAGTAGGAATGTGACTTCAAGCCATAGCTGGGGTACACAGTGAGAGCCTGTCTAAAAACAAACATGTTTAAAAGCATAAGATTAAATATTTAAGATTTTAAATGGCTATGCCTCCATTTACAGTTTATCACTTTATAGATCTTTCTATTTATTATCTATTATTTATGAGAATAACATTGGTATATGGATTAAATAAATATTATGGAATATGTGGTTTTGAACCAAATGTGAGAATTTATCAAAACTGGCTATATATTAAGGCAGATAACTAGTCTTAATAAATTACTATTTATTGGTTATCTCTTGAACTGTGGGTTTTTTAAACGTGTAAAATGTAATGTTTTACATCAATGTAAAAAGAAAGACTTCTTTTGCTAACTATTAGTTTGCAACCTTTTGTTTCTTTTAGAATCAAATGTTATTATTCTTGCTAAAAGAAGAACTCATAAAATGGTGTTGAAAATAATTTTTTGAGAATCCAATTGATGCCATATTTTCACTGCTTTTTAAATATAATATTTTTGTTGACTATTTGGAAATTTCACATGATGTATCCCTATCCCACTCACTTCCCAATCCTCCCAGGTCCCCTGACCCTTATGACCTTCCCCAAAACAAAAGAAGAAGATAAAGGAGAAAAAAAAAAAAACCAAGTCCAAATTGTGCTGTTCTTATTCTCACTGGAGCATGGTCAAACTAAACGTGTAAAAATGGAATAAAAAAAATGTTCACATTAACAATCTTGAGAAAGTGGTGGGTCCATTGAAGTGAGCAGAAATTAGTGTCAGCTTTTGCTTTTCGGAGCATGAGTAAGATGAGGAATGAAATGGAAATGAATTTTTGGCAAGTCTCTTCTGGGTTAAATAGAAATAATTTGCTCTCTGACAACCTGTAGCTGAAATCATGGGTTATAATCAGGAAGAAAGTAATGAGCTGACTAATTCTGATATCATCCTATGTTGCTTCAGGATTTACTAAACATAAACAAAAGAAAATTGACACCAATGTTCAGCTAAAGCTACCTGAATAAATATATGTTCAAAGACCATATTATTGACTGGATTGAAGAGATAAATTCTCATTAACTCTCAGTTAAGAAAAAAGAAACTATTAATTGCAATTTGTTCAATTCCTTTGCATGAAACTATCTTGTAATAAGGACCTCTGTGACACAAAGTGACATGTCAATAGAAGTAGATGTTGAAATCATCTGAGAGCACCAGTGGTAGTAACAACTATGAGGTTCAAGCTCACTTTAGTCTGAATGACTATCACCAGGAAGCTAGTGACAATAAATGCTGATGAGGATGATGAGGAAGAATAACCCTTATCAATGCTTGTGGGAATACAAGCTGGAGCATCCACTACAGAAATCAGTATGGAGGTTTCTCAAAAATTTATGGACATGCAGAACTATCATATTACTCATATATATGTCACTTCTGGATCAGCTCTTACTGCAGAGGGGTATTAAATATCCTCATTTTTTGATACACTATTCTCAGTAGACAGGAAATGGAACCAGTCTAGATATTCATCAACAGATAAATGTATTTATGCACATTGGAATTTTCACTATCCTTGAATAAAAGTGAAGTGACATTTCCGGTGCTGGAAATAGAATTTGTTAACCTCAATGAGGTCATCAGACTCAAAGAAACACATACAACACTCTTACTTTCACATGTGGATCCAAGACTTTCATTTGTATGCATGTCTGTGTACATGTCTCTGTGTGTGCAGTTGTGTGTGTGTGTATGTGTGTGTGTGTGTGTGTGTGTGTGTGTGTGTGTGTGTGTGTGTGTGTGTTGTATCCACACATAAAACCAATTAACAAACAAAGCAAATAAAATAAACTAACAAAACCCCAAACAACAATAAGAACACACACACACACACACACACACACACACACACACAGCAAACACAATGGATTATTGCAAACCATGGACTAGATTTCCTGCTTTCTAATGCAAGGCCAACCAATTTTAGAGACAAGGCAGAGGTTAAGTGAACATATGCAGTTTGGCGTAGTCGATTAAGAGTATCCAAAGTGTTTGAATTTATTTTAATCATGGATTTCAGTGATTTTGAAGATGCCTCCCACTCTATGGTGTGTGTGAATATTAGACATTCCCTTTTAATGCATATTTATTCCTAATATATTTCACTCATTGTGTTCTCAGGGACCATTTTAGAATATTTTGGAATTTCAGATTTTTCTTTAAAAATGTCATAGAAATTCGAGCTTTGGATAGCTCTAGTCAAAATAAATTAACACTTATAAGGCATGTGCTGATGTAATCATTGGTGTTTATATGTTACATCATTGATAATTAAAGATCTTTATGGACAAATGAGCCATGAATGCTTGATTTTTGTGGCTTCCACATTATTATCCTATTGATTTGCATCCATTTACCAGGAAGAAGTCAATAAAGTAGGATAAGACAAAGGGAAACACTGTCCCATCCGCTTCAGTTTTAGTGTTTCTAATGGCACTACAATTACTACTCTTAATCCAGATATCATATTGCAAAACCAGTTTTAAAAGAACATAGTTGTTCTTTCAGTTTTTCTTTCTGTTATTTTAAATTCATTTTAATTTGCTTGTTATTTGGCTTCCTGAGTAGTAAATTATTAGAAGGATACATAAACACTAATTTGCAGGAATAGATGGAATCCTCCAGTGACCCATTAACCACTTTCCCTCTTATAACACTGAGAAAACCAATTTGATTTCAGAAGACAACTCCCAAGACAGATTCTTGGCAGGCAATGTCTGGTCTCTGAAGTTCCTCTTGGTCACTACCCAAGCACAATTAGGGCTCTTCATTAACTGCTTTCACTATGGCAGGGTTTTGTAACACTCTTTCCACAGGGGACTCTCATGCAGCAGACAGAAACTTTCTGTGTTACTTCAGCTCCCTGAAGATACAGTTGCCTGTGCCCTGCAGTCACAGCAACAGCGTTTCTTCTGTTTATTGTGTCTGTTATCAACAGTACAGCTGCTGATGGGATTTCCCTCTGGCAGTGGTAGTTGAATGTTGGTCTGAGATATGGGAGATTATAAATTGGAGGTATGTGTCTCAACTTGTCCACCAAGCACTGAATTTAATTTTTTTAATTAAAATTGAAAATAAATTACAATACAGAAAAGAGTGCTATCTTTATCAGGATTTAATTTTCTGTGATAAAATACCACGACCATACACAACTTGGGGAGAAAAGGGTTTATTTCACCTTGAAGATTACAGTCCATCATTGAGAGAAGTCAGGGCAGGAGCTCAGAGGTAGGCCCTGGGACACTGGGGCAAAGACTATGGGGAGTGCTATGGGCTTGCTCCTCATGGTTCACCAAATTGCCTTAAAAAACAAAAACAAAACAAAACTCTTCTCTGATACATTCCATCCTGACCTCAGTTTCTCCTCCCTCTATTCCTCCCAGGCCTCCTTCCCACCTCCCTTGTCCTCCTGATTCATTCCTCCTACATATCCTTCAGAAAAGAGTAAGCCCCCTGGGGATATCAACCAACTGATGTGCCATAACAAGTTACAATAAGACTAGGCACAAACTTGCTTTTTTAACCCTCCTGGACCACCTGCCCAGGATGGTACCCCCTACAGTGGGCTGGGTCTTCCCAACTCAATCACCAGTTAAGATCCCACAGGTATGTCCATCTGCCAAGCTGGTGGAGGAATTTTCTCATTTGAGGTTCTCTCTTCTTCAATGACTCCAGCTAGTATCAGGTTAACAAAAAAATTAGCCAGCACAACTGGTAGAAAATTTTTTTTATAAAGTGATCACTCTGGTAACCCTTGCCTAAGCCAAGATATTGAAATTGCCAGACATACAGAAAACCCTCCTGGAATTCTTCCAATCACATCTGCCTTTCTCCGTAAACGCAAATGTTATCTGAACTGATATCCAAAGATTCCATTGTGTGCTAGTTTTGCATCTCCAGTGTGCATTCCAAAGCATTATAGCTTATTCTTACTTGATTTGTTTACCTGACATGGTTTTGGAACCTCTTCTTGTATATGTATTTTTCTTTCTGTTATTTTCTTTGTTGAATTTTTTTTGCCCATTTTCCAGTCAGATTTTTACCAGTTGCACATTCAGTACAATGTATTATTTCTAATCACTTTTGTATTTTATTCAAATGACACCTGAATTTAGAAGACTGACTACCTCATTCTTGAGTCTATTTTTGGTAAGGCTGATAGTAATGTTGTAGTCACCTGTTGTGTACATATATCACAATTCCTCTACCAAATCCTCTGTTCCTGGACACTTAGGCTAGTTGCATAGTTAGTGTGTAGAGTGCTGAAAACCAATTTTTTTTCTAGGAATTTTTTCTGTCATATCATCTCGTTTTCCAGTACTGTCAAGTTGTCAGCTTGTGGGAGGTTGTAATGGAGTGCTGTTTTATGTTTGTACTTTCTTTGTTTTTTTCCCCTCCCATATGTTTTGGAGTGTATGTCCCTCAGTTTGTAAACCCTCCCTCTACTTCCTACAGTTTATGTATGTCAGTCCTCTGGTGCATTGTGTTCACTTGGATATAACCAAGGGAGAAAGTCAACCTGAGTCACAACTGTGATGGTTTGACATTAATAAATCCCAGTGTTAGTTGAAGGAAAATATACTGAACTCTTAACTTGTGTCCCCAATAAAGTTTAGAAACAAGGTATGCTAGAATCATAGCTCAGGAAGATACAGAACATTTAAGTAGGGAAATGAAAGGGTGAATCATGTAGAGGTTGTGAAGGGATAGAGTAAGAAAGAGAAAGAAAGTATATAGGTTAGAAGTGTGAAAATCAGCAGAAAAATGTATACTAGGTTTGGAGAAAGGAAGAGTAGACACTAGAGAAATGCTTAACACAAGAGGAATGTCTCTTAAGGGCACCACCCCCTTTATTCTACTTATCATCAGGCTTTTCTTTATTCTGTTTACACTTCCTGGTGCCCCTTTACTCCTCAAACTGTGTATTTTATATATTTTCTTGTTCAGTTTGCTTTTCATTATAAATCTGTATAAGACTGACTGCTAATTACCAGGAAACACAGTCAAAGCTAGGTTGTTTTGAAATGTCCTCTGCCAAAGCTGCTAGTTCATAAACCTTCAACTTAAACTCAGGCAGATTTTTTTGGACAAGGGAAGAAAGCAGCCTCATACTTCACCAAAGTATCTCAAGAAGGGTGCAGGCAGATGTGCTTCTGCAGAAGTAGCTGAGAGTTCTACATCTGGATCTACAGGCAACAGGAAGAGAAAGAGGCTGGGCCTGACTCTAGCATCTGAAACTTCAAAGCTCATCCCAAGTGACACACTCCCTCCAACAAGGCCACACCTACTCCAACAAGGCCACACCTCCAATAATGTCACTCCCTATGTCTGTGGGGGCTGTTTTCATTCGGACCACCACAGGCAGTATATGGCTGTTGAGGAAGAAAGAAATCACTTTCCTTTTTTTTTTTTTTTTTTTTGGAGAGGAGTGGCCATTGGTAATTGCCCATGCCCCAATGGGTAACTCCACACTTATATAAAATAGTAGCTGGACTTAATGGGTTCTAAAAAGAAGACATGAAGTTGGGACCATGCTACCTTGGTGGTATGTGCCCTTGGGAAGTTAAAGCGGGAGAGGTGGGGATGGATGTTAGCAAAATATTTGAATGAAATTTTCAAAGAAAAATTATTAAAGATTAAGAATATATAAACATCAATGATCAGTAAAATGAAATAAAAGGTATTATCTTGACAGTCAAATCTTTCTGATACAAGGAAGGGCCTACTGTCTGTGTTTTAGTTCTGTCATGATACTGTATTGAGTTGATCAGAAACCTCCTGTGGTCTGGGTCCTCCCTGATATGACTGGGGTAGGGAATGCTGAGACTCCTCAGCTAGGAGTTGGAGTTCATGAGCTTCCAAATCATGCTTTTTAAAAAAAAAAAAAAAAAAGCAAAAAGAACATTAGTTTGTGAAGGACTTTATGCATAGAGCCAATCTACTGTGAACTCATTTGTGCTGTGGTCCTGTCGTATCTGGCAAATACCCCGCTTTTTGCAGATATCCAGTACCTCTGGATCTTAAAATCATTTTGTCCCATTTGGTTGTTGGAAAGAAAATGGCCCCCAAAGGGAGTGACACTATTAGGAAGTGTGGCCTTGTTAGAGGAAGTGCATCACTGTGGGGGTGGGATTTGAGGTTTCTTTTCTCAAGTTTCACTCAATGTGACAATCAGTTGCCTCTGAGTCAAGATGTAGGACTCTCAGCTCCAGCACCATATCTACATACACACTACCATGCTCCCTGCCATGGTAGTAATGGACTAAAGCTCTGAAATTGTAAGTGAGGTATCCCCATTAAATGTTATCTTTATAAGAGCTGGTTATGATGCCTTTTCCCAGCAATAGAAAAACCTAACTAAGATACCCCATTTTCCATGATGATCCTTGAGCCTTAGAGGGAAGGAGTGTAATAAAGCTGTTTTCAGTAGAGCATCATATTTAACAATACCTCTTCAAATATTAGGTATTTAAAAAATTCTTATGCAATGTTTCTGAGTCTGGCTTATTTCTTTAAGACTGTGATAATTAACACACACACACACATACAAATATACAAACACACACATTTATGTATATGAGTATACACACACACACACACACACACACACACACATATATAAATATATATATAAGTACTTTGCCTGCATATATGTTTGTGTACCACATGCATGAACTGTTCATCGATGTTAGAAGAGGGGAGTATATGCCCTGGAACTGGAATTACAGGTGGTTTAAGTCACCATGTAGGTGCTGGTAATCAAATTCTGGTCCTCTGGAAGAAAAGACATTGCTCTTAACTTTTGAGTTATCTCTCCAACCCTTTACTTTTTTTGCATTGCTTTTATTTGTTATATTGTTTTATATATTTTAAATACTATATTGAATTAAAATGTTGATAGGAGACAACCTGGCTGGATTCCTGATTTTATAGGAAATATTTTAATTTTTCTCAGCATAGTATATTTTGTCTATAGGTGTACCATGTATGACCTGTATTATGTGGAGGATGCTCTTTCTATTCCCAGTTTCCTGACAGCACTTGTTATAAAGGGGTGTTGAAATCTTGGTGATAGGTCCCCCTGCAAATATTGAGATGATTATGTAATGGTTAATCATTGATTATATTTATGCAGTATATATTGAATTGTATGTTGTAAACCACTGTTACAACTTCAGAATGAATGAAAGTCGATCATCGCACATGTTATTTTTACAGTGTTAGTTAATCGTATTTACAAGTATTATGTTGAAGATTTTGTATATAGTCCATTGAGGAAATTGGTCTGTAATTTTTTGCTGCTGCCATTCCTTTGACCTTATCTGGATTTAGAATCAGGTTAATATTGAGTTTGTAGAGTAAGATTCAAGATTTTCTTTTATTTTTCACATGAGTATTTTTAGGAACATTGTTGTTACTTGTTTTTGAAAGACCTTGAATACATACCATATTATCTTTCTGGGTCTGTGTTACCTCACTCAAAATGATTTTTATGAGTTGCATCCATTTGCCTGGAAATTTCATGATATAATTTTTCTTAACAGTTGAGTAATAATACTCCATTGTACAAATGTACCACATTTATTTTTATCCATTCTTCAGTTGAGGGTTAACTAGTTATTTCCAGTTTCTGGCTCTTATGAATAAAGCTACAGAGAACATAAATGAGCAAATGTCATGGTATGTATTCACTTATAGGTAGATATTGGCTGTTAAGTAAATGATAATCAAGCTGCAATCCAAAGACCCAGAGAGTTTAGGTAAAGGGGAGGGCTCTAGGGAGAATGCATGGGCCTCCCTGGGAAGGGTAAATAAACTTCGTGTGTGGGATTGAGTGCAGGTAGATATGGGAGTGGGAAGGATCAGGTGTTGAGGAGGGATAGAGGGGAAGAGTTCAGGAGAGACAGCTGAAAGAGTTTTGGAGGACAGTGTGGAAACCTAGTGCAGTGGAAACTTTCTGGAATCTATGAGGTTACCCTAGTAATGGAGGATCTGGAGTCTGAACTGGCCATCTTTTACAGGTAGGCAAGGATTCCAGTGGTAGGGCTGGGTTACATTCAGTTGAGTTGTTGCCTGAGAGGTTCCTATAGGTCCCCTAAAATTCCCAGGCTGATACTAGGATAGCAGGTCACTCTCTGAAAACCCCATTGCTGAGGACAACATCCACACAGCTTATTGAACATTGAGAGGTTGAGTTGGTGTCTGCATGGAACCTTCACCCCTATGTTCTGGTCTCTTTGGTGTGGGAAGTATTATGCAGGCTACCAAAAGAAACCCAGGCACAAAACACTCAACCTATAATCTGTCTTGCTTGTAAGATGTGCTGGGGCTGTGGGGCACAAAACTTGTGGGAGTGATCAAACAATGTTTGGTTTAACTTGAGGCTCATGCAACAGGAGAGTCTGTGCCCTACCCTGCCTGGATGACCAGGAACTGGAGACTGGATATCCAAAATCAAATAAAACTGGCAAAAAAAAGTCAGTGTAATGATTCCTAATGA